>NC_081412.1:276191294-276509198 GCF_030272615.1 Cryptomeria japonica
GAAGCTATACATTTCCATCATTTATTTTAAGCATTTGCAATATTTTATTCAAGGTTGATTCCAAACCAGCGTTTAACTTACTATTCCCAACATTTTTCCCTTTCTTTTTGTGTATAGGAAACAAGTGTGCAACTGTTCTTCTTAGATCAAGCTTTATTTGCAGAGACAGAAAAACCCTTTTTGGTATTCGAAAAATTCAGAGGACCAAGAGGCCGCACCACAGTCCTTGTTTTTTTGGGGCATTTTCAAAGGGCAAATATGAATCAACTCATATTACTTAGATCTAGGTGCATGAAAAAATCCCAAACCTGTAGCTCATTATTTTCTCAGTTTTGTCTTCAATTCCAACAATTTACCTTGAATCAACATTTCAACTTACAAAAGAGGGAATAAAACATCATAATCAATCAACCCACTTAATATTCAATCCTTATCTGATTTGTGACTGTATCTAGTGGATTCCTCCCCTCTTTTAGATGTAAAGGAATTCCTTCTCCCAAAGCGAAAATTTATTTGGTGATTTCTCCCTCTAGGTTGCGAATTGCCAAATCAAATTTTCCCCTTATAGTTACATTCTTAATCATTCATTTAGTCGCATTTCACATCAATTGCATTTGTTAATTAGCATCACATGTATGTAAGATCATGACATCATTTCATAAAGCATGTATAGGTAGATATCATGCATCATCATGTAGACATATCACATCATCACATAAGCATAAGCATAAACAAGCAAGCATCATCATGATCCATACATTCCAGTGCATAATGCAATCGTAAGTAATTATATAATTGCATTTCATAATCTTATGTAAAGAAGTATCATCATCATTTCATATCTCATATAACCATCATGTACAAAAAGCATCATCTATGCATCTCAACATGTAGAATGCATCCATCCAACATCATATACACATGTAAGAAGAAGTCCAAATGTATACATCTAAATCAAATAGGCAATATCACATCGTCATATGATCATATAACATATAGAAATCACATGCATCCATCTATCATGCAAACAAAACATGTAAACATTTAAGCATATAGAAACCACATGCATCCATCCATCATATAAATGAAGCACAAATCATGTAACATGTAGCATGCATCCAATCATCTGCTTCATATCATATCATAAAATGAGAAATCAATATCCATGCGTACAATGATGTCAAATACATATGGAAGATACATCTCAAGCCAAAATCATCAAATGTCTCAAAGAGCATGTATACATCAAACAGTAAGGCACATAAATCTAGGTTGTGCTCCCTCCAGACGTTGTAGGCCTCGCCGAACCTCCTGCTGCTCCCTTGAATGGGCCTGTATCTGGATCTCTGCGAGGTGGACCGGTGACACCCATACTCTCTGTGCGTGACCGACTCCATCCAGTTCTCATCCTAGAAACCTATGCGTAGCTAGGGGCACGCGGACCAGTAGGAACAATATCCTCATATAGATTCCAATAATACTCAGCCTCCTTGGCTAAGTACCAGATCTCTCAAATGGTCTCCCCTATGATGGTCCCAACAACAATCCTCTCTAGTATATCAGCGAGGGCCTCAACACGCCTGTAGTTCTCAATCACTAAATCTCTCTCAACTTATAGCTGAGTGACATGTCCCTGCAACTGCCCTACCTGTCCTTGTATCTGCTACACCATTCTTTGTAATGCAACTATCTGTGCTTGCTGCTGATGTGATGACACTGTAATTTGAATCGATGGCCACTATGGTCCTACCTGCCATTGAGAAGACTGTAGATCCTGTGCAATTTGTCTTCGCATATCCTGAAGAGGACCTAAACTTAGAGACCTATCTTACCTCCTCCTTTGTACTAAGGGCATCTCCTCCTCCTCTACTTCCTCATCACCACCACCACCGCCACCACCACCACCACCACCACCACCACCACCACCACCACCACCACCACCACCACCACCACCCACATCTCCCCTCCCTTTGCCTGCCTCCACTCTCCCAACATCTCCTCCTCCCGTCCCTACCTCCAATCTCCCCCTACCTTGACCACCTCCCTCTCCTACTCTACGTCTCCACCTCTGTCGTCGAGGTCAGTCCTCCTCATCCTAAACTACCTCTAAGGGAGGTATCGACTCCCTAGGACCTATCAACAGAGGGAATGGATGCTCTGCCATATATTGGGAATATTGAGGTGTCATGCCCCCATTTGTAATATCTAATCTCATATCCCAAGTTAAACAAGGGAGGGCATAAAAATTTTCTCTAACTGTCTCAAAATCCAAAGACGATCTCCAATCTTCCCTATCCTTGTATGTTCGGGCATATAAGGTAGAACCCCGAGGCATACTCAGGGTCTGCCTAAACTGCCTCCACACACGAGTCAAGATAAATCTCTCAATGATGTAATGTGTCCAACCAATCAAATACCGGGATTGAAGAAGATAAGGTACCTCCCTAACATCCTCTTGCTAGACCTCACAATCAACATAAGGTCTCCATAATCATGCAAGGCCCGTCTCCAGTACTCTAGTTTCCCTAGCATCGGTTGGAAAACTGCACTGTTGTATGCATGAATATATGCCTATTCGAGTGCTCGTGCTCGAATTGCCACTGGCCATGTCACCGCTATTTGCTCCTAGGCCCATATCTGTAATAGGGTAACTCCTATTGATAGATTGGCTGCCCTATCATATATCACCTGATGCAAATTGTGGTAAAGGTGTGCCAACATGCAGAGCCCCCAAGCATGCCGCATACCATGTGTCACCATGCTCTCTAGAATTCGATCCCACCCCACTACCAATCCATGAGATATCCTATTGGGACATATGAATCCTCCTACCAAACAAGCCAAGATAGAGGGCAGTGGCTCGTACATCTCTACCATATACTCCCACACAATATTAGGTCACTCAATCTGCTCATCTTCTAAGATCTTCCTCAAAGCATCTCTCCCCCCCATCTCATGATGATCATACTATACCATCTCTCCAATCAATGGGATGCATAGAATCCTATATACATCCTTAGGTGTCACCATCATCTCTCTGGTAGGCAAGTGGAATGTGTTGTGGTCGCTATGCCACCTCTCAACCAAAGTCGTCAGTGATCTTTTGTTTGTCCTATACTTGGGCATATATAAAATGTGGGATAGCCAACAAGAGTCAATAATAACTCTATCGACATCAGTGAGATCTCCTCTCATCGCAAAAGTCTTTGGTATCACTCTTGAGACATCAACACATTTATATCCTCCTACAACGTGATATCAACAAAATGTCAGTTATTTATCAAATCAGATCAATCGATCAAACAATCAGTTATCTAATCTGCTCACTTGAGATTTTAATCAATCTCTTTGAGCACTTATCAATGATTCTCATCAATCATGAGGTCACACACTTGGTTAATCATTATGCACTCTACTTTCCTATCAGCTCACTAGAGATTTGGATCAACCTAGTCGAGCACCTATCAGTGACGCTCATCAATCATGAGGTCACACAAACGATCAATTTTATTAAATCATCAATCCTTGAGTTTGTATCACTAACGCTCATTAATCATGAGGTCAATCATACTCAATCAATCATTTGATCAAGCGAAAACATTAAAGCAATTAAGGAAATTGACATTTTCATCACAAAAGCATAAAAATCACTCTCTATTTTAAATGCACCAAAACAAACTTTAAAGCGCTACAAAATTCTTCAAATGCGCTAAATAAATCATCAAAGGTGCTACAATATATCAAATGCACTAAAATCATGGTCTATCCAAAGTGTTGAAAACAAAAATCAAATGTGCAACAATCCAATTTAAAAGTGCCAAAATGCTAATCATAAGCGCTAAAAAAAAAAATCAAAAGCGCAACAATAAGAATCAAATGCGCAAGAAAATTCAAATGCGCCAAAAAAACGAAAAAGGGCAAAAAACGCAGAAAACATAAAAACGTAAAAATGCAAAACACAAATCACAAAAATTAAAATTTACCAAGCAAAAGAGGTTAAAATCTACTTATTGGAGGTCCATACTCTATGGGGCGGTCAAAGCGACGAACCCTCTTGAATCGATGATTATGGTAGGGTGGCACCATCTTGCTCCAAGCTCTTCTCCTCTCAAATGCTCAACTTCACTAAAATTCAAATGTGTAAATGAGGTGGAAAGTTACCCCCAAGACCTTATATAGCTAGTGTGGATGTGAGAGGGGTGTGCCACTAGGGTAAGTGAGTGGGGCATGCATGTTGGTGGTGTAAATGTTAATTTCCAAATAATCAGATTATTTTATCAGGAGATCAATTTCAAAAACTCAAAAAAATTGAAAAATTTCAATTTTCTTTTTTCAAAAAATAAAAAAATAATCGAAAAAGTTCAAAAATTCAGAAAAATTGAAAAAATTTCAAATATTCAAAAATTCAAAAAATCGAAAAAATTTGGAAAAATGATAAAAATCAATTTCTTCTCAATTGATCTCTTGAGGGGGCATCCATCTGTAATAAAAAATTGAATTTTTGTCTAGGGCAATCAAATCGAATTTTTCTTTGAAAGGACATGTCAAAATCACATCGTCTCAAAGAGGGGCAAAATATATACACCTGAAATTGGCTTGAGAAAATTAATTAAATACAAGTTATTTAATTAATGCCCAATTTCTCTATCTATAAATAAATTCTTTAATTTATTTATATGATTCATGACATTTATTCTTCTTATTCTAAAATCATTTCCACATCATCTAACCAACTTGTCCTATCATGCCACATCAAAGTGCCACATCAACATGTGTCTCATAAATTAAATATTCTTAAATATTTAATTGATCAAATATTTTCAATCAATTCAACAAACCTGGAGAGACACATGGCATTTGTAACCAATTGAGGACACTTGGCATTTCTTTTTCCTCCCTATCCTCCACATAGCACTCGTTTCCCCTTAAGGAAACATGATCCACTATTCTCTCTAACTTCTCCATCTCCAACCCTTCATTTTCTCAAATCGAATCTCAACCGTTCATCTTTGCCACCTAGGACATGAGCCTTGGAAAATCTATAAATAAGCCCTCATTTGCACAAATCAAGGTCTACAAACTAGTGGATCATTTTTGCACAAATTAAGAGCATTAAGCATTTACAACATCTTAGTAATATTTAAGCATTTCATAGCATAGCCTAGTTTTCATCATTTAGCACAGATCAATAGTGCATTTTAACATAATGTAGAATCAAAATTGCATTTCATTTAGCTTAGTATCATATAATTGTAGGAAGAATTTCTTACATTTGCATTCAATCTCGTTCTTTAGGTTGTCATTTTGAAAGATATTAGTGCACAAATATGAGAGCTAACATGGCTGAATAAATCCTTGGAGATAGAGGACAATGGGACACTCATAAGAAGGCTGAATTTGAATTTCATTTTCTTAATTTGCTTTCAATATTAGTCTCATCGATGTGTTTAGGATTCAATTTGATTGACTTGCATTCTGCAACACACCCTCAATAGGTACAACTACGTCAACCATCAAGTTACCCAACGCTTTCATGACCCAACTACATAGACCTTGGAGTTGTCAATCTTTTGAGATTGATTACTTTTCAGGAGAGGCGGTATGTGCATTCATGTTCTACTTGCTTGTTGGTGAGTGTATCAAAGCACCTGCCAACCCTACTGATCCATTACTTTGCCTATCTCAAGGAGGTGATGCAACCAAAGTATACAAAAATGCTATCAGATGACAACACAAGAGCATTGCCATAAACAACTTCATGGTTTGCAATTATTTAGTGATAATAAATTGAAATATTATATTGAAAAATTGAAGCCCCCATTTTAGCTCTTACATTTTTAATGGCTACCTATAAAATGAATTGAAAATTTTACATATTAGTTTAGAGGTTCTTTATTCATGTGATGTCATTAAAAGCTATCCATTGCATATTAGATGGATTTTTGGAGGAACTATTTTCTTTTTTATATTTATGATATTAGATTGTAGTATTTTTTTTTTTGTATAAATAATAGAACTACTAGTTTCCTAATTTTTTATCATTAATTACTCTTACAAAATTCAAAGGACCACTTTATTGTAAAATAATTCTCTTACAACGTGCAAGTATTTTTAAAAGTAACATATATTTGCAGAATTTATTTATAACACATGTCTTCATATAGCGATTGATGTTCCTTGGAAAGCAACTATTCTCATAACTCAATAATGAATTAATTCATATCATCTTTTCTGTGAAATAGAGATGCAAAGGTTAAAAGAAGTATAGGAAGTGAGATTTTTTTTTTTCTTTTTCTACAACTAGAACAATAAAAATATAAA
This sequence comes from Cryptomeria japonica, assembly GCF_030272615.1. Taxonomy (NCBI): domain Eukaryota; kingdom Viridiplantae; phylum Streptophyta; class Pinopsida; order Cupressales; family Cupressaceae; genus Cryptomeria; species Cryptomeria japonica. The sequence continues at coordinate 276,197,616 of NC_081412.1, forward strand.
AATACTTTAGAATATAATACTTATAATGACAATACACAAATTTTTAAGCATAGTTTGAATGAAAAATGATGGAAAAAATAGAAAGATTCATTATAAAATTTAAAATGCAAAAATAATAGAATCCCTCTCCCATAAACCATGTAAAATATTGTTATTCTGTTCTATTCCCAGAAACTAAATAGCTTTTGCATCAAGGAGAGGAAGCGTGTCTCGGCAAGGGGCGTCCACGTGGTCGAATACACACACTGTATGTATATATACACAAATTCTGCTTGTGTTTCTGTCGTGCCCCCAGCTAAATTTCTGTTTTTTATGATGGAAGTTTGAATGAGGGTAGTGGTCGTGTTGAGTGCATGCCATTGCTGGCTATTGTTACTCTTCCAGGTTTGCAAGCTAGAGTCACACGACTTTTTCTTATTGACATCAATTTTAGTTTTCCATGATCTATGTGCGTTTCATGCTCTGAAAATGTAAACAATTAGGTGGAATGTAGCTTCTGTCATGAAATCTCAGCTGGGATCTGTTTTCTTGTGCTTTCTCTGCCCTTTTTTCTAGCTTTGCAAAATTGTTAGTTTTAATCTGTTGTTAGGGCCTTGTACGATTTCTTTCATATACTGTTAAGATACGCTGTACTGCTATGGAAATCTTAATGTTATGTATTGAGAAATAAATCTCTTCGAATCTCTTCGAGCCTTTTTAAAACCCTTTTTCTTTTGTAAAATTTGGATGAGGTTGTGGGCTGCTTTGTAAGGCGTTGTGGGATAAGTTTGGGCTATATTCTGGCATAGAATTCGGGCCTTATTCTAAAGATTGTTTAATGAGTGCACCAAGTTAATCTTGGTTTATAATGTACCTCATTTTCGGTACTTCAATTTAGCTCTTTAAGTGATTGCACCACATCTTCTCCATGTCTCCTAGGGTCATGGGCTCGAACCATACTATTTTGAGTGTTTCTTATTATCTTTATACAAAAATTCCTCCGACAATCCTCGCTAAACCCTTAATCTTCTTCTTGTTTTCATTTTGCTATATCCTCTCTTCTTCTTCTTGTTTTCATTTTGCTATATCCTCTCTTGGTGCACCTTTGAAGCAATTCTTGTTTTTCATAAATTTCTACTCCTAATATGCTGTTACATTATGCCTGTAAGTAACTCTTTTTTTTCCAGATTAATTGTTTTTCTCTATTCCTTTTTTAAACTGGAAAATAGTCACTTAATAGGGAGTACCTAGTACTTTTTGAAGTGCTAAGAAGCATTGACTGACGAATATTTATTCTGACAAAATTTACCTGCTTACATCATAATGTTCATTTAAAGACATGCACATGACCAGTGGGGTGTGACTCCAGGCCATCATCATGGCCTCGACCCACCTTATCACTAGTCGTTGGCCTGCTGGAGCTCTCTTTGATCAAACGGATCCAGTAAGAAGCATAATAATCTTTCCATGGATATCTACTCTTTCCTGTTCACCGAGCTTAATCTCTTCATTCCATCATTGTTAGGCATCACCTACCAAAGGTAATAAATAGATGTTGAGGGAGATATTGAAACCCTTTCTCACGAAAGCTGTCAAAATCATTAAAATCTTGCCACAGTTCCAAATTGTGGCCCAATTGATATACAAAATATTTTTTTTTCGAAGCTTATTGATTTATAATTAATCTCTTTTAGGTTTACCATGGAACGTGGCTGTAAGCTTGTAACAATTTAAATGTTGATTTGGGAATCATCTTTCTCCGACAATGTTCTTATTTTTTCGGAGATTTTACGAACATTTCAAAGTAGAGGACAAGTCTTTTACTATTCGAGAATGGGTCATATGGTAACATACCCCAAAGGTGAGAAGCCAAAATTACCAAAAATCTGATTCACAAGGCTAAAAGAGGATGGGTCATATGGTAAAATACCCCAAAGGCGAGAAACCATAATTACCAAAAATTCTGATTCACATGACTATCCTAAAAACACAAACTTGGGGCAAACAGTGCATCTTTATCTTAGCCTTTAGTACTAATAAGATGATCTATAAACAGTCTACGTTATCATCCCACCGAGGATTTAATTCAGAATAGAGCAGAAAACAGAGAGAAAATTCAGCAAAGGAACCCCTACCTTTCAATAGTGGGCCCAAGGAGAAGCACCGTTAAGTGCCAACCTCCTCTCGTTCCATGGTGCCACATGTTAAGGCCCAAGGAGGAGGACTTCCCTTTGCTCGGCTTGCTTCAGGCTGATCCTGACCTTTGCTTGATCCCTACCAGGGGATGGCTTAAACCACCTTCCTCGGCTTCAGTCTTTTTTTTCTAAGTGCTTTAATAAAATGATGCTCTATTGGGGTTTTTACCTATAAGGATTTTCCCATTTATATCTTGTGTAACATGTATATTTCTTATTTTATTTATATCATATTTTGTTTATAATGATTAGTATACAAAGATTCTAATCTCTAACAATGACAAGTAATCTCAACATAACTTTTGTCTGTCCCATGAATTTTTGAAGTTATTCCTCTTGAAATGGTTTGTGTGCACTCCATGGTTTCTAGGCTTGGTTTTAGAGTATTTTCGTAGTCTAATGATTCGTAAGCTTTTGTGGGTTTTTTCGGAAAGTAAAGTTTCTTGAATGCAATCATGGATAGAGGATCCAATGAAGGGTTATGTAACCATGCATCAAAATGAAACAACGCATAATTACATAGCAAAACCGCAATGAAACAACAATATGAACTTTATCGATTAAGTCACGAATGAATTACAATTTTTTGCAATAGGTTTCCAACATGCTAGTTCTCAACCTTTTAATTACAAATATGCAAATATTAAAATTGCAATGACTTTACAGTAAAATGTTCAAACATGACTTCCAACTGAAATCCATAACTTCACTTGCTTTCAAATGATTGTGAGTGATGTTTATATGGCAGATCCTAGCCTTAGGAATGGTCTCACTTGGCCGCAAGGTGGTGAAAAACTCAATGCCTTGTGAAACATGTAGTTGGTTAAATGTCTAAAAGAATCTTTTGCAATGAATGCGTTGATGAAACAATAAATCTCAATGTGTTTCATACCATGAGCTCTCATGGATTTGACTTTACCTTTGTTGTTGCAAACTTTGTAAAGTTGCCACAAGCCTTGAACAATAAGTTATGTCTAGTAATGGATAAGAATTGATATATGCCTTTATAGTGATCATAATCTCCTGAAAATGGGATATGATGTCAATGGATTAGTGTAGAGCATGTTTTTTCCTATTGTGAGGTAGAATGGGGAAGTGCAGTGAAATGTGATAGGATCTACGGTGATTGATTGATGAATAGAATGTAAATGGAAACCTGCAAAAAAAAAACAAGGTAACAAAGATTTCTGGGTGATGCCAGACTGCTCTTACACCTTGGGATGCTTCTACATCATTCTTAGATTCAGGTTGTTGTATTCTAGATTTATTTTTATGTGCGTTCCCTTATTAAAAAAAAGATTTGCCATGATGAACTATCCTCTATTTTATCTCTTTAGAAAAACTGGTAGACCATAAAAAGTTTAATCTCACTTTGGACGGAATGTTGAAATGGTGTTCATATTTGATATAGCATTGGAAGGGTATGATTGAGTTTGTTTACAATCATGAATTGGTGTGCTTGAATCAGATAGGAAGCATGGTTATGAGTCCAAATAGTTATCACCTTCTGGGTTTAGTAGTTATCCTGCAGTATGTGTAGATGCTTAAGTAGGACGGCTGGTATGCTAGCCATATATGAGAAAATGTCTGTTACATTTTGAGCTTTAGTGTCTATATTCTTAGTTATGCTTCTTAATTGCTAGGTGGCGCGTGACTTCTATCTTAAAGGTGGAAAAGGAGAAGACAATTGATATCTTCTTCCCTTGCTCCCACTCTCTTCCTTCATCTCTCTATCCCACTGCTCTTGGAGGATTTTTGTAATTCACATAGATATGTATTCTGAGGTCTAAGTGTCAACAATTTTCACCATCGAGCAAGTTCTGTTTTCATCTTTCTGCAATTTGAATTCATCTTACACACATATTTACGTTAAATTGCTTCCAATGTCTCTCATTATCAATAAATTCAATTCCCTGTACATAGGACAAGGGACTCCATTTCCCTTCTAATCTCCTTGCGAAAGCAATCCTGCCAATGCTGGCATCCATATCCAGCCAGAGGTAGCTCTGCCTATGCCGACATTGCCCTTGGTCTGAGCATAGGGAAGCTAGTTGTTCAACTACCCTTAATCCTACATCTTAGATAATTGGCATCATTCCTCATGTGAATGATCTATCAAACACATGATTCTGTTGTATCCAAGAGGAAGTTTGTTTGCAATATCTAAATTTAGTATTTTCATGTAAGAATTATGCTTGAAGGATGGCATGAAAAGGAAAGTCAGGGTTGTGAAAGCAATCCAGGAGTACGTAATAATCACCGAACTTAATCATTGCAATTGGGTTGCTAACTGATCATATGTATTGAGACAATTAAACTTTCTGACCATTACAAATTCTATTAGGCACCTGTTTACCATTAAGTATAGCAAATTTCCTTTTTTTCAGGGAACTGTTAGAATGGAACATCAGAATCTGATAAATGACCACTCAAAAAAAATTGTAAGTAGTGGTATATCTGGCAGTGATGGCCATAAAGACGCAATGCTGGATCTCAGGTCCTTAGCCCTAGGACAGCTCCTATGGGTCAGAGGTTTCAAATGCTCATGGTGGCCTGCACAGGTGAGTTTTGATATATTCTTAGGGTCACTCCAAAAAGATTGATATAGATAGCCTAAACTGGTAAATTCTACACCATATGGTATTTTGCTTACTTTTTGATGGTGCATCTGCAAATATTTTCTTGTTTGATTTATGTCTTATTTATGATGCTTTACAGGTGGTGGATGAGAAAAACATAAGTGAAAACATCATAGTAAATGATAGAATTGAGGGTGGTGTTCTAGTACGGTTTTATGGGAGCTACACTTAGTTTGTATTCTTGTCCCTTATGTTGGAAAAAGATTCAATGGCTCCAATGATTTTCTTTATTTTATTGTTCCAGTTATGAGCTATTTATTCTTGTCTTAGCTTGTAAGTAGAAAATGTTTATAATCTTGCTGCAGTGCATGGGTAGATCCATTCGCAGATCTATGTAAATTCCGTGAAGTAAGAATCAGTCTATTCAAATTTCCTTAAGCCTTAGTTTATTGATTTCTTCCCTTTACAAGCTCAGTTGCTGATTGAAATACATGATAGTAAGGAAGTGTATATTTTCTTTTGTGATTTTCTTGTTCAGATATCACTCTTATTTATAAATCTCTTCTTTGTATACAGAGCTTCATAGAAAATGGTTCTGATCATGTAAAGGCATTTCAAAAGTCCTTGGGGGAGGTACTTTCTCATGATTTTGTCGATTGATTTAAAGAATATGATTTGTTTCATAGTTCCTTTGCTTATGATTGCACAGTTGCATAGTTTGTTGGTGGTCTCAAAAAGAAAGATTATTGCTATTAAATTTGAGTTTGCTTTCAGTTCTGTAGACATTTTGGCAGTTTTTCTAAGATTTAGAACTGTAGGGAAGCCTCAGATGACATTGTCTAATTTGGTTTGTATTCCTGCAAATGGTTCAATGGTAATTTTGTAATGTGTTTCCAGATTTTGCTTCACATTGATGTTAACAAATCCTCTGTTCAAGTGGATGGGATGCATAAAAATTCTGCAACTTCATCTCAGTGTAATATGTCTGGTGGCGGTTAGTTTGTTTATCTTATTCTCAATTTGTTTTCCTATAGATTTTCCTTTTCCTTGTTTGATTTTCAATTTTATGAACTGTTTTTGTTTCTTTTAATGGTGAAACAGAATTATATAAGACCCTGACCTGTCAAAATTATACCAGGCCTAATTACACGGGAGGTGGCTTAAAACAAAGTAACATGGTAAATCAAAACATAGACACACTGGGTCCGATTACACTAGAGTTGGTTTGAAACTAAGTAACTTAATGACATATAACATGTTATACGCCTAATTAATAGTCATCACTAGGAGGTGCAACATATCACCTTGAAGTTTTGAACGGACATGTCCTATCAAATATACCCCTTAAATCTGCATATCAATAACCGATCACCCTATTTATTCATTCTTGCCTATCAGATTATGTATTATATTTAATATTTCAATATGTAAATATTATTTACTCAGTGTATCTAGTACATATACTACATGTGGTATCTGAGTTAACAATCCTGTAACTTTTGCAAGATTATTGTTCACTTTTTCCCGTGAACCTCAGATTCATGATTTAGTTTAATTTTTCTCTCCGATTTTAAAGAAGAGCTCTTTGGCTTGTGGCTGGATAAATAATTTTTTAATTTAAAAAACTTAAATTCTCTAAAATGTTCTCTAAACATAGCATTCAGATTAAAATAGAAAAAGGAAAAAATCAAGCTTCCACAGGGATGCGTCCCTGCCCTTGGAGCCCATGTCCTTGACCTCCATGCCATTTCGGGGATGGTGGGAAGTTTGGGGACATCTCCTTGCTGCCCCTCCCGACTTGCCAAATCACCAAAAACACGGGAAACCTCTCAGAAACAAGAGGGGATGCCGGCTGTCCCCAGGATGGTCGGGGACATCTTAGGGGACAGCTAGGCTTCCCCCACAGCTGCAAGATGTTTTCTCAATTAAAAATTAAAAAAATAAGGCATTTTTCAAAAACTGATTGATTCCCACAATCAGGAATGGTTGGGCTACCATTGGATGATCCAATTCAGGCAGAGAGTGATAGTGACATAGATGGTTCCGAATCTTTGGATATTGATAGCTCGAATGAGGCTTAGTCTCATAGATTGTTGTATTTTGATGTTTAAGACTTTGAGTTACTTTAATAGTTAATACTTCTGTCAGGGATCTCATGATTAATTTTATTGTTGTGTTATGCTATTGTTATACTGCTTTTATACTATATTGAAGTTTATTATGCTCTTATACCACTGTTGTCATGTTTAAGACTTTGAGTTACTTTAATAGTTAATACTTCTGTCAGGGATCTCATGATTAATTTTATTGTTGTATTTTATTGTTGTGTTATACTATTGTTATACTGCTTTTATACTATATTGAAGTTTATTATGCTCTTATACCACTGTTGTCATGTTTAAGACTTTGAGTTACTTTAATAGTTAATACTTCTGTCAGGGATCTCATGATTAATTTTATTGTTGTATTTTATTGTTGTGTTATACTATTGTTATACTGCTTTTATACTATATTGAAGTTTATTATGCTCTTATACCACTGTTGTCATGTTTAAGACTTTGAGTTACTTTAATAGTTAATACTTCTGTCAGGGATCTCATGATTAATTTTATTGTTGTATTTTACATATTGATACTATTTTATTTTTATATATAAAGCAGCAAAACAAGGGTGCTGAATAAGAGCCTATAAGCCTATAGCAGTATCAAAGTTTAAAATACTTAAGTCCAAGGGGTTGAGCTTAGTTGGTTAAAGCATTGAGTTCTCAATGTGGAGACCCAAGTTCAATTCCCATGAGGGACACCTTTGTGTAGAATTCTAAGTTGTGACTCTTGGTCTTCCATTGGTTGTTTAAAGTGGATTTCTAAGTTGTGACCTTTGGTCTTCCAATTGTTGTTTCTAGTTTGGTGCTCGAAAGGAGCTAGTATTTGTAATAAGTTTGCTCGAAAGGAGCTGGTATTTGTAATAAGTTTGTAACGTGGATGCTCGAATGAGCAAAAAATGAACTTTGTGATTCTATGATAATTAATACAAAAAAAAGTTTAAAATACTTAAACGAAAAACACCAAAAAAGACAACCACAAGGTGGTTATGCAAACAGACTGCCCCAATCCTCAGTGACATCTCTCTCTCTATATATATGTATGTATGTATGTATGTGTATGTATATGTATGTATGTATGTACATACTTACATATACATATATTGTAATGTCCCCTTTTCAAATTAGGATTTAATAATAAACAATAATAATAATATTATAAATATAAAAGAACAAAATATAACATAACCATAACTAAAATTTAGCTAAGTTTAATGAATGGTCAAAAGGCATAAGATGAAAAGTTGTGATTCCCTCAAACATGAGACATAAAAGGGAGAAATTCTAAAAGGGAGAAGAGAACTTCAATTGAAAGGGGGATGAATTGGGAATCAAAAGTGAAGATCTGATTTAAAGAAGTGCAGATCTGATTGTGAAGGTTGTGTCTCTTTCAAAGGGCAGAAGTAAGGGGGATGAATTGGGAATCAAAAGTGAAGATCTGATTTAAAGAAGTGCAGATCTGATTGTGAAGGTTGTGTCTCTTTCAAAGGGCATTCATAATGAAGAGTTGCACTCTTTCAAAGGGTGCTAATGGTGAAAGGGTGTGTCTCTTGCCAAAGGGCATTCATAATGAAGTGGTGTGACCTCTCCTTCACATTGAGAGATATAAAGGAAAGGAATCAAAAGCATTCGGTGACATGACCATCGATCAGATTAGATCCAAACTGTTATTAAGTTACAGGAATTGGCAGCCTCCTAGTAGGGGACATTACAGTGGTATCAGAGCATGATCCTGCCATCCTGCAGGGTAAAAAGCATCCTGCAGGGTAAAAAGATAAATCAGGAGCAGCACTTTCAGATTTACAGATATCATTGATCCTATCAGAGATAACAACAGTTGCAGTGAGTTCATTGCATAATTTATCATCACACTTGGAAGAGCAATTGGAGCAAGTTGCAGATTGGAAGATCGTCATCAGCATATTTATCAAAGACTACATCATAGATGACTATCTATCAGTCTTGACCCTTTGAGTGAAAAGGAAAGTTTAAAGACATATTATTCACTGAGTATTCATTTATATTGATTAAGTTTAAAGACCATTGAAGAAATAATTAAAGAACATTCGAGGAGAAATCAATGGAAGAAGTGGAATAACCGAGCATTCAAATCACAAAGAGTGCAGACCCACAAGTTATATAATTATCTAAATATTGTGGCTCTAAACCAAGATAAGTTCTATTTTCTAAATTATCCTTAGAATTTTAAGTTGAATATTATAATAAAATATCTTCATTTAAAAAAATAAATATTTATAAAATGTATGACAATTCTCATCTCAAGTTGGAATTGTTGTCTCAGGACTAAATTAAGGTAAATCCGGAAAGGAGATCTAACGTTACATGTATTGTGCGTGAAGAAGACAACCAATTATATAATATTAACTCCAGATTAAGAGAAAATATTATATGAAGACCTAAGGTGGAATGGGCGTATGTTACATCATACAAAGGTGATGGAAAAAGGCCTGCGGTGGAATGTGTTAATGTTATAGTGGCAGGAGATATCTTTCCCCTGACTGCTATATTAGTTATTATAATTACTTTATTAATTCCTAGTTAACTCTATTATTATTTCTACAATTGCATGTTAGCATCACTTTGTTTACCTAATTGCTGTCTTACAAAATACGATTTCTTCATATGTTAACCGGTTGTTAAGTATTCTTAATTTCATGCGATTAAGTTAATATTCTTATCGGGTTACTAAGTGGATCGCAACCTCTTGTCTATGATCGTGTTCTTTCCGAACTGAAAGTCATGTCATTTCATTGACATTGACTTGTATTTATATATCCCTTGATTGGGGTTATTGAAGGAGATATATTAGTGTGTAGATAATTGTGATACACATAAAATTACATCTGTGCGAATTCTAGACTGCTGTGCATGAAGACCTCTGCACTTATATGCCATGTGAAGACCTTTGTGGTTGTATGCTGCGATCAGGGTGATTAGCCTGCCAGGTGTGATCGGGTAAAGGCTGCGAGAGAATTATATACGCTGGGTGCAATATATATATCCTGCGATACATATATATACTAAGTGCAACATATATACTGCAATATACATATTGTGAGAGCAAGAATAAATAATCAATTTATTTATTGAAGATATCTAGCACATAAGAAATTAATTGATAACTTCAAGATATTGATATATATATTCAGATACTTTTGTTATAATTCTGAATTAAAAGAGTAATAACAGAGATATTGCTCTGTATCTCTATAGTTTTAATTCTGATCCATAAATTTAACATGGTATCAGAGCAGGTTTAACCAAGATCGTGATTAGAATTGTTTAAGCAATAGAGAATTCATCTACTCTTCTCATCTAAGGGAGTCTATCCAAGTCTCGAAAATGGTGAGCGGACTCAAGGTTGAAGATAGACTTGATGGTGCCTCTAACTTCACCTCTTGGAAGTTTAGAGTCCTAATTGCATTAGAAGAAAACGATATTCTCGAATTTGTCGAGAAAGAAATTCCCGAGCCTTCTGATGAAGCTGAGAAAACACAATGGAGAAAGAATGGCACAAAGGCCTAGAAGATATTAATTGATTCCCTAAAGGATCACCTTGTACCTATTATATCCAAGTTGAAGACGGCAAAAGCCATGTTCGAGACTCTACAAGGCATGTATGAGATAAACAACACCAGCAGAGCTCTTGCATTGAGGCAACAACTTCATCACATTAAAATGGCTGAAGGAGAATCTATCATCTCCTTCATGAAGATCACCGAGTTGAAGGATCAGCTAGCTGCCTTAGGAGATGAAGTTGAAAACAGAGACCTGGTTCTGTTGGCTTTAAATGGTCTTCCACAATCTTGGGAGCCCTTCATCCAAAGTATCAGTGTAAGATCTAAATTGCCAAAGTTTGATCGCCTTAGAGCACATTGCATTCATGAAGAATCCAGGTTGGCAGCAAGAGGTATTGCTCGTAGCTCTCACAATGAAGACAATTATGTTCTTGCTACCCAAACTTCAAAGAGAAGGGAGAAAAGGAAATTTCAAAAGAAATAGAGACAGGAAATTAGATGCTGCTCCTAAATCAAAGAAGAAGAAGGATCTCTCCCATATTCAGTGCTTCAGACAAATATGGTCACTTGCTAGTGATTGTCCTACAAGACCAAAATCACATGCCTCTACTGCAAATGTGGATGATGTCTATCCTTGGAAGGAACCAAGAGATGACTCAAGTGGATTTCTATTCATTTCAGCTCTTTCAAGCAATGTCCCAACCAACAGTAGCACTTGGCTGATTGATAGTGGCGCTTCACGACACATTATAGGATATCGAGAGCATCTTTTTGACTTGGTGGAAAGAGAAACCAACTTGAAAGTAATAATTGGAGATGATGCTTGCTATTCAGTGAAAGGTGCTGGAACCACCTCTCTACATCTAGATTCCGGTATCCCTCTTCACCCGAGTGATGTCTTGTTCGTACCTGGTATCAAGAGGAACCTTGTATCAATTTCAGCTTTGGAGGACAAAGGATATCAAGTTGCATTTTCAGAAGGAAAAGTTCTTGCTTGGCCAAAGAACTCCAGCATTAAAACAGCTAAGGTGATTGGTGTTCGCCAAGAGAGTTTATATAGACTTTCTACTAGCCCAACTCAAGCATTGATGCATGATTCTACCAATTCGAGTGAGCTATGGCATAGGAGACTTGCTCACCTTCACTTCTGAGCTCTTCCGTCCATGGAGAAGATGGTTACCAGCCTTCCGAAACTCAATTAGGAACATAATGGTACTTGCAAAGGATGTGCAATGGGTAAGAATACTAAGGGTCCTTTTTTAGGGTAGTGAAAGTAGATCAAAATGTATTCTAGATCTTGTTCATTCTGATTTATGTGTTCCAATGTCTGTGGCATCCTTAAGTTGGTTTTGGTATTATCTAACCTTCATTGATGACTACTCTAGAAAGACTTGGATTTATTTTTTGAAGTCTAAAGAATCTGAAGAAGTACTTGAGAAATTCAAAGAATTTAAGGCTCAACTAGAAAACTTGTTTGGAAAAAGGATCAAGGTTCTAAGGTCTGATAATGGAGGAGAATACACTTCTGGAAGCTTCCGTAATTTTTGTATTGAGGCAGGGATTTGTTGTGACCATTTCACACATCGCCCCATCAAAATCGGGACCCCCTTTTTTTTGAGTTTTAGCTGCTTAGTCTAGTCTCTCTCTCTCCTCTTAGGAATGAAATGAGTGAGTCTATAAGGTTTGCATGCCATGTCAGTTGAATTAAAGCCTTAGTCAAGGAGTTCATTGAAGTTGCCCATTTCATGTTGAGTGATAGATGAGTGAGTTTTCCTTGAGTCTTTTGCTTGAGAATTGGTGTCAGTTTGAATTTGAGCATTTGAATGTGCAATGAAGTGATCATTAGCTCGTTTGTAATCCGCATCATCTCTAAGTCCTCGTTAGTTATTGAACTTCATGACCTCACAATTTGGAGTGAACTTCAAGTTTCAGTGATTTGGAGCGAACTTTAGGTGTGAGAGTTTTGGAGCAATCTTCATGAAGGAGGATATTGGAGCGAATTTCACCTTCAAGGCTTCACAAGCGAAATGGAAAATAAGGAGATGAAAGAAACTTACAAACACTTCATGTTCAAGCGTTCATGAATGAACTTCAGGAGTTGCTACCTTGGAGCGAACTTCACGAGTGAGACCTTTGGAGCGAATTTCATGTTTGGAAGATTTGGAACGAGCTTTTTCATGTTGGAAATGGAAGAATGAGGGAAAATTGCCCACTTCATGATCAAAACACTCAAGATTGAACTTCATTACTTCATGTAGTGGAGCGAATTCCTAACTTCATGAGCTAGCATTTTGGAATGAAGTTCTTGCTTCATGACTTGACTAAGAGGTGCGAAGTTCTTACTTCATGAGTTAGCATCTTGGAGCGAAATGTATACTAAATGACTTGAACAAATGGAGCAAAATTGCTTACTTCACGAGTCGCACTTCTCAAGCGAACTTCATGGATTGCCTTATTGGAGCGAAGTTTGAACTTCATGACTTGCATCTTAGGAGCAAATTCCACCTATGTGACTACATGAGCGAAGTTAGATGAGAAATGAATGGATTCAATGCCAACCGAACTTCGTGAGTTTGAGTTTTGGAGCGAAATCCTCTACTTCATGAATTGCTAGGTTGGAGCAAAATACAAACTTCATGACTTGACCAAGAGGAGCGAAGTTGATAACTTCATGAGTTTGGGTTTTGGAGCGAAAATTTCTAACTTCATGAGTTTGAGTTTTGGAGCGAAGTTGATAACTTCATGAGTTTGGGTTTTGGAGCGAAAATTTCTAACTTCATGAGTTTGGGTTATGGAGCGAAGTTGACAACTTCATGAATTGGTGTTTTGGAGCGAAGTTCATAATCTCATAAATTGGAGCGATTTACTTCTTTAAGGGTGAAGTTGGGTATAAATGGATGAGACGAATTAGAAAACATAACTTCATGATTCCACCTTTTGGAGCGAACTTGAACTTCGAGAGTTGTCATCTAAGAGCGAACTTCATGACTTTACTCCTTGGAGCGAATTTCATCAATGCATTAGCGAAGTTGAGTGATAGGATGAAGGATGATCGCCTTGAGTTGATACAATGCCAAATGAACTTCATGAGCTGCCGGTTTGAACCGATTTTACTACTTCATGAGTTGTAGGATGGGAGCGAACTTCAGGTTCAAGAGTTTTGGAGTGAAATCATTACTTCAAGAGTTGCACTTCTCAAGCGAACTTCACAAATTGCCTTATGAGAGCGAATTTGAACTTGACAAGTTGATCGATAGCAGCAAGATTCATGAATAGAAAAGAATGGAGCAGATTATACCTTCAAGCCTTCGTTGATAAAATGAGAATCAAAGGAATGAAACAAATTTAAAGAATATTAACTTCACGATCTCTCAACTTGGAGCGAAGTTCTTACTTCGGGAGTTGAAGGATTGGAGCGAAGTTCATACTTCGGGAGTTGAAGGATTAGAGTGAAGTTCATACTTTTTTGGGAGTTGAGTCATTGGAGCGAAGTTCATATGATGTTTTCAAAATTGACTAATGCATGATTTGAGCGCCCAAAACAAATTCAAAATTAATGAAGAGGTAAGTCAGCCAAGGGAAGTTTTTGATTTACTTTTATTTCATGGCAAAGTCGGCCTTAGGGGAAAAGACACATCCACTCACCTTAGGCGCCTATAAAGGTAAATGTGAAACAATCATTTCAACATCAAATCAAACAAGTTATTTCTTCCCTCTTGAGCGAATTTCGTTAGCAGCCAGCTAATTTCATTAGCAATCAGCGAATTTCATAAGTGCAGATTGGCGAATTTATCAGCAGCAACATCTTCATAAGGGTGAATTCACACAAAAGATCAGCAAGTATATCCTTTGGAGGACGAATTTGTTCATTTGTACCCAGCTCTTGTAGATTTTTTATCATCTTTTAGTCTTCAAGTAAGGTGAAATCAGTAAAATCTGAGGTGAAGGATAGCATCTTGCTTGATAGAAGAGTCATCCTAGGACTGATTATGGTTAAATTCTGATTGAATTTCATTGAATTAGATCTACATTAACCACAAAATGAATCTTTTTTAGTCATTAAAATCATATTCATTTAGAAGATGATTTGAATTTTCATTTCACCTACCTTTCACCATTAATCTAACTTGAACATCTCTTATAGGAGAAAGATGGCGGCTCCCAAACAAAACAAGACTCTCTCCCGCCAAGCGCTCATCAAGGAAGATATGAAGGGGAGTGCATTCGAGAGCAGGATCACGTCGAATTGGAGCAAAGTTGGAGACACTCATCTTGGCAAGTTCGATACCAAGAAGTTTCGCCATCCATCATATATCAATGAACCTACACCAATAGCCAAGAAGATAATCAAAAGTGGACTCATAAATGCAGCTGGCTTTCCTCCTGTGGTGCAATGCTATGAGCTCATCATAGAGTGTGCTCAACACTATGACTTTGAATCGAGGAGAATTGTGGCGAAGGATGGGAAGGTGCTCGCATATATCTCGATGACAGCAATCAGCGTGACGTTTCATCTAACCGAGCCCAAGGAAATGATCTACATAACCTTGGAAGGAGCTAAGTCAGCCTACAATGATGACCTTGATGCTTGTGCAAAGGTCATCAACAAGTTTTGGTTGAAGAAGAGTAGAGGAGGAAGAAGTAGATGGCTTGATAGACTGCACATGATAGACTTCAATGATGAATATAGAGACTTCATCACCTTGCTCCATTGATTGGTTGGTGCACCTGAGGCTTCATACTTTGAGGAATGGATGTTCTACTACATTGAGACTGTCACCCCTGACAAGAAGGCAATCAATTGGGCAAGACTTATTATCAACAACATTGATAAGCAATTAAAGAGGCTTATGCGTACCGGGACGTTCTATATGAACTCTTACGTCATATACTCTATTGTGGGAAATTTTGAATATTCGGGACTCATGTATACAAGCGTAATTGGAAGGAGACGTGGAGAGATCAAGGTGTATGATTGTTATCCGCAACTCAAACATCCACCAAAACAACACTACAGGAGGGTGAATGATGCATTCACTATGCATATCACGAGGCAGTTCCGAGGTGGATCACAACAAAGACTCTCTCCAGAAGCGCAGGCATTGGTAGAGCAACATGGTGCATGGTTCATTTAGTTCCCGAAATTCACCTACATCAGAGTTCAAGGATCTCCCATTCCTCCCTACATATTGCCGCGATACCCAACAAATAGAGTTGTGCTACTTGAGGTGGTGAGACAATTATTGGTGTATATCAAAGCATATAGACATAAACATGGAGTCGGTGTTTCTTTTCCCATCACACTTGGAGATTCCATTGAGTCATGTCCATCTATTCATGCAGCCGAAGATGCCGAGCAAGAGTTAGCACTTCATTCACTCAAGCCATTCACAATGAGAGAGTGCTTTGACCCATACGACAAGGTAAAATAAGTTTTGGGAAAGAACAACAGGCATTGATGGCATCTTGAAGATTATTGGATGAATATTCAAAATGATATAGAGGTAAAGAAGAAGATGTATTCTAGGCTTTCACTCGATTTCATCAGAGAAGGCAAGTTGTTTCATGTAGCCAATCAAGTTCAAGATAGTGGTAGATATCTTGAAGGAGCCTACACCAAAGAAGATAAGGAGGTCAAATTCAAATGGGCAGATTTGGAGATTGATGATTTGGAAGAATTAATGTAACCAGTCTTGGAGTACACTTGCATATGGGTAGATGTGCAGCACCAAAAGTTGAAAGAGCAAAATATAACACCAACGTTCCATTTAGAAGAAAGAAGAGATGAAGATGAAGCTAGTGCAAATGGCAACACACCCCAGCCATCTCATTCAAGAGGATCAAAAAGGAAGGAAGATCATGGTGAAAAGGAACCCGCAAAGAAGAAGCATAAATCAAGTGCGAATCATCCTCCTTGCAGGCCAGAAGAATTAAGGATGGAAAAAGAGTTGAGTCGAGGAGCCAATGAATTAGCTGAGTCTACAATCCACAATGCTAAAGACAAAGGGAAGGCATCTCAAGAGCAAGACAATTTCATCCACCTCATCCAGGAGATTGAAGAAGGCGGAGAAGATAATGATGAAACTACTTAACCACTTAGAGATGAGCAAATGATCAAAGGAGCACAAATTCAAGAAGGGAGATCTTCTATTCCGGAGTGGTTAAAGGAAAGGTTAGCTCAAGAGGTGATAGTGGCTGAAGAAGAAGAACAAACATATGACATGGCAAGTCTTCTAAGCCGAACTCAAGAAGTTACCATTGACTTGGGTCCACTCACCTCCGAGTAGGCCATAGGTGATGCCACTGATTCAGTGAAGGCTGTCAATGACATGTTGAGAGCTGAAATAGAGAAGAATAGAAGATTGGAAAAGGAGATAAGTGCATGGAGGAACTACGTCCAGCAATTTCAGCAACCATTGACGCGTTAAAGTCCAACAGCTACACCACCTCCCTTGCTTCCCACAGAGACGGTTGATCATATGGAGAAAAATGAGGAATTCAGCACAATTGATGGATACATGGATAGAGGATTCCTACACTATAGTGAGCAAGTTCATGAAGAACATCATGCAAACACTTGATACAGCCATAAGGGTCCTTGGGAGAACTCATGTACTCATAGAGGCCTCCGATGCATTTACTCATGCTAGAGATGTTATCATCCCGGTGCTTCAAGTGATAAGGAAGACACCAAGAGAGATCCTATCAAGGGAGAAGGTAAGAAAAGAAGGAACTACCCCTAATCTTCTACAATGGAGTAGCCTGCTTCGCACGAAGAAGATTATCTTCGAGGAGATTGGAAACGGATGTGGTCAAGTTCAGGATGATATGCACCGGATCCATGATAAGATAGTGGGAGTAGCACAAATTATAAAGTCCAAGGAGTTACAAGAAAGAATAAAGATTATCTTCTACGGTACAGATGGTATGATAACCAAGGAGCAAATGAATGATATATTAGAATTCGTAGTCTTGGTAAGTAAAACGAGCTTAAACTTGAATGGGAAGATGCCATAGTCAAAGCTTTCGATGAAGTCATGCACATGGAAGAGCAGCTGAAATCTCTACTTGAGATCCCGATGACTGAGATAGAGGAGATGGTGTCTAGATTCATCGAATATGCTAAAAAGGAACGTGAGAAAGGGAATTAGATTCTAGAAGATAATTTGTTATGATCCCATGTGGCATTTTGCGTTCCTATTGGAGGATGCTTCCTCGATTTTTGTGTCAGCACATGTTGTCTTCTTATTGGTTCATTCATGGTGATGATTATCTTGATAGGGTTTTCATTTGTATCAAACCCTAATTAGGATTTAGGTGGCAAAATCTTGGCCCTTGATCTCCATTCAATCTCAGCCTTTCATATATTTGGGAGTCCTATATAAGCTCCAATCATTTCATTTGTAATGGTTAATAATAATAAGAGAATAGCAGTCTTTTTGGGTGATCCTTAAGCTAAATCTTCAACATCCAAGAGATTTTGTTCAAAAGAGGATAAGATACCTTGGGTATTTTATTTTATGCTCACATGTGCCTAAACAACAGATCAACAGGATTAAGAGGGAGTTTTGTGTTCCTTACAATCCCCAACAAAACGGAGTTGCAGAAAGGAAGAATAGATCCATAGTTGAGGTAGCCAAAGCTATGATCCATGATCAAGACTTACAAACCTTTCTTTGGGCAGAAGCATCCAGAATTGTAGTACATGTTCAGAATCGGAGCCCTCATAGAATATTGGAAAGTGTGACTCCTGAAGAAGCATTTACAGGTGTGAAACGTGAGGTTAGTCATTTGAGAATCTTTGGTTGTCCTGTTTATATTCATGTGCCTACAGATAGAGATCTAAGTTAGAACCATATGGCAAGAAAGGAATATTTGTGGGTTACAGTGAATCTTCAAAAGCCTACAAGATTTACATTCTAGGATAGAAACAGATAGAGATCGACAGGGATGTCTCTTTTGAAGAAAATTTTGCATTCAAAAGATCTAAAGGTTCATACATGGAAATAGATAATGAAGACCAAGAGACTCCTCAGGACATGGACGCTGATCATACTCCCGAGATTCAGAGGGAGTCTACTGAACCTGAAGAGGCTATTGATCCGATTGAGCCTTTGGATGGTCTAAGAGATATTGCTATAGGTTGAAAGAGACCTCTATGGGCTAGACAGACTATGCAAAATGCAGAAAAGTATGCAGCTCCTAGAGGCACATCCAGAGAAAGCAAAAGACCACAAAAGTTTCCAAGCTATGTGGCATCAATGAGTCACATCATTGAATTTGAACCTTCTAGTGTTGAGGAGGCATCAACTCAGCAAGTGTGGAAAGATGCTATGATAGAGGAATATCAATCCATTCTCAAGAATGATGTTTGGGATGTTGTTCCTAGACCAAAAGGGAAATCAGTTGTATCTTCCTTGTATCTTCCAAGTGGCTTTTCAAGATCAAGTATGCAGTTGATGGGAGCATTGAAAAGTACAAAGCAAGATTTGTGGCTAGAGGATTCTCTCAGAACGAGGGAATAGATTATGAGGAGACCTTTGCTCCTCTAGCTCGCTATACATCCATCAGGACTATTATTGCTATTGCATCAGCTAAAGGATGGAAGCTACACCAAATGGATGTAAAGATAACATTCCTTAATGGTGTAATTGAAGAAGAAGTGTACATTGAACAACCAGATGGGTTTGTGATTCATGGAAAGGAATCTCATGTATGTAGATTGAAAAAGGCATTGTATGGCCTTAAACAGGCACCTCGTGCTGGGTATGAGAGGATTGATTGATATTTGATGAGCTTGGGATTCTCCTAGAATGATGCAGATTCAAATCTCTACTTCAAGGTAATTAATGGTGAGACTCTAATATTGCTTCTTTATGTTGATGACTTATTTCTTACTGGAGAAGAGCATCTCATTGTCAAATGCAAGGAGTTAGCTTTTGAATTTGAGATGAAGGATTTAGGTCTTATGCATTACTTTCTAGGATTGGAAGTGTGGCAAAGACCCAATGCGATTATTCTAAGTTAAGGAAAATACACCATAGATATTTTGAAGAGATTTGGGATGATGGATTGTAAATCTATGTCTACACCAATGGAATCAAATTTGAAGAAATTGAGTGAGTCTGCAGCTAGTTCAGATCTGGTAGATCCTACCATGTACAAGCAGTTGATTAGATCATTGATGCATCTAGTTAATACTCGACCAGACATTTGCTATGTAGTGAGTGCCCTCAGTCAGTTCATGTGTGAACCAAGGCAAATTCATCTAGTTGCAACTAAGCATATCCTGAGATACTTGCGTGGGACAGTTGGATATGGTTTGAAATATTCTTCCAGTGTAGATCTAAAGCTACAAGGCTACTCTGATTCTGATTGAGTCGGGAGTGTAGTTGACAGAAAGAGCACCTCTGGATGTTGCTTTAGCTTGGGGTTTGCAATGATTTCTTGGTGCAGCAGGAAGCAATCCTCAGTGGCTCTAAGTACGGCAGAGGCAGAATATATTTTAGCATGTGTAGCAGCCCGAGAAGCAGTGTGGCTTCAAAAGCTCCTTTCAGGATTGTTTGGACAATCATTGGAGCCAATTGTTATTCATTGTGACAATCAAAGCTGTGTAAAGCTATCTGTCAATCCAGTGTTCCATGACAGAACAAAACATGTTGAGATCAAATACCATTACATCAGAGATATGGTATTAAGGAAAGCTATTCAGTTGAGATATATTTGCACTGATGAATAGACGATCGATATTCTCACCAAGCCTCTCTCCAGAGTGAAGTTTGTGCATTTTCGAGACAAGCTTGGAGTCGTGGAGAATGAAGCCCTTGCCGAGAGGGAGTCTCAGCATCAGTGATCTTTTATGATTTGCTATAATGCATCTTTCTCTGTGATAGAGAAATTTGAGGTGAAAGCCCTTGTCCATCTCTGAGACGGAGATGTAGTTCTTTCCATCCTCTGGGAGTAGCCATGGTGGATGTCATGTTGAGTGACTCCATGACAACATCACGTTGAGAGACTCCGTGATGATTCTCTTGTACTTGTGTTTATCCACCCTTTGGGAGTAGCCATGGTGGACGTCATGTTGAAAGACTCCATGACATCATGTTGAGTGACTTCGTGATGGGCACTTGTGCACTTGTTCCCTTCCACACATGGGAGTAGCCATGGTGGACATCATGTTGAGTGACTCTGTGATGAACTCTTTTCCACAAATGGGAGTAGCCATTGTGGATGTCATGTTGAGAGACTCCATGACATGTATGTATGGAAAGATACCTCCCTAGCTAAGAGGGAGTGTTAATGTTATAGCAGCAGGAGATATCTTTCCCCTGACTGCTATATTAGTTATTATAATTACTTTATTAATTCCTAGTTAACTCTATTATTATTTCTTCATATGTTAACCAGTTGTTAAGTATTCTTAATTTCATGCAATTAAGTTAATATTCTTATCAGGTTGCTAAGTAGATTGCAACCTCTTGTCTATGATCGTGTTCTTTCCGAACTGAAAGTCATGTCATTTCATTGACATTGACTTGTATTTATATATCCCGTGATTGGGGTTATTGAAGGAGATATATTAGTACGCAGATAATTGCGATACACATAAAATTACATCTGTGCGAATTCTAGACTGCTGTGCATGAAGACCTCTGCACTTATATGCTGCGATCAGGGTGATTAGTCTGCCAGGTGTGATCGGGTAAAGGCTGTGATAGAACTATATATGGTGTGTGTAATATATATATATCCTGTGATACATATATATACTGAGTGCAATATATGTACTGCAATATACATATTGTGAGAGCAAGAATAAATAATCAATTTATTAATTGAAGATATCTAGCACTTAAGAAATTATCTGATAACTTCAAGATATTGATATATATATTCAGTCACTTCCGTTATAATTCTGAATTAAAAGAGTAATATCAGAGACATTGCTCTGTATCTGTGCACTTTTAATTCTGATACATAAAATTAACAGAATGGGTGTGTGTTATACCTTATATCATACAAAGGCACCAAGAGATGGATCTAGTCCTGGTTGGAAGTTCCTGCCTCTTGTGGGTAAAGTTATGAATCGATTTGCCCAAGAGGTAGATCTGGTCCTAGTTGGATGCTTTTGCCTCTTGTGGATTATTTGCTCCAAGATATGGATGGGGTCCTGGATGGACGTTCCTGCCTCTGTTGGGCCAAGTGAACCATGTCTGCATATATTCAAATGTATGCTTTGTGTCTGGATACATTCATGTGCTTACTCTGTGTATCCTCCGTGGCTTCAAGCATTCATATGTATACTTTGTGTTTTCAAGTTTATGCTCTGTGTTTGGTTCTATATTTTTAGTTAAATTTAGAATATGAGAATAACTAGAGTGAATTAAAAGATAGGGATTTATTACATTTGAAGTCATAGATGTGAGTCATACTATCGTGCAAATGATGGGTCAAACCAAATCAGTTTTGATGCTATTACAAGATGACCTGGTTCCTTCTCTCAGAGTGGTGAGAGAAAACTTGTCTTAGAATTGCAAACTGTGCAAATTCTCAATGCCTTGGGTAATATCAGAGCAGCATAGCAGAAGGTGAATAACAATTAAAACCTCGTGAACATTGCTTGAGGACAATCAATTTTGGGAAGGGCAGATTGTAATGTCCCCTTTTCAAATTAGAATTTAATAATAAACAATAATAATAAAATTATAAATATTAAAGAACAAAATTAAACATAACCATAACTAAAAGTTAGTCAAATTTAATGAATGGTCAAAAGGCATATGATGAAAAGTTGTGACTCCCTTAAACATGAGATATAAAAGGGAGAAGAGAACTTTATTTGAAAGGGGGATGATTTGGGAATCAGAAGTGAAGATCTGGTTTAAATAAGAAGTGCAGATCCGATTGTGAAGGTTGTGTCCCTTTCAAAGGGCAGAAGTACCGAAGAGTTGCACTCTTTCAAAGGGTGCTAATGGTGAAGGGGTGTGTCTCTTGCCAAAGGGCATCCATAATGAAAAGGTGTGACCTCTCCCTCACATTGAGAGATATGAAGGAAAGGAATCAAAAGCATCCAGTGACATGACTATCGATCAGATCAGATCAGAACTGTTATTAAGTTACAGGAATTGGCAGCCTCCTAGTAGGGGACACTACATATACATACATATAAATCTATGTATATACATATAAATATATATACACATATACACACATATATCACTATTCCCCCACCGTCCCCAAAAAATGTCCCTGGGATTGCCGTTCCGGAAATACATCTCCCAAAAAATGTCCCTGGGATTGCCGTTCCGGAAATACATCTCCCTGTCCTTGTCCACGAAACATCTTGCAACCTAGGAAAAAATAAATGGGGAACATATATATAATAGTTAACCAGACTAACACAAAAACACTTCTATTTTCTATTTTCTTACAAAAGAATATGACACTCTTTCATGATCAAGAAAGATTAAATAGCTTGTAACCAAAGAAATTAATTCTGCATATGAATCAGGAAAAAGTTATTACTAACCAGTAGTAGTTCTTATTGCTGAGGTGAAGCGTCATTACACAAATGCCATGTCCAAAGTTGCTGGGCATGGTTTAGGTTTGGGTTTGGGTATGGTTTAGGTACAATGGTTCACCAATTTTTTCTTTGGGTTTCATACAGTTTGGGTATGACCATACAGCAAAAATAGTAATATTAAATCAAAATGGAAGCAAATGAAAGTATTAGTGATTATTTGTCTAGAGTTAAGGAATTAAGGGATAAATTAATTGATATTGGTGAAAACGTCTCAAATAATGATTTAGTTATTGTCACTTTGAATGGCATGTTGAGTGACTATCAAGTTTTTATTACTAGTTTGGTTGCAAGGGAATATGCACCTTATTTTGAAAATTTAGCAAGTATCCTTATACAAAAAGACGAAAGGAGGAAGCATGTGGACTGTAGACTTCAAATTGCAGATTCAACTTTGATGGCCAAGGACAAGAAGCCATCCGAAGGAAAGCAATGGACAAAGAACAAATGAGGTGAATTTGATAACGAAAGGTATAAAGATGACTAAAGGTATCAAGATGGGGCATCATCTAAATCATATTCCAGTGTGAAGAAAAATGGAAATTGTAATTATTGTGATGAATTTGGAAAATATTTGCATATGAATGACAGAAAAAGAAGAGTCCAAAAATAATAAATATGAAGGTAACTTTGTGAATGGCGAGGATGAGATAAAGGATGACCTACAAAATCTAAAGTTTTTTGGATATGAAAGATCATTATAAAGTGATTGTTGAAGGAATCAAAGAGGTAGGTTTTTACAAACTTGATTTAGTTGTAGAAAGTTATCAATAAATGACTTGTGTATTAAATGAAGAACTATGGTATATGAGGTATGATCACTTGAATCTTAGAGATCTTATTTCTCTACAAAGAAAAAAGATGGTGCAAGGTCTTCCAATATTTAAGAATGAACACATTAATTGTGATGATTGTGCATTGGGTAAACAACATAGGAATAAATTTCCAATAAGGATAAATCAAAGGCAAAGAAATAATCTTGAATTAGTACATACAAATGTGTGTGGTCCGGTGCAAACCAACTCACTTTGGGCGCCTTATTACTTTCTTATATTTGTTGATGATCGCTCTTGATACACTTGAGGTCTATTTCTTAAAAAATAAGATTGAAGTTTTTGAACGCTTTAAAGAATTTAAAAATATGGTGGAAAAACAAATAACTCACGATAGTAAGATTCTTATATCAAATCAAGAAGGGGAATACCAGAAATTTTTGTTAAGTATTATAAAGAAAATGGCATTATCAAACAATACATAGTACCCTATATTTCAAAACAAAATGGTGTGACTGAGAAGAGGAAAAATTGAACAATAATTGAGTGGAGTATGCTCAAGGGACAGAATCTCCCTAATAATTTGTGGGCTGAAGCAGCCAGTACAATTGTATATTTGTTGAATAGAGGACCAACCAGGTATCTAGAAAATAAAACTCCTCATGAGGTTTTCATTGGTACTAAACTACTGATAGTCATTTGAGAATTTATTGATGTAAGGTATTTTGTCATATTCCAAAAGAAAATAGAAGGAAACTTAATGCAAAGTCAATGAAATGTATTTCCATTGGTTGTTATTCTAATCATAAGGCCTACGAAATATATAATCCTACTACTTATAAAGTGTCTGCAGATGTTATATTTCATGAATATGCAAATGATATTCAAGATGAACAAAAGGGAGAGAGTACTCCATGGAAACTTCTTGAAGAAGACATTGAGAATATGGATATTTGCAAATCAGTAAAGTCATGATCAAAGTGGACATGAAACAAGGCAAAGTGAAGCTGCTCCATCCAACAATTAGGCTTTAAGAAGATCAATGAAATTACAGCACCAATCAGGTATAATGATTATACGCTAATGGCAAAGCCGCAAAAGTAATGGGTGTAGATGAACCTCACACAATCTTGAAGAAGCTAAGTGTTAGCAAGAAATCTGGGGAACACAGACTGAAGCTCTGAGCCACAAGTACTTTCTGAGTGTTATAGTTTATACCCCAAACTCAGTCATACAAGGGGAGAAGGGATTAAATTTGGACAGAAGACTAACTAGTTAATTGAACATTAAGAACATCACATAATATATCATATATAGAACCTTAAATATTTCTATTATTCATATCCATTTGGTACATATGTATATCCTTATATCTCCTTATTCATAATATATCCTCTATACTCTTTTATATTTATCTCTCTTTACATCCTATATTCTTATCGTATATATTCTTACTGTATCATTTACATCTTTCACTATACATATATCTAGAGGATGGGACATGATCTATCTTTCACTATACATATATCCCTATCCTAGATGGTATCGTTCTATCCCTATCCTAGATGGTATCTTTCGAATCTTACGCTCCATGGACTCCTTGCGACAAGATGCAGTAGGCTTTGCTTGATTGTGTCCCTTTCAAAACCTTGACTTGATCTTAAAGTCAATTCTGTGGTGCTGGAAGAATATCCTTCTATATTTCTTTTAGACTTGTAGTAAAATTGTTATCCCATTGAATTGTATATATTTGTTTTAGACTTGTAAAATTGTTTTCCCATCAAGCTTTTGCTAATTGAAGTTGCTGGATCTGTACTTGGATCTACAAAAGTATGATTTCTCTAGCTCGGTAAGTGTGGTAGGTATTTAGAATTTTTGGGCAAGCTACTGAGCTTCTTGGAGGACTCTGGTAATTTGGGCCAACTTCAGACTTACAACCTCTCAGAGTTGATGGTGCTGGCTCTTATCCTTTTGATCTTGTAGCTGTTGAAACTGTCCATGCAATGTTTAGATCTCCTCTTAGGCTTGGCTATCTAGATCTTTCAGGGCCTCGTAATCTCTTGATCTTTGAAGTATTTGAATCTCCAATCGATCCATTTGTGCCTTGATTCGTGCTGTCACATTCGACCATTGTAGAAAAAAATGATATAAATTGTTCAGGTCTCCTTTGTATTCTTTAGGGTACTAATCTGAGTCTCCAACGCAGAGTGTGCGGTAGCACATTTCTTTCTTTCTTCGTCCATCCTCATTTTCAGTATCTCCACGGTAAGCTATTGTCTCATTGTTTTCTTTTGTAGTGTTGTATACTTAACTACCCCAGTAATCAAACTACCCCAGTAATCAAAGTTCGTAATTGTACCAACAATGGTTATGATGAGTCCCCTTGGATCCAATGGAACTTGCTCTGTATCTCCTTTGCCAAATATCCTAACTAATTAGAGCTCTCCACATATTGTTTCAAGATATCCTCCCTCGCTGTTTGATGCAAAATATCCCCAATTGAAACTTGTGAAGGGGTGAGATACTCCCCAAATCATCTTGTGAACCCACGAAAGGTAGTTGAAGTAGTTGCAGAGGGGCTACTGGTTTTATCTGCTTTTGCTTTGCCAAAAAGTCCTTGATGAAATGCATAGGAGAGGTGGTGGAGAAGGAAGGTGTGTCTAATTGTTGAGCTTGAGATGACTGCCCCTGTGGAAGATGGCCAAACTTTGAAGAAACTGTCTTATATTTTGCTTCTTCCTTGCATAATTGTTGATATGCTTTTGCGGTTGCTTCTTTGATCTTCATTTGTATATTTCAAGTTATTTTTGGCTTCTCCAACATTAACTTATGTAGTTGTTGCTTGGAACAGAGCTCCTTTGTTTGTATTTCCCTTACCCTTTACTTCCATGGTGTAATTGTAGGGGCTACTTCTCCAATCACTAAATCTTTTAGCTTCTTTTCTTCCTTAGCTGCTTTCTCCCTCCTAAGCTTTAATTTGATAGCAGAGTAATTGGGTGTTGTTTGTATGTTATGTTTCTTCTTTTGTTATGGCAAAAAGGTACTTGTGCATGCAATATTGTATCTTGAAAGTAACAGAATTAAAGGAACATACACGAGGACAGAATAAAAACTATTTATTATTGCTGAAGACAAACATAATTCACAACTATCAAGGAAAACATACCCAAACTGCTGCTACAGAGTTCTTTAAACAAAATCTGGAAAACGCCTTAAGTAAACAGCTTCCAATTTACTGAAATTCATGCCAATTCTGATCACTGGGGTTTGTGCATGCATATGGGCTGCTGATTGCTGATTAAGAACAGCTATGATTATCCCAGATTCGCTATAGATATCAGACCTGATTTTCTGATAAGAAAGGTGTCTCAGACTTATTTGTTCAGACCTTAGAATGCTGCTTTTTGACATCTAAGACCCTCAATCATGCAGCGATTCTCCAAACCACCGTACTGGCTGTTATTCTCTTGAAATTCTGAAGCTGATCGATTCTTTTCAAGCTCAGAAAGAATGAAATCTGCTCCTAACACTTGCAGCAACTTCCTCTATTAGATACGGCTGAGTGGAAAAACACCAAAATTGCTTCCAGAACTGAGTAAAATGTTATTGCAGGCCTGGGGCTACGTCCAGAACTGCATTGACAGGGGTTTCGTCCGATATTTTCTTCTCCATTTGCAGAGAGTAAAAATCAAGAAATAAAGTTGATGATAGAATGAATAACCAAAGCCTCTCAACCCCTCTTTATATCTCCTCAAAAAGCTATCGATGCCTTAAGATTCAAAACTAAGTTTTCCGATTCGGGTATGGATGCAGATACAGAATTGGGAATTGTTTTTTTCCTTGGGTACGGGTATGGGTACGTGCGTACACACACACACATTTTAAAATATAATTATATAAACTATCACTACCATTATTGATTATTACAATGATACAATGATACAATCCATACAAATATGAATTATGCAATGTAACTTTCCAATTTCCATACATAAATGATAATTGATAAATGATAAATCATATGATAATTGTTAATTTAGTATTATTTTTGGCAGCTTTATTACCCGTGGGCCCTGTTTTTGGGAACCCACGAGCCTTGGTCTGCCCGGGTTCGCCTGGGTTCTCCGTGTTTTCTGCCCGGGTTCATCCTAGGGGGCTGGGATGAACCCAGGTGGAATCCACGGGGAACCAGGCTCGGACTAGGACCCATAAGTAATCCGGACTAGGACCCAAGGCTAATGGGGAAGAATTGGTAACTTAGACTCGAAACTTAGGTGACTTGTCTTGGCATTAATATTTGTTTTAATAATTAAATGACCCCCATGGTGAACTCGCCTAGGATAAATAACATTGTGACTTATATTGGCCCCTTTATTAGTCATAATGAATATTTAGAACATAATTGTTTAGGACTTAAGCTTTTTGAGGTCCATCTTTATTTTTTACTTATTAACTTATTCCCTCTTATTCAAATAATTTTCTCCTAACCCCGGGAATGTAAAGGCTAGGAAAAGTACATTTTCAAGATGCACCATTTGAGAAGGGACATTACAATTCTCCCTTCTTGGAATTGTTAGTCCTCTAACAATTGCAAATTGGGATGTTGTAGGATCTCCTCCCCTTCCCAAGTGGCATCCTCAATTGGTAAATCCTTCCATTTTATTAGATATTCCCGGATCATTTTGTTCCTTAGCTTCTTTTCTCTCCAATCAGAAATGCCTTCAGGGATTAATATCAATTTCCCTTTTTCATCTAATGGAGGCAGGTCTGGAAATGCAACTGTGTGCTGGCCCAATGCCTTCTTGAGGCATGGAATGTGAAACACATTATGTATCCTGCTGCCTTCTGGTAGTTCTAGCTCATAAGCAACCTATCCAACTCTTCTCAATATCCTATAAGGCCCATAGAAACGCGGTTTTTGAATTTTTCTGCACCACTTGTCTTCAATGTGGATTGCCTATATGGCTATAGATGCAAGAAAACTAAGTCTCCAATTTTGAAAGACCTCTCAACACGGTGTCTGTCTGCATACATCTTTTGCTGGTTTTGTGCATGTTGAATATTGTCTTTCAGTGCCTTGAGAATATCCTGGTAACTCTGCACTGTCTCCTTAGCCCATGGAACCTTGCTATCATCAAATGTTAAGTCCATGAATGATAACACATCATACCCATAGAGTGCCCCGAAAGGAGTTATGGCAATGGACATGTGATAGGTGTTATTGTAGCAATACTTAGATAAAGCCATCTTACCCAAGCACGTTGCTGCATTGAAACATAGTTTCACAAGTAGCCTTCGATCCACTTGTTTACTATTTTTGTCTGCCCATCTGTTTGAGGATGGTAGCTCATGCTTGGTGTCAATTCTGTTCCCACCAATCTGAACAATTCTTGCCAAAACATGCTAAAAAAATTGCTATCTCTGTCACTCACAATTGTATTGGGTAACCCATGCAATTTGAAGATTTCTTTGAAGAACAACTTTGCAATTTGTTGTGCCGAGAAGTCTGTAGGTACAACAAAGAAGTGTGCATATTTTGTGAGTCTATCAACGACTACAAATATGCAATCTCTCCCCTGAACACGAGGAAGTCTTGTGATTAAATCCATAGATAGCCCCTCCCATTTTTGTTCAGGAATTAGTAGTGGTTGTAGAAGGCCTGCAGGGAATGTGTGTTCTAACTTGTTTTGTTGGTAAGTCAGGCACTCTCTACCATGTTGAAGTACGTCATCCTTCAATCCCTTCCAAGTGAATCTCTCACGAATCTAGTGATAGGTTTTGAAGAAACCTGGATGTCCTACCATAGCTGCATCATGTAGTGCTCTCAAAATTTTGGCCTTCAACTTGGAATTTGGTACAAGAATAATCCCGTTCTTGTAATAAATAAGACCATCCATCATTGAATACCTGTCATCTTGTACTTGCCATCAATCAAATCAGCAGCAAATGAATTCTTCGCATATTTGTCAACAGTTGAGATTTCCAGTCGGCTGAAATCTCTGTAAGAGAGTAGAGTGCGGGTCTTCTGGATAAGACATCGGTAACAACATTTTTCTTGCTCTTCACATACTCAACATCAAAGTCGTAAGCCTAAATTCTGCTTACCCACTTTTGTTGCCGCTCGTTCAAGACCTTATGTTCCAAAAACTACTTGAGATTGTTGTGATTTGTCCTAACCACAAATTTGGTTCCCACTAGGTACTACCCGAACTTAGCTAGCATGTGCATAATCGCTAGCATTTCCTTATCTTATGTAGAATACAATCTCTCAAAGTCTCTCAATTTTCTGCTCTCATATGCAATCGAGTGTTGATTCTGCATCAATACTGCACCTTTCCCCTGACTCGATGCATCACATTCTAGGACAAATGGCTGAGTGAAGTCTAGTAATGCTAATACTTGACATGAGCTCATGGCTTCGTTGAGCTTATCGAAAACTAATTGCGCCTCAAACCATAGAAATGCACCCTTCTTAGTCAAATCTATCAAAGGGGATACCAACTGTGAAAACCCTCTCACAAATCACGTAGTAAGAGCACAAACCCAAGAAGCCTCACAATTCTGCTATATTCCTGGGTGGCAGCTAGTCTATGATTGCCTGAATTTTCTCTTGATGCACTTTCACACCATCTGCACCAATAACATGTTCGAGATATAGTATCTCTGTCAGCCCAAACTCACACTTGAAAGCTTTCGCATAGAGCTACTGAGCCTCCATGATACTTAAGATCACATCCAAGTGATGTAGATGATCACTCCAAGTCCTGCTATAAATTAATATATCATTAAAGAAAACCAGTACAAATTTTCTCAAATGATCATGAAACACGCGATTCATGCAAGACTGAAATGTTGCTGGCGCATTAGTGAGTCCGAAAGGCATGACCAGGTACTCAAAATGTCCATAATGGCAATGGAAAGCGGTCTTATGAATATCTTCTTCTCGGACCCGTAACTGATGATATCTCGAGCGAAGATTGTTCTTGGAAAAATACACAGCGTCGTGTAGCTCATCGATCAACTCGTCAATCTTGGGTATAGGATGTATGTTTTTTATTGTCCTCTTATTCAATGCTTTGTAATCTATGCACATACGCATAGTACCATCTTTCTTCTTTACCAGAACCACTGATGAGGCAAAGGGACTTGAGCTGGGTCGTATGTGTCCCATACTTAAGAGCTCTTTGATTGTCTTCTCAATTTCCTCCTTAAAGTGTCGTGGGTGTTGCTGGGGCGTGGTAATCACTAGCTATGCACCCTCCTCTAACTCAATTACGTGTTCAAAACCACGATTTGATGGACGACTAGGGGGAAGGTCTCCAAACACTACACTATGCGTATCCAACACTGTCTGAATATCCACATGGTATTTTGGTTTACTGTTGCAAGTAGGCTTAGTCGACACAAAACACTAGGCTACCCAATCCACATCACCATGTCTTAAAAGAGCCTCCATCCTTCTTGCTGACACAACTCGTGGACCACCATTAGACATTGCCTTAAGTACCATTTTCTTACCATCAACCATAAACTCTAGTTGCATCTGCTTAAAATCTTGAACTTAACGTTCAAGTGATTCCAACCATCCTAGCTCCAAAACAACATCTATGTTACTGAGCCCAAGCACATAAAAATCACATGTCAATGTTTAGTCTCCAATTTGTATACTCAACTAAGGAACTACTTTGGTGCAAGTCAATGGAAAGTCATCCGCAACTATGACGCTGAATCCGGGAAACTCCTTAGCTTGAAGTCCATGCTTCATTACTAGTCCCTCATCTATAAATTTGTGTGTGGCCCCGCTATCCACTAAACACACCATTCACTACCCTTTAAGAACACCCTTCAGCCGGAAAGGTTGGTTGGGAGGAACTCCAGATAGAGCGGCAATGTGTGGAGTTTCTTTGGTTGAAGTATCTTCCAACTCTATCTGAGGTTGTTGATCCTCTTGTTCACTATCACCTCCCACAAAAGCCTCTTGCCCTTCTAATTCTTTGTCATCAGACATGACTTCAATCAGATGTACTTTGCCTTTCCCAAGGCAGCGATGTTCAGGTTCCCATGCTTCCTTACAGTTAAAACATAATTTTTTCCTTCTAAGTTCATTCCTAGACTCTTGATCAGCCTTTGATGGAATGTTTTTCTGCTGATTGAAACTTTTTTTGTTTGATTTCCAAGGGCTGAAACTCTTTTTATGAGGCTAGAAAGGTGTAGTTTCCAAGTCCAGTGCAAGTCCTATGGCATCATGAGGTGTACTAGGCTTATGGGCTTTCACCAATCCCCTCAGTCTATCACTTAGTCTTTCCATGAATAGCATGGTAACTCTCCTTTCAAACATCTCAGGAACCATATGGCATCATGAAGTGTACTAGGCTTATGGGCCTTCACCAATCCCCTCAGTCTATCACTTAGTCTTTCCATGAATAGCATGGTAACTCTCCTTTCAAACATCTCAGGAACCATGATTGAGATTTTTTGAAACTCATTGATGTAAGTCTCAACATGACCAACTTGCTTCAGCTGAACTAACTCCCTATAATAAACCTCAACATCCTTCCTGTCAAATAGTGTAATCATCTTATTGACAAACTCCTCATACAAATGTATCAACCTATGATCCTGTGATACAAGCCTGTGGTGCCACCAATCATATGCCACACCTTCCAAATGCATCGTAGCGAATTGTATGGCCTTGTCTTCCTCCACAGGCTTTTGTGACAAGAATGTGTCAAGTTTGTGAATCCAAGACTTGGCACTAACCTTCCCACTTCCATCAAATGTGGGCAAAGCGACTTTATTTAAAGCATCCCCGAACTCTTGAGGTTGTGTACCTTGCCTGGCTGGGCCTCTACGTCTCCTTTCCTGTCTCTCTAGGCAATATCTAGCTTTATCCCTTCGCTGGTTCATGAATTGATTCGAGTTGATCAGCCCTCTTACATTAGGGGGAATGGCTTATACTTATCATAGGCTACCAATAATATGAGTCTATGCTTCTTTCAACACACGTATTTCTTCTTCCTCAACTTGCCTCGGCAAAAACACAGGATGAAGTGGCTGATAGATCTTGTACTTGCTGTCCTAACAGCATTAGAAGTTGTTCTATCCTGATTTTCTTGCCCAGCTTCGCTTCATTCAACATCTTGGTTTTGTGCCTGTGGCTGAACCCTCATATTTCCGATGGCATTAACGAGCTGCTACTATGTCCGCATGAAGGTCTGCATCATCTATTGCTGCTGTTGTGCCATTTGAGCCATAATATCTTGAAGACTAGGCTGTCCATTACCACCTCCTTGTTGCTCTTCCATGTTGCTAGAATCAAACGAGGGGTTCTCTTCTTCTTCCAGTTGTTGTTCGGACCTACTCCTAGTGAAGTATCTATGTGAACCAGACCCTCTCGAGTGCATAGAAACGTTTCAAACTGACATGCAATAGATTAAAAGTGACATACGACCATAAATTCTGACATGCAACTGTTTAGATAACCTCCAAATTGACATGCACAGGAAAACCTTTACAGGCTGGCAAGGTCACTGTGCTTTGATACCACTATAGTATCCCGGTCTCGGATAAAGGTTCAAATCTGATTTGGGTTTTTGTTTTTACTCATGTTTTGTTTCATCATAATGTAATATTGCAACATGCAAACATGCAGATTGAACATGCAAGATGAACAATATAGATTTTCAAGGAAATCAATCAGTGAAATATAGAGAATCTAAATAAGCCAATGGAATTCTTTTGATATAGAAATGTATTGCTGTTTGCAAACATATGCTGTTGCTACAAATTAGAAGATGCCTAATGCCGTCAAGTAACACATAACCGGAATGCCTCCATACATAAAATAACAAAACCCTCTGAAAATCTGTAAGATAGATCATCATATCTCCACGAAAACTTGTCAATGATGCGCAACTGTGAATCTGGAGATGAATTCACCAAGTGGGCTGATTTGGGTTTTCATCTAAACAGCCAAAACCTCTAGGGTTTCTGTCCTAGGGTTTACTGAACCTGCAAGCTAAGCTCTCAAGCTCTCAAGAAAAAGTTTCTTTCAAAATAACAAGTCAAGAATAATCAAAATGACTTGCCTTCTCATCCTTATATAACCATGAGTGAACTTTCTAGAAGTGTTTTCTAGAAGATTCACTTTATTATTTTATTATTTTCCCTTTTCATAAAGTGACTTATTTTATTAATTCTCCACTCATATTAAAAAGTCACTTTATAATTAAAATAGGTCCAGCCTAATTAATTAAATATTACAACCCAAGATAACTTAGGATTAATAATATATTAATATCTAATAAATTATTATTCGCTTATTACTCCAATTTAGTCTTAAAATAGACTAAATGTTTCAATGGGTGATTATGAGAAAAATGGGACATTACATTATAGCTTTGTACCACCACCTTTGTAGTGCATGTTTTGCAGCTTAATTTAAAGTGAATGCTGGACAACAAAACTCAGTATCAAAGCCAAGATGCATTTTTTATTTATAAAGAAAAGAAGTTACTCTTTATCGATGGCCCCTACCATCTCCTTCCATGAAATCTACTCAACCCTTATATCTAGTAGCGAAAAGTAGTATTGTTATTGTGCCTACTACAAGCACACAAGACATTCTACCAATGAATGTTGTATCCTCAAATAAAAGAAGAGAAGACCCTTCTTGCTAAGTGTAGTTCACAATATCAAGATTCAGAGATTCAAGTAGCTCCCAACACATGTGATCACCAATGTCTTATCATGATTAATGATTATTTTGTCAACAATATGGGAGCTTTGTTGACTCAATGTTGCAAAATCAAGTGTAAATTTGTAGAGCTTATCCTTGACATTTGCAGCTAAAATAACTTGATTTCTTCAAAAAATTGAAGTTGATTTGCTGTTGCAAATTGCAACAAATTCAACTTGGACCACTTGGGATGGGTCGAGGAGGGACATTTGACACTTATATATTGTAAATGATGTGTCAAATTTGCCATTGAACCATTTTGAGGACACAGTTGATTGTGATGTCACTCCCCTAGATTTCTGTTTGATACTTAGTACCTTGTCAATGTAACTGCAAGGCCATCTTTCATGTCTTCCACAAGGATGGTAAGTGTATAGAGTTATAAACTAATTCCTTCCTCTATTGGTCCTTTTCTCTCTAGTAGGCTAACAATCAAATGGGTCATTTTGATTAAGTTTACTCTTTGCATATTTTGGAAAGCTGAAGAGAATAATGCTAACAAGCTTCCTTCTCAAACAATCAAATATTGTGTTGATGCATATTTTGATGTTTTGTATGAGCCTAAGGGACCTCCTTCGAAGTCCATTCAACAGTTCATTGAACTGGCACTAAGTTCTGTTGATGTGCATTTTATGACACTTCAAACACAGAATAAAGTGTTGAATACACTAATCTTTTGAACAAAATCTTGTCAAATGCTGACTGGAAGGATCACTTGAGATGACTCCAAGGTTTATATATGTCAGGTCTTGATGTGTGGATAACTTGATGTGATTGCTGTTTTTTTGAGGGGACTTACGTAGTTGTTTTTTAGGAGATGAATCTTTTGATCACAAGGAATGCTTTATGAGTCTAGTCTTTTCGAATGATATGCAATGAAGCTCCTTACTACTACTAATGATTGATTAAAAAAAAGTGCAAAAGGATTAAGGGTTGAGGAATGCTAAACTAATGCTAGGAATGCAAGGAAGATGGATGATTTTTAGTGAAATTCAACTAAGCTTTGCTTTGACATACAAGGAACAACTCCACAAAGCTAGTGTGATCTTCTAAGGTAAGCATATGAGATTCACATCACCACCGATGACATAGACACCATCAAGGGGATGCATATCAATCGGCAAGTAGCAATCGAAGTTAAGCTTGGACAAAGGAGTTCAGTCGACTATGCAAGATACTTCACAATCATCGAAATACTAGTAGTATGAACATACAAATTTCACCATCAATCATGCACAAAGATCTTCCACTTAAGCAAATCGATTCTATCTTTTTTTTCGTTTTTCAAGTTTTCTCTTTTAAAAGAATGAAGAAACATGCAAATACTCCAAACACAATAAGTCACCAACACTTTAATGTTGTATTATCTTTGGCAGTATCAAAGCAACAATTCTTCAAAATCTCTTCTAATTTTGTAAGGAGTTGAGCTTATATAGTGCTCTCACACAAATGAGTGGCCAAGATTGATCTAAAATCAAGGGTCAAGATTATGCCATCTAAACCCTAATTAGGGTTGTTACAATAAAATACCTAATTATTGCAAATTATCTAAATATCAACCAATAGGAAAGTAACAACTTTCTGGTAGAAACCATGAGGAAGTATCCTCCAATGAGAAAAATCGATGCCACATGGGATCATAACAAACTTTTCTGTAGAAGTTTGTTCCCCTTATCTCTTTCCTTAGAAGAGAAGACAATGAATTTGGACGTGAGGCAATTGATCTCATTTATACTTCTCCCATTCCAACCCAAAGTCTTGGATCTTATCAACTAGTGTCATGAATGATTGTATATCTTCCAACTGCCTCTCTAAAGGTGATCCACTTGTTCCGAAGAAGATATACTCTACTCGCTCTATCAATTGGCCAACTACTATATGAACTTCTTCCTTCATTTCCTTCCCCAATATTGTTTCAGGTGCTGCCACAATCTTATCGTGTATCACACTAGTTGCATTTTCAATTTGGGTGCAACCATTGCTGATATATTCAAACAGAAGCTTCCTCATT
This sequence comes from Cryptomeria japonica, assembly GCF_030272615.1. Lineage (NCBI taxonomy): Eukaryota > Viridiplantae > Streptophyta > Pinopsida > Cupressales > Cupressaceae > Cryptomeria > Cryptomeria japonica. The sequence goes on from NC_081412.1 coordinate 276,234,111, forward strand.
CTGAGTAGGTTGTACCACCTGTGGAAGTCATATGATTGCCCTTCCTTCAACACTCTAGCATTCACCAAGGTTTGTCGGGGCATGTTCATCAATGCTTGTAGTCTCGGGATGGTGAAATCTTTAGTGTAAGTGAAAACATCATAAGCAGCCATGAGAACCTAAGTCCTGTAAAGAACGATATATTCTATCAAATATGTTCACTAGCTATTCTATGAACGGATTTGCCTTGGTGAAGGAACTATCTATCCAATTCTTCAACACCTAGCTTACCAGGTTCGCCTCCTTAGACCCCTGGTCTTGGTCCAGCCCAGTTTGGGTCCTGGGTTTGGGTCCGATTCGGCTTTGGTTTGGACAGGGTTCGTTTTCCATAGGCAGCGTTCGAGCCAGGTCGAACTCGGGCAGCTGGCTGACCCAAAAAGACATTTTATGTGCAAAATTTAATTTTTTTTTGAAATCCGCTAGTGAAAAAGTGAAAAATAAACCCTAAAAGTACTTCTAAAACATAAACTTGGCTCATTTCTCCTCATTTCTGTTGCAAACAAAAGTTTTTTGCTAGCAGGTTGAAGAAAGGGTGAACAAAATTTGGCTTCCAAGATCAAATAGGAGTTGAAGACTGATTTTTGAAGCTTCAACAAGTGTTGCAGCATCATTTCCACACATTTGCAAGCTCCCATTGGCTGCAAGAGGTCGGTTTTTTAACATTTTTTTTCAACTATTTTTGTTTCACAAATTGTCAAACATGAAACATTAATTATATTTCATTTTTTTGTTTTTGTTTTTGATTTTGAATATGTTCATATTATTTCTTGCCATAGGAACTAGAATGGCATCTACCTCTTCCTCCATTGGCAATAAACAATCAAAACAAATAAATGATCCAAATTCTCCCCTATGGAAGTATGTTGACATTATAAGACCACTTCTAGGAGGTGGGGGATTCTGTTGGAGATGCCAAGGATGTGGTATGGAGATGCCAAGGATGTGGTATGAAACGTAATAGTTCATATTATCGGGTGATAGGTCATTTGTGTGGAATAAAAGGAAGAGGCATCAAAAAATGTCCTGGAAAAGATGGTAAACCTATACCAGATGAGATGGTGATAAAATATATTAGGGAGCATGAGGAGGCAGAAGAGAGAGAAGCCTGCAGATTGAATCAAACCGCACCAAATAAAACAAGGGGAATGCAAGCCCCATCTAATCCTGATGTTGTAGTAGAAAACCACCCCTTCTTTTCCACAGCTGAACCTCAAAGTGAAGCACTCTTGACACACAAAAGAACAAAGGGGCCTTTAGAAATTGCATTTCAAAATGAGAGTCAAGACATTGCTGACCAAGATGTAGCAAGGTGCATATATGTAAATGGGTTGGCTTTCAATGTTGTTCGCTCCCCATAGTGGAAGCAAATGTTGAAAAGTGTTAATGAAGCTCCAAGAGGGTATAAGGGCCCAGGTTATGAGAAGGTACATGGAACATTATTGGAGAAAGAGGTGAAGGGAGTTGAAGATGCATTGAAACCCATAAGGGATTCATGGGTTGAGACAGGTGTATCAATTGTTTCAGATGGGTGGAAAGATTCTAAAAATCGTCCCTTGATCAATGCCATAGTGGTGTCCCCCAAAGAGGCAATGTTTTTGAAAGCTGTGGATTGTGAGGGCCAAGTAAAAGATGGCCAATTTATTGTAGATATTCTCATATCCTCCATTGTGTCAGTGGGACCTCGCAATGTTGTCCAAGTCATAATGGAGAATGCAAAAAATTGTAGAGCTGCTGGTTTGTTGGTTGAGGAACGCTATGATCACATCTTTTGGATACCTTGTGCGGTACATTCACTCAATCTTATGCTACAAAGGATTGGGACTAATATAAAATGGATTAGAGATGTGTATGCAAAGGCTGAGGACATCAAGATGTTCATCACAAGCCACCACATGTCTCAAGGGACTTTTAGATCCTTTTCGAATTTGGAGCTATTGAAGGTATGTGAAATAGTAATTTAATTTTACATTTTCTGATTTTTTTAATTTTCAATGTTCATAATATCTTTGTGTAAGCTATATTGTGTGTTCTTCTTTAAAGTGTGGCTTTATTTTTTAATCATTTTGGCATTAATTTGTGTTATAGGTTGCTGAGACCCGTTTTGCATCAAACACAATCGTCTTAAGACGACTTGTGAAAGTTAGAGTGGTACTATGCAATATGGTGATCAGCACCAATTGGACTGTATGGAAGCATAGTAGCAGTGAGAGGGCAGCAAAAATTAGGGACCGAATATTGAATGAGAAATGGTGGGATCTTGTGACATATCTCCTTAGTATCATTGAGCCCATTATGAGCATGATTCACTATACCGACATGGATAGGCCTTGCATTGGTGAGATTTATGATGGCATTGACTCAATGCTTGAAATAATGAAGTGCACTATAAATGCAAGAGAGAAAGATCCCAATGAGAAATTCTTCAAAGAAGTGGAAGCAATTGTTGTTGAAAGGTGGAATAAGATGACCACTCCTTTGCATCTTCTTGCCTATGCCATGACACCAAAGTATTATAGCAATCAATTTATTGATAAACCAGGAAGGATTCCACTATGGAGAGATCTAGAAGTATTTGATGGGTACAAGGCAACATTTCTTAGACTATATCCCGATGATGATTTGCTTGATACTATTACAAATGAGTTCATAGAATTTGCAAATGGGAATGGTCTAAGTTTTGATGCTCTTCGCCATAGATCCAAGAAGGATGCTCATAGTTGGTGGTACTTCCATGACACATGCTTCCAACACCTGCAACCCCTCGCTGTCAAAGTTTTATCACAAGTAAGTTTTTTTAATTATAATTTATCACAAGTTTAATTATAGTTTACTTTGTCTTCATATGTTGCTAGTAATTTTTAATCTTAATTTTATAAATGTATAATTTTAATTGATTACTTTCTCTTCATAGGTTGCTAGTTCATTTGCTTCAGAAAGAAATTGGAGCACATACTCTTTCATCCACTCAGTAAAGTGCAATAGGTTGCTATCAAAAAGAGCGGAGAATTTAGTATATGTGCATTCCAACCTACGTCTTCTTTCACACAAACAACGGGACTACACCCAAGGGGAAACAAAGATGTGGGATATAGAGCCAGAGCACACTGATTTGGATGCTCCCACTTCTCAGCTTCTTGCATTAACACTTGATGATTCGAACACCGAGCAAACTTATAGTGCAAGTGCAAGTGGCATTGGCTCATCCAATGTCAATGTCAATGATGAGGAGGATTAAACTTTCAATTGTTGAAAGTTGAAACAATGATACTTGAATATTTTGTCATTTTGATATTAAACTTGATGTATATGATGCTATTATGGTATGATCATGATGCTATGATTACAAGTTTATGTTTGTTTTGTTGTTTATATGATGCTATGTGACATGCTAATCTTAATTCATGCTTATAGGCTTCTTAAATATTAATATAAATATAAAATTTACATGTTTTTGTACTAACAAATCCAAACCCCTTTCAAAATTTTGCCGTACCGGCGTACCGGTTCTTCAAACCCGAATCGGCAACCTAGTTCAACACATGAGAGGAGCTTCTCATTTCTTCTAAGTTATCAACTGAATCCAGTAGGAGTAATGACGGAGGAATGCATGAAGGATCAGTTTGCCTTATCGGGTTCCTAAGCTGTTGCACATAGTTCTTCAAAGCATTGAATTCCCTTTCCATCTTTTTCTTCTATTCTAGCACAAGCTTCAATCTAGCCTGAACTGTTTTCATTGATTCGCCTAAGTCCTCTATCTCTTGCTTAGTAGTGGCCAGACCTAACTGAATTGTTGTCAAGTCGTAATCATCAGCTGTGATTTCTTCTTGTGGCTTGTCCACTCTCAGGGTGGCTATTTGTATGATCTTGGAGCCTGTATTATCTCTTGTAATTTTAGAGAGCTTGGTAGCTTCCTTCTCAACTGTCTTGTCAATTCTATTCAAGAAGTTGTCAAAATCATCTATCGTCTCTTCTTCCGATACTATTACTTCCTTAGCCATTCTCTCCCTAAGCCAAGCTAGGATAGTAGATCGCTCTTTCTCTACTTGCACCTCCTTGAGTTGTTGATCTACCTAGGGTGGAGATGTTGTCTCATCATTGTCATCTTCTATTTCCACATATTCATCTTTTGCTGCTTTGTTACTTGCTTGTTCTTGTATTGCTGGAGTATCTTGTACTTGAAGTTGCTTTTCGTTGTCTACCCTCTCACCTCGATTGTCTTGTATTGTTGATTCCATTGATTCATTCATACGTCGGTCATTGCTTCCCTTGGGTGGTTGACTTTCATTGGCAGCTGCCTGGTTCATTGCAACTTCATGTATGGATGAGGTGCTAGTGGGAAGATGGTTTGAACTCGATTTATGCCTTTTCTGTCTTGACCCTTCTTTATGACTTCCTTTCCTCTTGGAACCTTTGGACTGAGTTGATTGAGTGGCATTCTCACTCGTGCTCATGATTTTTGTTTCTTCGTCGGATGAATCTAGATCTCCCATCATATCGAATGTTAACTGTGCATTTTGGTTCTTCAACTTGTTGGTTTGAATATCTACCCATCTTCCTATGTAGGCCATGATAGGCTTCATTAGGTCTCCCAAGTCAGTGATCACAATATCAATCTAGTTGACCTCTATCTCTTGGTCCTCCTCTTGTTCATAAGCGCACTAGAGGTGCTTTCCATCATCTTGTGCTTGATCAGGAATGGGGAACACTACACATATTGACGATATCAATCGGCAACCTAGTGAACATCTTCTTTCTAATCTCAAAGTCATCCTTGGCATTCATCCAATTATCTTCTATATGTTGCCTATGCTTGTGCCTGCTGCCATCGGTTCTCCTCATGTTGCCATATGGATCAAAGTTGCCTTTGGAAGAATGCTCAACAAGGGGATATAATTTCATCTCTTCTTCCGACTTCTCAGTTGCTTGTAGAGATGGACACACTTCCATTGATTGTCCAAGTGAGATGGGAAAAGAGATCCCAGTCTTATGTCTATTCTTCTAAATCTTGTCATAGGTGACCAGTTGTCTTAGGAGCTCTAATACTGTCATCTTGTCCGTAGGGTAACATGAAAGTATGTATGGTGGACAAGAACATCCCTGAACTCTTATATAGGTGAACTTGGCGTATTGAATTAACCAAGCATCATATTTCTTCACTAACTCTTTCGCCTGTGGGGATAGCCTCTGATGGATGCTACCTTGTAATGTTCTCGTTATGTGTATGAAGAAAGTATCATTCACCCTCCTGAAGTGTGCCTTGCCATGGAAATGCAACCATGTGTAGGACTCACATGCCCTCATTTCTCTTACTCCTTTTCCAACTTGGCCTCTATATGTCAGTCCCTTATAGTCATAAGCTCTTGCAAGTGAGTAGATGACGTAGGAACTCATGTAGAACTATTTAGTGCGCTCGAGTCTCTTCAACTATAGATCAATATTATTGCTTATGATTCTTGCCCAATCGATTTTCTCTCCACTTGTTGTTATTGCCTCCATGTAGTAGAACATCCAGTTCTCAAACTGAGAGGCTTGAGAACTTCCCATGATTTGGTTGAGCAAGGTGATCAAGTCACTAAACTCCTCCTTGAAGTCAATTCGGTGAAGCTTGCTGGGTATCTTGGAAAGTTGGGCTTGGCTTTTTTACATCTAGTACTTCTTGATGATGCCCAAGCATTTGTTGGGATCGTCATCAAAGATTGCTTGTGCTCCTTCCTTATTCTTGTATACCATGCCCTTATGTTTAGGTATGTTTTTTTGCCTCGCTGATGGCTGTTTCATATAGGAAGGCAAGGACGTCGCCATTAGGTGCCACTATTGTTCTTGTGTCGACATCGTAGTGTCTGGCACATTCAACTATTAGTTCATCACATTGGATAGCCAGACTGAAGCCTCTTGTTTGCACAATTTTGCTCTCGATCATCTTCTTTGATACTTTGAAAGGTTTGCTTGTATAGAGGGGACCTTGAAACTTCCTCATGTCAATCTGGCCTAGGTTGTTGTCTTCAACATTAGCCCATAATGATGTGATCGTTGACTTAGGTAGCACTCGCTTCAAGCCCTCCTTGATGAGGGTTTACCTTGGGACCACTCTTGCTCTCGGGGAGGCCATGCTCTACCGGTGAAAATTACCTAAGTTAGGGTTTTGATAAGACGCTAATGTATATAAGATTGAAAGTCACCAATTAGGATAGCGATTTCCCTTTAAATTCTGAAATTCACTAAAATCTCAATAAATTGCTAAACCCTAGGCTACAATTCTAAAACCTTAGCCTTTCAAAATCTGATTTTGCTTGAAAATGATCACCAAATTGTAATGAATTTCCCTTAGAACACATGAATCAACAAATCAAGGGTTTGACAACAAAATGTTGAAAGGAACCTTATAACTGAAAAGTGAAAACCCTTCAAACCCTGGCCTGTGATTGCATTAGCACAAAATCAGACCTGGCTCTTGATAAAAAAATGATCAAAAATTTCAAACTCAGACCTGTTAATGATTGTTTAAAATTTTGATGTTTACAATCTGCCTTTCAATTTTGCAAATTTTGCTTCCATAATCACTGATGCAGAGGGTCAGGGGTTTTAGGTGATTTCAAGAAAATATGCTTTTAAATGCTTCACACTCCTTGTAGTTACCTAGTGTTTCCAAGGCACCTTAATGGTTTTAAAAGGGCAAATCTCAATCCACTCTCCACAATGACTCCTAAGGTTGTTAAACACCTATTCCAACCCAATACAACAAGATTCAACTAGTTTCAAAGGTTCAAGTCTTCACCATGCTCTTAAACCCCACTATGTCTGCTACTAGCCCTAGAGCCTCAATTAGGCCACCTGAGGCTGAAATAAATTGTTTTCTCCAACTTTTCCCAAATAACTCTGAAAACAAAATATATTTTCAGATACCCTTTTCGGCTTACTACAACATATCAAAGATTGAGGGTAGGTTGTTTTGGACTGTGCCTTTGCTGTCCTAAGATTGGGACAAATTTGCTTGCCAAAAACCCAAGTTTTACAAAGCAAGTGTAAGAAATAATTCTTCCCCAATATTGAAACTCTCAACAGTGTTTATTTATGCCTCAAAACTAAGTAATATCCAATAAAATTGGTTCTATGTGCTCCTTTAATGTGCAAACCCCAAAACCCTCACCATTAGGCTCCAAAACCGAGGATTTTCTAATTAAGACCTTTCCAATCACTTCCAGGGCTCATTCAAAGTCCCTACACCATCTCCTTGGTCATACTAACCAACTTCAATCATCAAACTACCCTCTCCAAGAGGTAGATCTCCTGCTGCTATAAGTTTGCTATGCTTCCTACTCACTTCTCCCTCATCAAACTCATGGTGTACACCTGTTAAAACACACTCCCTGCAAATTTTTTGGTTAGGATCATAATGTACATGTTAGATAGAGCCTCCTCTATGAGAAACAGGACCTTACATCCATAGAAGGGCTCCAAATTGCATTTTGTGCCTTCAATGCCAATGACACAACTCAGAAAATTTTAGGACAGTCAGCACAAATGACAAAATCTGAGCAAAACCTGCTACAAAATCATTCCAAATCACTTATTACAATGTTTAATGACTGCCCAAGGCTTATACCATGAAAGATCAATCACTTTCAAGCAACAAAACACAAGAAATTGCAAGAAAATGAAGGGTTTATTCACTTTTTCTGTTAAATCCGTACAACATCCGTACTGTAGCATCCAACCACACAAAAATGGAATTCCAAGGTTTTATAATACCTTCCACTAACTTCCCAAACCGAAATCCATCAGTTATTCATGATTAAAATGCTTAACAAACAAGTTTTTAGCTTTTCCCCCCAAAATGACACTAGCCACTATTTTCAAATTTTTGAATTTAAAACTCTTATGAAATGGACTTCTACCCCAACCTAATGACTTTTAAAGGATCAAAATGATTTATCAAATAGTTCTAAACACCTTTGAGACCCTTCCCAATTCTATATCCATGAAACCCTATATTTGGTCCTATGGCCTTATTAGGTCCATTAGGACAATTAATCATTACATTAGGATCATTACAATAAAATGCCATAATTGGCTTCAAGACATCATAATTGAGTCTATTAGACCCATACACCTCCTTGTCATGCTTCCATGGTGTCCTCCAAGTTGTCTTCATGCCTAGTGCCCCTGCACCAATCACTCTGTCACTGTGGCGACTTTAGAATCTGCTGATCTATGAGACATTTGCTGATTGAATGGAGGAATTCGTTGCCAATGAAGGAAAATCGCTGATTATTGATGGAGGGGATCACTGCTTATGATGAAGGTCGCTGTCCAAATGGAGACAATTCGTTGATGATATCTTAACTGCAGACGACAATGGCCTTACTGTTGATATTCCCAGCTTGCTGATCACTCAATAAAGGAGTTCGCTGTTCAACTGGTGAAAGTCGCGATTGTGATGAAGGAGATTCACTGTTTGTGATGAAGATCACTGCCTGAAGGTGATACATTCAGTAATGCCAGAAGGAAATTGCTGAAAGAGATGAATTGTTTGTGATGATTGATCAAATGAAATGATCAACCATCCTTTATAGGCATTTTAGAAACACCTCTTGGGTGATAAAGGTTGACCTACCTTTGCAATGTTTCATTAAATTTTTTATAATTTTTATTTCCAATGCAATAGGTCAACTTATCATTTGTTTTCAAATTTTGAATTAAAATGTCATCAATGTGGGTCCATCCTTGTCTAGCGCTTAGCAAATGTTAATCATCCTCATAGGCTATGGATTTAAGGGGTCATTGGAAATGATTCCAAGGTGATCAGTCTTTTAGTGAGGTAAGTGGCTGGGCTTTTGAGCCCATAGTGGAAGTAAAACATGCTTGGCCGGGCTTTTGCTCACCAATTGGAAGTAAAACATGCTTGGTCAGGCTTTTTGGTGGGTACTGACACTTAGACATGGCCGGGTTTTTGAGCCCCAAGTGGAAGTGATACTTCCTTTCTTGCCTTTATGTTTTCTTTCATTTCTTCATCATCTTTAATCAGTTGCTTGATCATATGTTCAAATCGCTCTATAACCTTTCTTCACGAAAGCAACCTCATCTTTATTGTTCAAACATTGATATAGCAGCATAATCATCATTTCGTGTCCTTGGGCTGGACATTTTAGTGTCAACTGGAAGTGACTGCAAGACAGGTCAGGGATATTTGAGGGTAAAGGACATTTTAGTGTCAACTGGAAGTGACTGCAAGACAGGTCAGGGATATTGAGGGTAAGTGGAAATCATGCCAAGCAGACTGGGCTTTTGATAGCTAACTGGAAGTGCAAGGGTGGCCGGGCTTTTGGGCATCAACAGGAAGTAGTGCAAACAAGTCCTTGGATTTGGGGGTAAGTGGAAAAGAGCCAACTTCTTCCATTTTGCTGGTTGTAGCTCTTCATCTATTTCAATATCTCCCCATTCCATTCATCAAGGTAACATCACCATCAACATGGCACCTTCATCCTTGCTTGTGCTTTGATTGCCTCTCACCAAGCATTTCACCTCATTCGACTGTTCTCCACACTTAAACTCAGCATTCCAATCCTATAACTTCAGTCTATCTAACAAAAGGGACCTGATTGCTACTAAACTGCCTGAGACCTAGAACTGCTGACAAAAAGAGGGGGACCTCATTTGCAATGGGGTGATGTGTGAAAAGGTCACAAGTTCCCCACTGCCCAATCAATCAACTTACCACATGCATATTGAGTATTGTGATAGAACAACAAAACAAGCTGATGTTCAAGAGGGCAAGATCCAACCCAGCATTTCGTGTTGATTTCCTGCTCTCATTGTGCCACAGAAAGGAACAAATGAATGTAGGTCAGTCACAGATAGTCTTTGAACAAATAGTTATGAGGCACTGCTCCCCACTTCTTGGTATTGATGATCTTTTGGACCAGCTCTAAGGTATGCATAACTAAGTTTTATTTGGCTTTTGGGTATCTTCAATTACTCATGAAACATCATGATGTTTGGAAGATGTCTTTTAAGACCAAGTTTGGACCGTATGAGTAGTTGGTCATGCCTTTTAGTTTTGGCCATGCACCACCACAGTCATGCACATCATCAATGACGTATTTTGATCATAGCTTGGCAAATTTATTGTCTACCTTGAGTTTAGTCATAGAAACTGAGAAATGAATCTGTAAGATGGGTACACGTTTTCAGGTACAGAAAGTTAAAAAGGGTGATATTTCTAGGCATCGAGAGACGTTATCTAAAGCCATCTTCTTTTACAGGAAGCTGTGAAGTTCTATAATGACAAAAAAAAAAAACAGAAAAAAGAAAAGAATTTAAGTATTGTTGCTCTTAATTCTAAAAGCCTGAATTTATTTGGTTTTATATTTTAAAAATAATATGCTGTTGCCCAGCAGCCTCACACATTATTTGCTTGCAAAATGGTTTACCCATTTTTGTTCATTTCTTGTATTTTGGTGTTTCTTGTCTCTAGGCAACTGGTTTGAATTATGCATGCTGGATGATTACTTGTGCAGACTTAACAAATCCCACTATACCATCTAGATCCATTGAATATGGACTCATTGACCAAAATGGTTGGTAACTTGGTCCATTAACCACAAACATTTTCTGCCTTCTGTATTCAAAAGGTGGACACGGCTGACCATTTAATAGTGGGATTCTAGCAAATAATCAGGTCATCCTTGAACAACATGAGAGAACCAAAAAAAAGTTTATTACACAATTTTCTGCAGCTTCTCCTATTTGACTTTATTATCACGTGGTTATCTTTCATACGAGTTCACTTATGATAACTGTAGCTTGCCTCAAGTTCGTCTAACACAGAAACTTATAAACTACCAAGAAAATATTTTAAGTTACAAATCTAGGTGGGTGAGTGGCACTCCTTTTAGATTAATTATTCCACTTCACATAGTTCTTTACGCTTTCCCTGTCCAATTCCTTGTGCATGTAATACTTATTATTTTTTCTTATCTCCATAAATCCATACAAATCTAGGAGGATGAGTGGCACTCCTGTAATTTACACCTCTATTTTTTTCAAATAAACTTCCTATTGAAAGTAAGATGCAATGCAACATCCTTTCCACTTTTTGATCACCCAGTTCCCGAGCTGGGCAAGGTGAGAGCATAGGACGTTCAGGACTATACAATTAACTAGAATGCTACAACTGAAAAGGGAATGCATTAGGTGGCAACTTGGTCAATTCTCACTTCTTCAGTGGAGTGCTTATGCAATACTGAAAAGAAGAACAATTCACGTCTTTTCAGCAGAATGTGTGAATATAAAGCTTTCACTTAATCAATGGGTAAACAAAGGGAACTTCCACTTATGCCGTGGGAAAGCAAATTACAAAATTACCACTTATTTAGTGGGGTGAGTGCATTCATCAATGAGAAATGATCAAAACCCACTGGCGGTACTACCATTTAGTGTTGTAATATGAAATGCCTAGAAATGACAACTCTTTAATGATATAACCATCCAAAGTAATACAAGATCAGTTCCTATGCATTACAAAACACCATATAAGAGGAATAACTGCTGATATAAAGCACTAATAATAACAAAATTGTTGTAAAACCCTCAAAAGAGCCAAGTATTATAAGCATACCAACACAACTACAAAAGAACGGTGAGATACCTTGTAGGAATGATGAGGAAAGTTGGGCAGGTCTGTTAACACTTATTTGTTGCTGTTCTAGTGATAAATCAGACTGACATACGTGCTGATAATGCTCTACAAATGCTGATTAGTAGCATAGCACATAACCAAAATTGAGACTCCAATTTGAACACACTCCAGGTCACTCCAAATACATCCAATCACCATAAATGAAAGATATATTAAACCGATAAATAACTCAAGACATCCCTAGGCCTGGAACAGGGCAATATGGTTGCTGGTACAACAGATACAACAAGCATGAATATCAACCAAACAACAAACCCATCAAGTTCACGTGGAAATTGCTTGAAATATCATGGTAGACCTTAGGTGCCTCCAAACAAGATGAAAAGGGCTCTAAAAGTGAGTCCATTTGACCTCCAATTCACACACCACCTTCACATCAATAGTTGTACGGCCTGGTAAAGTGTAATATCCCTTTTTGTAAATGCTCTAGTTTTTGCCCTAAAATCATAATTCCAAGTAACTTATCTGCTAGGGTTGGGAACATAAACTTAATAATAAGATATCTCTAATTTATTGGGGAAATTCAACCCTCCCTCTTGGCCTCACATGGCCCGTGCCATCCATATGAAGTGGTGCACCTAGTGAGGTGTCCTATAACCGTTCCCTTTCATCTTGCCATCCATTTCCCACTCCTTATAATTGGACTTCTTGGTATATTAATTTGCCATGATAGATGGATGAAGACTATTCACAATAGGGTGCCCCAAAAGCCCATCCTTTCTAAGCCCAAAGGCAGTTCCCCTTGTAACCCCTTGGCCTCATGGGACCATTTGGTCACCACCATGAGGTGGCGTACCTAGAAAAGTACCCCATCGCCGTTCCCCTCCTTGTAATCACTCATTACCCCTACCATGGTTGAAAAACAGAATACATATAGAACATCCTATATTATGTCACGTATTCTATATATCTATTTATTAAACAGTAATAAGCAACAGCACAATATGAATCAGCAATGAACAGATAGAAATAATATTCATTGTGCTATATTAGAAAGTCATAAACAACAATGCATCATTAATCAGCAGTGTGCAGATATAAATAGTATTCATTTTGCTATGTATAGGGAACTCATACCAAAACCACCTTATAGAATCTAACTGCTGTATACTTAAATTATTAATACCCAAATTTGATCTCTTCGATGATTGATTGATTGAATGAATGAATTCCTTTGATTTGATGATTTGAGGTATCGGTGAGTGATAATTAAGTGATTGTTGATTTGATAGAATGATTTGCTGATTGATTGTTTGCTTGATTTGAATGATTGGAATGATGATTGATAAGTGATCCTTGAATGATTGGAATGATCTCTTTTATACTTCATTTGTGAAAGGGTCACCACCTTTCATAAGACTTGAGCCACCACCCTAGAATTGAGTCACCACCCTTCATTGCTACCTTTGAGAATAATAATTGATCTCCTTCCATCTCTTCCTTAAATGAACCTTCTTCCCTTTATATTGTCCCATGTGAGGGAGAGATCACATCTCTTCATCATGCCTGCCCTTTGGCAAGAGATTTTCCACCCTTTGAAATAGTACAACCCTTAATAATTCTTGCTCTTTGAAAGAGACACGACCTTTCTACTTCCTATTCCTTTCTTCTTCCATTAATCCTTCCTTGGGTCACATGCTTCCATTAATTTCTTCCCCCCTCTTTCTCTTTTCAAATGATCTCTTCTCCCTTTTATATCTCATGTTTGACAGAGTCATAACTCTTCATTCCATTCCTTTTGACCTTTCATTAGCTTAATTACATTTTAATTATATTATGTTATATTTTTTATTAGTTTATGCTTTTTTTTTAATTATATTTATTATTTAATCCTATATTAAAAAGGGGACATTATATAAAGGTACGACCCCATGAAAATGCTTGTTGAAATATGTACGATGAGTACAAATCCCCTCCTCCAGTCAAAAACAACAAAGATTATCATTCAAAGTCTTGAAGGAATCTCCTTAAAGTGGTATGATCAACAACAGTTAGGTTCTACAAGCAAGGGACAGCCTGCATAGAAGAGATGGTTCAATCCATCTAGCTTCCAAAATCCCTTAAAAAAATTTGAATGTTCACACACATATATTAGCAAACCAAAATCATTAGAAACATCAAAATTTCCATTCTTGAAGCAACCCAAAATGAAACTTTACTTGCAGGCGCAAATGTAACTTCTGGATGAAGCCACCAAGCCAGCTACGAGGGTTTTGTCCTTGAAGCCAACAATTTCAAGAGGGTTTTCATCCTCGAGAAATTATGATTTTCTCCAACTACAAAAGGAAATAACCTTTCATAGCTAACCTTGCAAATGAGCTCTCATTCTCCTTCTATAACTTTTCTGGAGGGAAATAATAATAATTTTAAAATACTAGTTGTTTTTTACTCCTCAAAGACCTTTTTGAAAAATAAATGATAATTCTATGTGCGAAAGACCCCCAAGCCTAGGTGTCCAACTTGAAACACAACTCAACACCTTTTTAACAAGTTATTGCAATAAGTTGTCCTTTTTAATATTCTCAGCATTAGACAACTTGAATGAATAATCATTTAATAACTTAATAATTTACTCAAGTTGCAGAAAGTACCTAAGTGACAAATATGCAATCCTAACCATACCAAAGTGTTCCTAAAGTTATAAGACACTAAACTAAAACAATTAGGTAACTTATTAAAAATATAATGCTCCTCCAAGAAGTTTGGAGAGCTCACAAAAGGTCAGAAATCAATTCTGAAAGCAACAGGAGAGTCACCAAGATCAATTGAAGTCATTGCTATGAACAACTTTGCAAGACTGATCTTGTGCTCTCCAAGAACTTTGGAGTTCCCCTTGCCCACCAATTAATCTTTGGGAGAATTTGGAAACTAGTCTAATTGTTCACAAATCCTTTTTGCTTAAAAAGGGGACGACATTACAGTCCTTTCTTCTCCCCAAAATTGCTTGTCCACAAGCAATTGCAAGTCTCAGCTCTGCCTTAAATAATCAATGTGGCTCCAGGATCCCAAATTAATTTAGGAGTTCTACAAGTCTTTTTTAATTACTATACTGCAACATTCCTGCCATAAAAACTGCCTTCATTCTTCTTGTTAAAAGAACAATCTTTTGTAAGAATTTAATGAGCTCCTCAATATTTGCTTTCCTTTACCATGTTTCCATTGCACCATTTGGATATAAACTAGAAAATTTGAGTAAATTCACTATTTTCATACCAAGAGACTGCGAATGATGGTCATAATCATGGAACAATCTGCTTTCTTGAATTTACTCCAATGGTAACCTATTACAATTCCCAACACATTCCTTTGCAAAATGCTCCTCATTAATGAATTCCTTTCAAAAAAAGACCTACATCAACATTGGTGCAAGCTGGCGTATTTGTCATAACTGTTGATGCATAGTAGCTTCGGTCAGATATAAGGGTGGCCATTAATATCGATTATACATATATAAGCATGTATGTATGTATGTCAGTTAACTATGTGGACTGACATACATACACACGTGCTCCTTCCTTGTGTTTATAAGAATAATCACTTCGAATACTTTGCAAGCTGTCATCCTTATGTCTGATCGAAACTCTACATTAATCTGTGTGTGCTCAGATTCTATTCTTCTCTTGCCTTGTATCGTGTAATGATCATTAAGGCATCATTGTATATAACAAGATCAAAGTTTATATGATCGTATTCATTAGATCGAACTTATATGTTCGTATTTGATAAATCAAACTTGATAATGTGTTTTGCACAGATCGACGACTTTAATTGGTTAAGAGTTAAGTTAACTAACACAAATAAAGTTTGCATCCCTTGGTATGAAGGGGACATGTTATGAGTGGACATGCCTCCACATTGTGGAGACATGCCCCCTCATAACATGTCCCACTAAACACACACACACACACACACATATATATATATTGGCCGATTTCAAGAGAGAAGGATATAGAAATCAATAAATGCTCTCTCTCCCTTGATCGACAAATTTCAGACTTGAAGAAAATCCCTGCACTCCCCTTGATACATTATCATTGTTGACATTCATATTTTGGAAGGATTAAATTCTGAATATTCTGAATTGGAAGGGAAATCTGCACATTGAACGAATTGCATCAGTCTGATATAAATTTAATTTCTTAACATGGTATCAGAGCCCTGGTAAAAGGAGATCCAAATTAAATTGGAGACATCAGACCATCATCTATTAAGTATTGCAGTCACATTTCATTCTTCACAATGTCAAACATGATCAGATTTGAAGATCGACTCAAAGGAGCCAACAACTTTATATCTTGGGAGCTCAGAATTATGATGCTTCTAAAGGAGAATAAATTAGACTCCTTCGTAAAAGAAAAGACAACCAAACCTGAAAATGAACCCGAGAAAACTCAATGGATTGAAAGCAATGAGAAAGCCATGAAACTTATAGTGGATGCAGTCAGGGATCATATTGTACCTATGTTAGCAAAACATGAAACTGCATGCCTTATGTTCAAATCTCTTGAGAGTGCATTTGAAATAAATAATACAGGCAGAACCCTTGCCCTAAAGAGGCAAATTAATAATATAAGCATGAATAAGGGAGAATCTGTCAATGCATATTTCATGAGAATCACTGAACTAAGGGACCAACTATTAACAGTTGGATATGAAATTGATACCAAGGAATTGACACTCATAACCTTAGGCGGTCTTCCAAATTCATGGGAATCATTTGTCCAAGGAATAAGCGCAAGATCCAAGCTTCCTAAATTTGATCGATTAAGATCTGATTGTCTACAAGAAGAGTCAAGACAAATAACAAAAGGGAAGCAAAAACCTATAGATGAGGATATTCATGTCCTTAACACAAATTCTCATAAGAAGGATAAGAAGAAGAACTTCAAAAGGAAGAGAAATTCTCATGGGAAAAATTCATCCAAGCAGAGAAAGGACTTGTCGCAAGTTCAATGTTTTAGGTGTGATCAATATGGACACTATGCGGTCAAGTGTCCTAACAGAACAAAACAACAAGACTCATTTGCTAAAATCGGAAAGACAAATATAGAACATGATTATGAGAAATTTGCTTTCTACTCAGCATTATCCAGCCAAGTATCAAACAAACTTAACACATGGGTAATCAACAGTGGATCATCAAGACACATTACAGGATACCAAGATCACTTAGAAACTATGGTAGAAGAATCTGATGAAGAGGTTACAATTGGGGATGATTCTGCACATCCGGTAAAAGGAGTTGGAACCTGCACCATCAAATTGAAATCCGGGATCTCTATTCAACTCACTGTAGTACTATATGTGCCAGGTATTAAGAGAAATTTAATATCTATATCAGCTCTTGAAGATAACGGATACATAGTTACATTTATGGAGTTTAAAGTCCTAGCATGGCTGAAGAACTCAACCATAAAGAAGGCCCAAACTATAGGCATAAGATAAGACACCTTTACAAACTTTGCACTGAGTCAAATCAAGCCCTCATTCATGAGACTTCTAACTCAAATGAGATCTGGCATCGAAGGTTAGGCCATATTCACTTTCGTGCCCTAACTTCTATGGATAAATTTGTAACCGGACTACCTAAACTAAATCAAACTCACAATGGGGCATGTAAAGGGTGTTCCTTGGGAAAAAATAGTAAGGGTACTTTTCCTAATAGTTTGAGTAGAACCAAAGCTGTGTTAGAATTAGTCCACTCTGACCTATGTGAACCCATGTCTGTACCCTCCATAGGAGGATGTCTGTATTATGTTATTTTCGTTGATGACTTCTCCAGGAAGACCTAGATATACTTTCTCAAGTGCAAAGAATCATAAGAGATCCTTAAAAGGTTTAAGAAATTCAAAGCTCTCACAGAAAATTCTTCCGAGAAGAAAATTAAAATACTTAGAACAGACGATGGGAAAGAATAAGAGTTTTGTGTAAATGCAGGGATTAAGAAAGAGTTCACTGTACCCTATAATCCTCAACAAAATGGAGTTGCTGAGAGGAAAAACATAACTATAGTAGAGGCAGCTAGAGCAATGCTTTATGATCAAAACCTAGAACACAGTCCAAGTCACTCCGAACACACCCAGTAACCATAAAATGAAAGATAGATTGAACTGATAAATAACTCAGACATAAACAGGTCTGGAACAGGGCAATATGGTTGCTGGTACCAGCAGGTACAACAAGCATAAATATCAACCAAACTTGCCACAAACCCATGAAGTTCACCTAGAAATTGCTTGAGGTGACATGGCAGACCCTGGGTGCCTCCAAGCAAAATGAAAAAGGCTCTTAACAGTGAGGCGATTTGACCTCCAATTCACATGCCCCCCTTCACATCATCAATGGTACGGCCTGGTAAAGGTACAATCCCATGAAAATACTTGTTGAAAACTGTATGACCAGTAAAATCACCTCCTTTTCTAGTCAAATAGCAAAGATTATCATCCAAAGTTTTGAGGGAAGCTCCTTAAGCATTACAACCAGCAACAGTTAGGTTCCACAGGCGAGGGGTGTCCTGCATAGAAGAAATGGTTTGACTCATTTGGCGTTCAAAATCCCGTCAAAACAATTGAATGCTCACACACACATATTAGCAAACCAAAATCATCAGAAAACATTCAAATACTTCCATTCTTGAAGCAACCCAAACTAAAACTAAACTTGCAGGCACAAATGTAACTTTTGGGTGAAGCCACCAAACCAGCTAGGGGGGTTTTTCTCCTCGAAACCGGCAATTTCAAGAGGTTTTTTGTCCTAAAAAAATATAAAAGAACTCGAGTTCTCTCAAACAGCAAAAGCAAATGACATTTCATGGCTAACTTTGCCAATGAGCTCTCATCCTCCTTTGATAACTTTTTTGGAGGGAATTGAGTTCTCTCAAACAGCAAAAGCAAATGACATTTCATGGCTAACTTTGCCTATGAGCTCTCATCCTCCTTTGATAACTTTTTTGGAGGGAAATACAATAATTCTTTTACCCTCCTCAAAGGCCTTTTTGAAAAGTAAATGATAATTCCATGTGTATAGGACCTCTTGCAAATGAACTCTCATCCTCCTTTTATAATTTCTCTGGAGGAAAATAACACTAATTTTGAAATAATAAATCCCCCCCTCCCCCCCCGCCGCCCAGACTTTTAAAAAAAAAAAATGATAATACGATGTGCTAAAGACCCTTAAGTGCAGTTCAACTTGAAACACAACTTTACACCTTTTTAACAAGTTATTACACTGAGCTGTCCTTTTTAGTATTTTCAACATTAGACAAGTTAAATGAATAATTATTTGAAACTCAATAATTTACTCAACTTGTGGAAGGTATCTAAAATGACACAAAAATGCAATTCTGACCATACCAGAGTGATCCCAAAGTAATAGGATGCTGAACTGAATCAACTAGGCGATTTACTAAAAATAGTATACTCCAAGAAGTTTGGAGAACTCCCGAAAGGTTGGAAATCAATTTTGAAAGTAACATGAGGGTTACCGAGATCAATTGAACTTATTGCCATGAACAACAACTTTGCAAGAATGATCTTGAGCTCTCAAAGAATTTGAGTTCCCCAGTGCTCACCAATTAACATTTAGAGCACTTGGAAACCAAGCTAATTGTTCACAAATCAATTTTGTTTCTAAAGAGTACATTACAACTCCTAATTTATCCTATTGAAATAAATTATTTCACTTCACATGGTTGTTTATGCCATCTCCGCCCATTGATTGAAATACCTTGTGCATGCAATGCACAATATTTTCTTTTATAATCAGAAGTCTGTGCATTGCTAAGGAAAGGGTGAAATACAAACAAAAGACTGCTTCAAGGCAGTAAGCAGAGTGCTTCAAAAACAGGAATAACTTGAAACTGTTCATGGTCATGTAGGAGTAGTATAAAATCTGGCCAAGCCACAAGCCATTTTGAAATGTAGATAAGCAGAAAGAAGACGGCTGGCTCCATGTCAAAGCACTGCTTCTGAAAAATGCCAAAACATTTAGAGCAAAAAGTCATCTAGAACATCATGTCCCATATCAAACCTCATAAGTGTGAGAAATAGTCCTTAGGCACAGATCATGGTTCATAGCTGCATGGGTACAATCTCATGTTTCAAGATTATGCCTGAAATATAACCAGGAGGCATAGTCTGCTTGAAGGCTTAGGCCAAGCAGAGAATATGTGCCAGTATGTTTGCTGTCCAACGAAAGTTATTTCTCCCTAGGGTTTCCATCCTTGAGCATTCTGACGTACTGACTGTGATCCTGGAGTCTCCTACCCATCCTAGACAGCTTGGTATTTGATCGTAGCACCAACTGTTGATATGACTAAATGGCCTTTAAATCAGTAGAACCTCAGAGGAAATTGGTAAAAGGAGTTTGTGGTACTTCACCTGGATTACAACTACAATATTCATTTTGATACTGCATAAAATGATTAACTATGATATTTATGTATCTACTGTTCATCTGTACATTCTAGTTTGTTGCTGTCTAAAGTTTGTTTTCCTTAACTTTTTCTTGTGTGAAAGGTGAGGAACCTGAGAAATCACAAAGGCAAAGGAAGCTTAAAGAAAAGGTCACCAAGACTGCAAAACATGATGAGGCTGAGCAAACATCAAGTCAAGGAAAGCAGAAAGAAGTACCGAAGAGAGGAAAAGTTGAAGAAACTGAAAAAACTCAAAGTCTGGGGAAGACAAAAGAAAAAACCCCTAAAAGTGTAAAAGGTGGGGAACCTGAGCAAATTCAAGCTCAAGGGAAGAGGAAGACAAAAGTCCTTGAGAGGGAGAAAGGACAGAAGCCTGTGCAAATTGAAAGTGAAGAGAAGAGGAAAGAAAAAGCACCTAAGGCAGCAAGAAGCGAGGAACCTGAGCAAATTCAAAGTAAAGGGAAGAGAAAAAGTGCAGAAGGAGAGGTGGAAATTGAAAGCCAAGGGAAGGGAAAAGGAAAAATTCCTAAGAATGTAACAGACAGGGAATTTCAAAGTCAAGGGAAGAGGAAAGAAAATGCCATAAAGTGTGCAAAAGGTGAGGAATCAGAGCAAACTGAAAGAAAAGGGAAGAAGAATGAAAAAGCCTCTTCTGACGGAAGCCAAAGAAGTCGAGGGAAGACGAAAGAAAAAGTACCTTACAATGTAAGTCAAAAGTATTTTGACTCCGTTATCTGATGTTCATGTGTGGTTACTATTCTTATTAGCTGGATGAAACTAACCTTGTCCTTTTACTATACCAAGCCTGAATGTTGGTATATGCATGTGAGATCTGCATGTTAGTAGTATGGCTGTGGCATAAGACTTGTTGCTTTTAATTATTTGCATTACAGTCCAATGAAGTCACTATTATTACTTTATATTTTTCAGGCTCAAGATGTTAGGGAGCATGGTTCTGAGAAGACGGTGCGACAGATAAAACTCATGCGTCAACTTGGACTCGCTGCTCCAGCTGGATCCCCTTTCGGTGTTTGATTTATCTATCAAAACAGCTTCTTGAAAGCTTCACATCAGCTATTGCCATTGTGGGTCCCGTCTGGAATTTTGGTGCTGAACACATGTTGAATCAAGACTGAAAGGAATTCATCAAGAAAGTGTGCTAGATGCTGATCCACAAAATTTTGTTCTGAAGAGAATGCTCAACATAAACAAAGGAATTTGTAAAAGCAATCTGCTAAACTGTAATCACATATTTGTATTGTACATATATCAAAGCATTCTGATGAATGTCTGGGGAGACTTCTTTACTTCGCTTGTTGGAGTATTTAATGTTAGTAGAAATGATCTAATCTTATTTTCCTGTTAAAAAAGAATAATTACTGTCTGTATATTTTGGTTTCCAGATTTGCTTTATCTCCTTCCACTCCATCCTGGTAGAAATATAACTTATGTGAACATAAAGGAAAGGCTAATAAATTTCAAGCCCCGTGCAAAGTGATCCCGTAAATGTAAAGAATATTTTTAGTTTAATGAACTAAAATAGATCTGTTCAGAAGGCTAATTGGTGTATTAATATTTTGTTTATCATCGGGGTGAGAATACGAATCAAAACAAAATCGAAAAAGATTAGAATTCATTAAATACTCTTATGAAACACGGGCCAAAAAGCAGTAGCAGAAGCTTACCTATTTGTGCAAATTACACGAATACTCAATGAAACAGATGGAAAGGCGAGGTAACACTATTACATAAAGTATGAAGAAGTGGGAGGTAATTAGTCAGTAAACTGTTCGGATTTTACAAGCGTTGTCCCAAATTGATTTCCGGTCAATCCCTAGCATCCATTTTCCGCTTGAGCATTTTGACAACGTGAAATAAGCAAAGGTGATGGCGAATGAATGAACACAGAAAAATAATTGGAGGTACTGCCGGATTTCAAGAATGATCTATTACTTGCCAATACATTTTGGTCAGAACTATTTTTTCTAGGGTACGAATACTGTAACTGTTATTAGCCAAGATTGAAGTAAATTTAATGCATTTCTGAGCATTGCAAGGGATTTGTGGTTCCTTTTAAAGTTTAATAAATAGGGTAAAACATAAATATATTCCATGCCATGTTTGTCTGATGTGCTTGACGACAATGTTCTTATGGATTACCGGTGCTGTTAGCCTATACAAAGTTCAAACTCCAAGAATGATTCGAAAGTTGATGGTGGTGCAAAAAAGCTATATTGGAATCATTTTGCAACTTTTTATTGTTGGTTTGCTAGGTGATTAGAGATTGAGTTCTTAAATGGTCCCTTTTTGGTCCAATATTTACTTAGAACCTGTGATATTGGCCTATTTTGGAAATGCTAAGTGCATGATGTAAACGTAGCGTTGATTTTCAGTTGATCTTAGTGGACTGATTTCCTATATGTCATGTAGATGGGAATATTGAAAAATTAAAACCAATGCTTGTAGCCATATCCGATAATTTCTTCAAATTACTGGATTGTTAGATAACTCCACTTTGTGTTATTTCGATTTTTGTATTGAACTGGAATAATCTCATCTGTTAGTGCATTTCATTGTTTGTATTGAAGTGGAATATAACGTCATCCTTTAGTTCAATCTGATTCAGGCGCCTATGAAGTTACATGCCATGTCTTTTTAGTTATATAGTGATTTATGCTTTCATCGGATAATGTTAGTGCTATTAGCAGAGTGGTTGAAATTGTAGAATTTAGGTGACGTCTTGGTTTAAAGTGCTCTGCTTACGAAGGATTCGGTTATTCATCAATGTTGAGAAAAGAAACCTTTTTTAGATAAAAATTGCATAGAAAAATTTAGTCTTGATTGTAATAATTGGAAGCATATTCTTGAAATGTTTGTGCTTGCAACCAAGGAGTCATGCAATAATTATAAATAAAATGTAAAGCAAGTTGTAATAGAAAGCCATTAGCAGAAAGGAAGATAAAGCACATAAGATTCTCAGCTTGAAACATGCTCTCATCTTAGACATGTTTTAGTTCAACATTAATCAATTTAATATTATTAGTGACAGATTCCTTAGGTTTATCCCTTTGAAAATGTAATGTGGAACTAAACATTATTCCTGCAGAGGTAGATATAGCCTGTCACATTTTAATAAGAAGGAAATATTTGTTCCATTGTATTGGAATCCAAGCATATCATATCACTTTAAATGTAGTGGTAGAACCAAACATTATTCCTGCAGAGTTAGATGTAGTCTCTCTATCACATTTTAACAATTAGGAATTTTTTGTTCCAGTATATTGGAATCCAAGCGTATCATGAAATCACGCATTTTATTGCAATCTAAGCATGTCTTGAAATCTGTGTTACATTGTAATTCGAATGTTACAACAAAAACTGGATTATGTCAATTGAACAAGTGTGACTCAAACTTTACAACATATTTCTGTTAGATATTGGAAATGTTGATTTTCTAAGCATTTAACTAGATCAATCAGAGCAATAGTATTAATTAACTAGTTTTAATATGTTTTGAGGACAGTGTAATGATTTTGAAACGATTGTTCCTTATGCTTGCCATTCTGTGATGTAGACAATCTCTACCCATGTTCACTTAGAAATTTATCCTCTGTTTGATAGCTTCGTTTTGGCCACTGATTCTTAGAGGATACCATTTGAAATAATTTAGTTGTTTGGAGTTCAAATTAATGGTTTTGAAATGGCTTCGAACGCCTACTTACAAATTCATCCTCTGTTAGCTTTGTCGACCATTGAGCCCGTGTTTGAGATTGTTTGAAATGATATCCGTTACGTTTGGAGGAAAGTTCAAAAATTGGTTTCATTCTCATGTTTTTAGTTAATGTTTCCCCTGATCCGGTTGTATTCCTACTGCTAGGATACCATCCCAAACTATGCAATTTAGACGAACTAAAAGGCTAAGCAGACTTTTAACAGGATTGTGGTTCTATGGTGAATTGACAGGGTTTCAAACCATTCTAGTGAGATATGCCTGTATAAATTTCTTGCTGAATGAACAGTTTAAACTCTGTGCAAGTCTCAAGCCATGAGGCTCATCTACCCTGATGAAGTGTGAATAGAAGGGGCTGGGTCATGTGCAAGATCTCTGGAGTAGATTCCCTCAAGTATAATGGGCTGCCCACCAAAATAAGATGTGAATAAATGAATGAAAGATTTTAATGATGTCCACGAATGAAGATTTAGATGATGTCCACGATACTAAACAGTTTATGGGCTGAGAAAAACATCTTTAATTTATCTTCATGTTCTATTTCATATCAGATTTCCTATTATTAACTTTGACAAGGAAGCTGACCGTCTGGTTTATCTTGTCTTCCTCAAATAATTGGTGCATGTTGTCAACCTTCAAACCATTTTTGTACTGAATACAAATATCGTCATAAGCTGTACACTTACCCAAATGACATAGAGCGAACACTGAGTATGGATATCTTCATAAACTGTGTACTTACCCAAATGGCATAGATGACACACTTGGGAGTAACAAAGATGAGGCTATCTGCTATTTGGTTTTGCAATGTAGATACGTCTCGGCATATTAACCTCACTTACCCAAATGGCATAGATGACACACTTGGGAGTAACAAAGATGAGGCTATTTGCTATTTGGTTTTGCAATGTAGATACGTCTCGGCATATTAACCTAAATACTATTGCAATAGTGTCACCTCTTGTTTGTTGCTATGTCCCACAATGTAGATACGTCTCTGTATATTAGCCTAAATACTATTGCAATAGTGTCACCTCTTGTTTGTTGCTATGTCCCACAGACGAGGCATTTGTTGGGTATATGAAGCCCAACAATCACATGGCTGTTTGTCTTCCCCAGAAGACTCTTCATTTCATATTTGATATGTTTATATAAATGGCTGTGTGCAGCCCATACATGACGTACTGTGTAATTGGATATTGGTTAATAAGAATTCTCCCTGCGTTTCTTGTGGACGTAACCACTTAGTGGTGAACCACGTTAATCTTGTGTCTTGAGTTCTTTGTTGTGTCTATTATTCTTTCTGTTGTGTCTGTTTATCTTATGTTCTTCTCTGCTCATTTTAAACTAACAATTGGTATCAGAGCCACGGTTGGCTTGAGCAGAGATGGGATCCGATTGGATAGTTGATCCTGGAGTTGGGTGCTTTTATGTTATCAATAAACAGGTTGAAGTTTCAGATGATGAAGCCGAATCAGTCATTGAAAAATTTCTTGGCAGTCTAGACTCGGTAGAGAGTGATGTCCAAGTGGAGGTTGAAACCAAATGTCATTGGTGGGATGGCTGGAAAAAGGAGGAGACTTTGGCTGAAGAAGAAGAGGGTTTGTTGTATTCGTTGTTTGAAGAAGAGATTGGTTTGTTTCCCTTCCAAGATGAGGAGGATGCCTCCCGGGGTGAGGAGGATGTAGTCTCGAATCTAGCGAATGAGGATGACCCTGAAGAAGAACAAGTAGATTGCAAAAGTGATGATTTATTGTTGCAGATTGCAGCAGTGGAGGCAGAGTGAAATGCATTGATTGTAGGTACTGCACAAGTTTCTGCACAAAATACAACAAATTCATTCAGTGAGGCAATCGTGAGAATTGGGAGTGACGTTTGTAGGCTATTCACACTTGTACGAGAGTTTTATATTTGGGTATTAAAATCTGATAATGGTGATCTAGATATTCTATTACGGGGGAGCACAAGAGCAAGAGACTTTGATGGAGGAGTATATTATGCATCAATATATTGTAGTGTTCCTGATTATGGATTACCAGATGAAGTAGTTAGAAAATATGTTTTTAACTCTGATCTGACTTGGAGAAGATTAATTCGCACTGTTCATGAACAGAGTTTGGTGATATTAAAATCTTCTCAAGAGCTGGTTGTAGTATGAGCCTTCGAATGGAGATGCAGGGAATGTTACAGGCTGTGCCAGTTGGACTTCACGGGGGAGATTGTTGGGTATATGAAGCCCAACAATCACATGGCTGTTTGTCTTCCCCAGAAGACTCTTCATTTCATATTTGATATGTTTATATAAATGGCTGTGTGCAGCCCATACATGACGTATTGTGTAATTGGATATTGGTTAATAAGAATTCTCCCTGCGTTTCTGGTGGACGTAGCCACTTAGTGGTGAACCACGTTAATCTTGTGTCTTGAGTTCTTTGTTGTGTCTATTATTCTTTCTGCTGTTTTCTGATCATTATTTTCTCTGCTCGTTTTTAAACTAACAGCATTTACTGTTTGCCTTTGATCAGAAATTTTATCAAATATTATCAAATATTTCATGTGCCCTCTGGGTGCCTCCACAATTTATAAATGCTTACTAATGCACTTGCAACTATAGCATGTGATAAAAATCCAGTTTCCATTGTAGTTTAATAAAATATCTCTTATCTGTATATAGATTCTAATACTAGGTATATTTGTTATATGAATGGATCTTTCATGTTCAATGTTGAAACAATTAGACTTACAAGAATATTACAACAATCAACATCCTGAATTACCAGGAATTAAAAACATATAATTTCTAAGATTCTCAACATTATAATGGACTCAAAAAGGATATCGTTACTTAATTAGTAGAGCCGCCAAAGTAGAAAACGACCTCATTCTATAATCTCAAAGGAAGGTACACGAACTGTGCTGCAAAGTATCATTCATTTGAAACATTAATATATTTTGATCTTGTGGATGTCACTACCATTAGAATATAGTATCTTCCTTGGCAATCATATTCGTACTGCTCCCAAATGGATCTCAAGTCTGGTAGTGAAATCCATGCAAGGATCATCAGTTTCTCTTTGTAATAAAAGATAAGACACAAATGTGTTTTCAAAGTAAAAGATGTAAAGACTGTGCAATGGAGCAAGCGACCAATGAAAAGTTCATATAAATGGTCGAGATCTCTCCTTAACTTTTGGACTATAAACTCAATGTTCACAATATTGAGGGATTCTTCATGATTATTTCTTTTTCTTTGACAAGGAAAATACATCCCATGGAAAGACATAAGGAACCCTAAAGCTAAAGCTAATTTCTTTTTCTTCGACAAGGAAAATACATCCCATGGAAAGACATAAGGAACCCTAAAGCTAAAGCTAATCATAATATCTAGTCATCTTTGTGTAGAGTCTTGCACATAATTATGAAGAAAATGTATATTTATCAGATTCATTTACATGGTTATGGCTTCCATTAATCTAAGGAAGTAAAAACTTTTGAAGGATATAAAGGTATTTGCCAATTACTTAAAAAGAGTTTGAAGAATATGACACATTTTTATGGTTGTGGTCAATTGGTAGATATATTCATAGCCTGCAATTATTCTGGTTTCAAAATAGTACTGTTGTACTACGGAATGTGAGTAACACAAACATTACACACCGTTGATCACACAAACAACGGCTGCGATTTTTCATAAAAGTCAATAACATGCGTTTTATAATCTCGTTTTGGAGCCAGAATAGCTGCATCTTCATAAGCAGTTTTTTAGTCCACAAAAACACGTCTTGATTTCTATATCAAATATATCTAAATTAGTGATGAGTGTTAGACATTAACAAAATAATTAGTATGTAGTTAATTATGGTATTTCTAATGCACTCCTTGTTTTCAATTTAATTTTTGAATATCCTCACTTTTATTATTTATCACATTTTCCAATAGAGACAATTGGGTAGTTTCAAGTGCAACTCTCATATCTTTAAACGAAATTTTAAAGCACCTTAATTTATCTAGGTTATAGGTGAAGTGGTTATCCTACTAGAAGTATGATTAAGAAATAGTGGAATGGTTGGTAGATTTTTCATATCGTCGATTCTTTTATTTAAGTCAAGTTCTCTTAAAAGATGAAAGTTTTCCATACAATATGCATTATGTTCCATATTGGTTGTTGATCTATTTTTTATGAATACCATTTAAAAAAAATAACATATTCACTAAAAAAGTGGGTGGATATTAAATCACATCCCAATAGTCCACATGAGTCTAGAGCCTAGATCAAAAAACATAACACAAATAGTCACTAAGTGACAATAGCAATATTAGAAGGGGGAGGTGGAGGGTCTTATCCTTCATCATCTTTTTCTTTATTTAGATCATCATAGGCTAGAGAAATATATAGTATTGGGTGAGGAAACTTGTTGAAGTCACACTGGCTGGAAGCACCACCAGAAGACCATTCAAGAAATCCACCAGAAGGTCACCTAGGAGCTCCACCTAGAGAAAGCAAAGAGGTTGAGCATCACCAAATAGGTCGTGATGCACTCCCGTGACCATGTTCCTTTTGGTTAGTTGAGAGAGAAGCTTGCCTCTCCAACACCTACGAGGAGGCAAGTGATCTTGAGAGGAGGAAGGAGATAGAGGAACTCAAACCATGATGCATGAGGCATTCCTCCAGTGGTCGAGCAACTCTTAGAGGTGGTCTACTTCTATGACAACTTTGTTGGTTTACACTTGGATTGGTAATAATACACAAGAAAAATTGTTGCTTAAGAAAAAAAATGGAACATTTTGGTCAACAAATTAATGAGAAAAAAATGTGTAATTTCTATCTTTCTATATGTTGAAGAGAATATTCACCTTGGAAGCAATGAAACATTCTGATCAATAGAGCAATGAGAAAAAAATGTATAGTTTCTGTCTTTCCATATGTTGAAGAGAATATTCACTTTGAAATCATGCTATATTTGATTGAATTTATGTGGGATACGAGGTCAATCTCCCAAAACAACTATGTGCTAGGAACAATGTTTTGACCAAAAAGGTTAAGAGAAATCATGAATCAAATTCTGAAGTTTTTGGGCTAGGGACAAAATTAGAAGAGGTTCTTAAAGATTGAAATTTCCCATAAAATGGGCATTGAGGGTCTCGAATGCTCACATGAACTAATCATGAATCCACTATGAATCCTTATAAAAGAATACACTAGTGAAGTGGACAAATTTGGGCTCCAAAATAATAGTCCAAATAGTGAAAAATTTGCATCGCCAAATTGAGATTAGTGATTGTAAATGCCATCTCTGGTCTAAAATGTGCACCATGGGAATATACAAAGAAAGCCAATGATATCCAAGACAAGGCTTGCAATTATGAAAGGCACTATTTGGACCCCACTTGCAATCTTTCCACTTAGGTTTGGAAGATTGAATGCCAGTTTTGTGAACCATATAAGATAGAATAGCCCCTATAGTAGTTTCAAAGTTTCACTATTCTAATTAGAAAGGATATACTTGGTCTCCTTTCATGACATGAGATTAGAAGTTTTAGAGAATAAATCTTATGGGCATTGAATATCTTTCTTATGAAATTGGAAGGCCTTCATCCATGGAAAATGAGCCAATGAATGACCTTGATCTTGTAAAAGAGGAGACCACCAAATATTTTGCTAGTCAATGGAAATGCCATCATGGAAGCTAAAACCATTTCAAAAAAGTCAAGGTTTAACAACCTCCTAAGCTTTCAATATATTTTTAGCCACAAAGGTGCCCTCAATGTGAACATCCTTCATGGTGAGAAGGGTTTAAAAATTAATCCCCTTCTAGACAAGCTGATTGATCGTATAGCTAGAAGAAATACAACATCGAAGGAATTTCCAAGCTTCATTTCCAGTGAGGGCACAAATGATCTATTTGACACAAAGAGCCAACCCTTGTTGCTAGGTGGATAACAACCCTACCTTTAGATTCACAAGGAAGACAATAGAAGTCCCAAGTAAATTGATGAAAACCCTCGTGATTGTCAAATGAGGCTCGAATAAATTCTCAGAGAAGCTTCTCTGATTTCATGTAAGAAGCTTTTGAAGAAACCTTACACAAGGAGTAATATAAATGAGTGGATGCAAGGATTTTTTAGCAAACTTGAAATTTCCTTGCTAAGGGGATTCATGATCTAGTAAGAAAGCTTATTCTCTATTCTAGAAAGGATTGCTTGCATAAGGAAACCTAAGAAGCTTGGAATGTAAAGGTAATGCCTAGAAATATGAATATTTGACCATGACCAATCCATTTCTAGCCTAAGGTGTGAAGACAAGTAGGAAAAGGAAAAAATATTATCGATAACAATGAGTCTTATGCCATCAAACAACCAAGCCAAAAGCCTAACAGAAGGTGTCCAAACACTTGAGGAAATTATTGATATTTTTCTTCTCTTTACTGAGATTGAGGAAAAAGTCACCAACAAAGTGGCCATTAACAAGACAAGTTGATGAATTAGGAAAAGCAATACCTTTGACTAACCCATGAGAAATGAATGGGCTAATAAATATCCAAATCCACCAAGAACAAGCACATAGAGTGTAAGGGCCCAAGGGAAACCTTGGAAAATAGAGTAGAAGAGCCCAAAAGCATTGGACCATGTCCATTAATGATAATGCAAGTAGAATAATCAACAAAAATCATGTTGAAAACACAAATACAGTAGAGTCCAAATCCCAAAGCTTGAAGCATGGAATGAATAGAGGGCCATTCAATGTGATTTAAGCCTTGGAAAAATTAATCATTACACAATGGCCTTTTGTTGGTAGTATCAAGTTCGTTCCATACCTTCCCACACAGTAATAATATTATCTAGGATGTATCTAGACTTGATGAAGCTCGTTTCTTCTAGATGAATTATCTACGAGAGAAGGTGCACCTTTAAAGCAAAAGCTTTGGTAATAATTTTACAGGACACATTGAGCAAGGTGATAGGCCTCGAAATGCAAATGTTTTTAGGATAACCAACTTTATATATGAATTTGATATTTCCTTTAATAATTAATTTTCCTAAGGATTTGAAATGGAAAATTTCTAGATAAAATTTATGTAGGTCCTCCCCAACACAATCTTAGAGTGTCTTGTAGTATTCACAAGGAAACCCATCATGGCTAAGGGCCTTGTCATCAATCATTGTGTGAAAAACCTCCTTGATATTAGCAATGGAGAAATTAATTATGAAAGACTTATTTTGAGAAAGTAAGTTGATAGGAACAACTTGAATGCATTCATGACGGGGATACTCACATTCAATAGAATTCTCTTGGGTAGTGAAGATGCTCATAATGTTGGCATTTGGCATAACTGATATGATGCAGGTGATGCAGTTGAAGATGAATGACTGCACCGGTAGAGGATAGAAGTCTATTTGTGATGAAGAAATTGAGATTTTGTGATTAGATGACTTGATCAGTTATTTGTGTTGTTATTGATGGCAACTGATGTCAAATGATTATTGCTGATGTTCCTGATGTTTTGTTTTGTCATTTAAGTGATTTGGTTTATCGGAAGACATGGTTTACCGACAAAGAACTAAAGTCTGTGAAATAGGACTTTAACTGGTAAAGCAGAGATGTTTAGATTGAATTGGATGATCGACGATGATTGATGATTTGCGGTTTGGAATGTGAGATTGTATCATGGAAAGGAGTATTTGACTAGAACCAGAACTTGTGATGATTACTAGAAGACATGTTTCAAATTTTTGATGAAGTTTTGCTAAGGTTTTAGTAGGGTTTAAGACTGGTGAAGATATCATCAAACCGGTAATGATTTTTGTTATGCCGGTGATCGACGACGAGTCTACATGAAGGTCGTAACATGACACAACTCGCGTGAATGATTTAATTGTTGTTTTGGTGCGATTCAAGGAAGAATTTTTTGGGAAACAACGAAACGCTTAGTGGAGTGTTTTGAGGTTTTGACTTTGGTACATATCGGATTTTCGTGATGGGTTACGATCAACCAACAATTGATATTGCATTGTAATTTGATGTAATGATCTGTATATTGATCTAAGATGATCTCTTATGATTTGTATTGTAATATCATGATGTAACTAGGGTTTAGTGGCCGAGCCAGTTGAGATGGCTATTTAGGATGACACAGTTGATGTTTATCGTGTCGGTGGTCTTAGAGAATGTGTTGAACCATCCAAGTGAAGTGTGAGATAGTTGCAAAGTGTTGAGCATAACTGGATCTGATTTAGCAAGTTGAGAAGTGCAAGTAACAGATCACTTTTTCACTATTATTCCCTAACAGTTGTAGCAGGTTAAATCCCTTAACCGGGTAGGTCTTGACAAACCTTAAACATTTAAGTCTCCTAACATGGCAGCTCTCAAAAGAGTGTTAAATCCTCTCACCCGGTTGATCCTAACAGATCATCAAGCTCCTAACCGGGCTACTAGGCAAATCCCTTAATCGGGTGACTCCTAACAGGGTCTGCTCCTAATAGGGCGTATTGTAAGCTCCTAACAAGGCTAAGCTCCTAACTGGGCGTACTTCAGAAGAGTACAAATATTTGTGGGTGCCAACTCCCATCGTGGTTTTTCCCTATTTGGGTTTCCACATCAAAAATTATGGTGTTCATGTGTGGAATGCTTTTCATGCACTATTTCTGAGTTCACCGGTTATGATTTTTTATCAGAGGTTTATCAAAGGTTACCGGTAGTAATAAGAGTTGATAGAGAAAAGTGATTGATCTGATAAGATGAGTTGGTAAATGATGAAATCTATATGATTGCTTAAGTGGTGAAAGAATTGATAGATGTGGTAAATGATATGATTAATGTGTTAAGCAAATTTGATACAGAGGTTGTTAGATCTAATAAAAGAAGTTGAGATATTTGATAAATGATTTCAGATCTGATATAAGTTTGTTTTTGGATTAAAAGTTTCAATTGGTATTAATACGAATCACCCCCAATCTTAGTTTTAACCGGATCCTCATAGAATTAACAATTGGTATCAGAGCTTTGGTTCTCCATGTGCAGAAAGCCTAACCGCTTGAGGGAAACATTTTAAGGAAGTCAAGATGATGAAGAAAGAGGGTCCTAAGTTCAACAAGGATAACTACAAGATCTCAAAAGACAAAATGAAGATCTACATCAAAGGTCTTGGTGCACAATATTGGAAGCAAGTTGAAACAACATATGTTGCTCCTACCACTACTCCCTTGACACCGGATGAGCTCAGAGAGCAACGAGATAACATGCAAGCCCTAGAAGCTATTGTAAGAACTTTATCTGATTCAAAATATATTGATGTTCAAGGATTGGAAACTGCAGGTGAGGTTTGAGAAAAATTAGATACAATCTATGGAGGAGATGAGCGTTTTCAAAGAGCCAAAGAGGAAAGCTTGAGAGGAAAGTTCGATGACATGAGAATGCTTGAAGGAGAAAATATTGCACAGTATGGTCAGAGAATCAAAGAAGTTGTTGGTGGCATAAAGAGTGCTGGAGGTAAAATGAAAGATGATGCAATAGTAAGTAAAATGCTTAGAAATCTTCAACCTCAGTATGCTATAAGAGTATTTTCAATCCAAGAACTTAGATCTATTTCAAAGGATAAGGTAACTATTGATTCATTTATTGGTAAGCTTACAACTTTTGAGTTAAATAGTTTTGACAATAGTGTGACAAAATCTACTGAATCTGCCTTTAAAGCTTCTATTACCGGTTCATTTGGTAGAAAAGGAAAAGATATATGTCAAAATCATGAGTGCAGGTCAAGTCATGGAAGTAACCGGGGAAATAAAGACAATGAAGATCAAGTGATGGAACTTGAGGCACTACTAGCAAAAAGATTTCCAAGAGGCACCGGTAAGTATAAAGGAAAGCTACCTTTGAAGTGTTTCTCTTGTAGTAAAATTGGTCATATTGCTGCTAACTGCCCCAACACTGATATGAAAGAGAAGTTTAGAAGATTCAAAGGAAAGGACAAGAAACATTGTTATGTTGCAATAGATGAAGGTGTGATTGATGAGGAGTCTGAAGATGAAGATTACAATGAGGAAATTGTGTTTGTAGCCGTGAAGGAGGAACTGATAGATGTAAAGGTACTGGTATCTCATATGGAGAATAGTGATGAATGGATTATAGACAGTGGTTGCACACACCACATGACCGAAGATAAAAGTAAGTTCATAACTCTTAATGAGTTTGATGGAGGTGTTGTTAGATTTGGAAATAATTCTCCTTGCATGGTGAAAGGTAAAGGTTCAATCTTTCTAAATGAGAAGAGTAATGCTGATGATGTGTTTTGGGTTGATGGTCTAAAGCATAATATTTTAAGTGTTGGTCAGCTCAATGATAAAGGTTATTTGCTTGAGTTTAAAAGTGGAGTCTGCAGAATTCTTGGAGGTAATGGTGAACTGATTGCTACCAGGAAGCAAACTAGAGGCAACTTATTCCATTTGAATATAATATTAATAATTGTCTAGTTGCAAGAATGGAAGATAGTTGGTTATGGCATAAAAGATGTTGTCATGTTAATTTTGATAATTTGGTTAAGATAAGCAAGTCAAGTATTGTAAGAGGATTGCCACACATTTTCAAACCGGATAGTGTGATATACAAAGATTGTCAAATCGGTAAGATGACCTCTATTTCTTTCAAGAGCAAGAATTGTATTTTTGAGAATATTTTAGATTTGGTACATACTGATCTCTGTGGCCCTATGAGAACAAAGAGTTATTACAGTGATAGGTATTTCATGATTTTCACCGATGACTATTCTAAAATGATGTGGGTGACATTTTTGAGGGAGAAATCAGAAGCATTTAGTAAATTTAAATCATTTAAAGCTTAGTTGAGAATGAAACTAGTAAGAACCTGAAGTGTTTAAGATCAGACCCAGGAGGTGAATTCACATCTGATGAATTTGTTAAGTATTGTGATGAATAGGGTATCGAAAGAGAGATGTCTGCTCTGAGGACACCACAATAGAATGACATAGCAGAAAGGATGAACAAAATAATAGTTGAAGCTGCAAGAACCATGTTATTACAGGGTGATGTATCCAAAATGTTTTGGAGAGAAGCAGTTAGTACTGCTGTATACACTTTAAACCGGGCACTGGTAAAGAGAGGTAATGATAAGACACCCTATGTGCTATGGTATGGGAAACCACCTTGTGTAAGTTATTTTAAATTTTTTGGAAGTCAACGTTTTATTAAGAGAGATAACTACACTGAGAAATTTGATGCAAAATTTGATGAGGGAATTTTTCTTGGTTACTCTTCTAAGAGTAAGGCATATAAATGTTACAATAAGAGAACTAAGAATATTGTTGAAAGTACTAATGTAAAAGTTGATGATCTATTTGATAAGTCTGAAGGTACAAGTAGATTAGAACCTGCAAAGGATGATAATAAGGAAAAACTTGTGATCATTGAACCAGAGGCAAAGAATAATGAAGAACTGAGAAATGCAGAATTAGATGCTCAACAGGTAAGCGATGACAGTGAGGAAGAAAATGAAGAACCTGATGCAGAACTGGCATAGGCAATAGCTAGATATGTCAGATTGAACCATTCACAAGAGTAGATAATTGGTGATAAGAATGTAGGTGTGCAAACTAGGAGAAAGATCTGAGAAAACTCATGTTTGATATCTACAATTGAACCCAAGACAATTAAGGAAGAACTAAAGGATGATGATTGGGTGAATGCAATGAATGAAGAATTAGATCAAATTGAGAAGAATTGGACATGGTCACTTGTTCCTAGATCGGAGGATAAGGATGTAATCCAAACAAAATGGGTCTTTAGGAATAAATTGGATGAAAAAGGAAAAATTGTAAGAAACAAGGCGAGGTTAGTCTGCAAAGGGTATGCTCAAGAATAAGGCGAGGATTATGGTGAAACATTGTCACCTGTTGCTAGATTAGAAGGAGTTAGGATGCTGCTGGCATTTGTTGCATATAAGGGATTCAAAGTTTATCAAATGGATGTCAAATCAACCTTTCTAAATGGAATTCTAGAAGAAGAAGTATACATTGAACAACCAAATGGATTTTCCTTGACTAATGATAAGGACATGGTGTGTAAATTGCATAAAGCACTATATGATCTAAAGTAGGTTCCGGGAGCATGGTATGAGAGATTACATGTACATTTGATCAAAATGGGATTCCAATGTACGAGTTTGGACAACAAAATTTATTTGAAGACTGATGGAGACAAGATGTTGATAGCAGAAGTGTTTGTAGATGACATAATTTTTGGTGGAAATGATAATGTGTATGGATTTTGCTGATATAATGAAAAAGGAATTTGAAATGTCTCTAATCAGTGAAATAAAGTTCTTTATTGGCTTATAGGTCCAACAGCTGGATGGTGGTATTTTTATTTGTCAGACCAAGTATATCAAAGAGGTGTTGAAGACTTTTGGCATGGAAGATTGCAAACTGGTAGGAACACCGATGGTGACAGGCTGCAAGTTGTCCAAGCAAGATGATTCCCCTGTTGTTAGTGAAAAAGAGTAAGATTAAAAGTTTCAATTGGTATTAACTGATTCACCCCACCCTCTCAGTTTTAACTGGATCCGCATAGGATTAACACATAATGCTTGACAAAATCTTGAAGAAAGTCTAACAACTCCTCAAGCACATTTTTACCATTTTTGTTTTTGATGCCCTGAAAAGTATGAAGCGCTCTAAGAAATTAGAAAAACTCTTTAGAATTCCTTTCACCAATCTTAAGCCAATGAAGTTTGACTTTAATTTGGGCATCTCTAGAATAGTGATTGTTTGCTATCTTAGCTCCACCACACTTACTTTGTGGCCTCAAGTTCATCTGCGGTCTTGTGAAGATTTGATGTGGTAGCC
Source organism: Cryptomeria japonica (assembly GCF_030272615.1). Lineage (NCBI taxonomy): Eukaryota > Viridiplantae > Streptophyta > Pinopsida > Cupressales > Cupressaceae > Cryptomeria > Cryptomeria japonica. The sequence goes on from NC_081412.1 coordinate 276,270,845, forward strand.
TTGTATGCACACCTCCAAAAGATGAGCATCTAGCACTTATAGATGCATAGAAAATGAGACACACGTTAGATGGTTTAATTCCACGAATAAATTCAACTAGTTGGCTAATTGGGACATTTTTCAATATTTCATATATTTCCTATGTGAGCCAACTATTGGAATATGAAGTCAATTCTAGTGTTATTCTAATAGTGACGAATAGTCAAGAGTGGGTAGGGCACTAGTATTATTCCATCAATGATGAATAGTCATCACGGGGTACCATAGTAGTGCTTCAATCTTGCCTTTGATGCAGTTGTTCAAAGACCTAGCTTGAAGAAGAAGGTTGAAAGCCAAGGGTTGTAGGGGGGGCTAGTTATAGACCCCCTTCCATGCCAAAGGCATTCAAAATTTTTGGGGCTTACTATTTTTAGCCATTTTGACATTTGTTTGACATGTAGTTGCACAAGTCATACTTTCTATTTTTAGAAATTTGTCTTCAAATAGTACTCTACAACTCGGGTGTAAAATGCTAGGAGAACTCATGTTGTATTAACAATTTTGAAGATTGTTGTAACTACAAATATTCTTGAGAAATAATATGGAAGATCTTTACTAGTGGTTTTTTTCTTGGTATACTTTTACCAAATGTTTCATGTAAATATGCATGTTTATCGTTTATTGTTTTCTTTATAAAATTCTACATTGTATATTTTCATAGCACCAACATGGTTTGATGAATCAATAGAGAAGTATTTAAGAGAAAATATGACTTGCAAGGCTAAGGTGGGCCCACTTTCCACTCAATCTTGAAGTTGATGGGAAAATGATTTGATAATGTGATTCTTGACAAAGGCTCACTCAAAAAACAAAATAACTAGCAAAGGAGAAAAAATATTTTGTGGATATCATCACATGATCAAGGAGTTCAAATACTATCTCAAATTCAACCCAAGATTTACACCACTTGCCAAAATGGTTGTGATGGTAGCCAGGTTGGGATTAAAAATGTCCAATTTATTGTGCATGTAATATGATGCCTCTCTCGCACTAGAAATCCAATGAAAATGCATTGTCCCATATTTGTAATATGATGCCTCTCTCTCCCCAACTCATTAGCTTCCACTTGGGTTACAAATTTAAAGTTCTTACACGTAACTCAAGTGGAAGCTGGCATTGAATTTGTAATTCATTGGCAACACAACTCACTAGCTTCCACTTGGGTTACAAATCTAAAGTCCTTACACGTAACTCAAGTGGAAGCTGGCATTGAATTTGTAATTCATTGCTAATGAAGTGATCTCTCAATAATATCATTGCAAGCATAAACATTTATTATGGTCCCAAAAGAATTGTTATCAACATTTAGGAGGATCCATATTAGATGATAAGTAGGATCAAAATTGTGATCAACCACATAAGAAAGCTAACTAGAAGAGAGAAATGACCCAACTTCTCCATGAATAATGTCATGGTTGTTGCAAAACATGGTAGTAACTAGATGACCAAATGACATACAATGCAATAAAAAACATGAACCTAATTTTTTTTTTCACTTCATGCAAACACAACACATCTAAAATAGTTTTTTTAATGATTACTAGACTCCTAAGATAATAAATTCATGGGCAATAGTTGAGCATATCATCACTATCAAACTCCTTGAGCATGGAGAAGCAATTATGAAAGAGCTCCGTAGAGAAAGAACTGAACTCAATGTTAGGAGAAGAGATTCTTTAGTTCCTACAAATGCATTCACCCTCTTCTAAGTGCCTAGGAGGGTTGCTCAAATGTCACAAACACCTTGGAAATGGGGGAGAATGAGTCAACATGTTTGGTAGCGAAGATAGCATCAATGTTGGGCGTGGTGTCTAGGAGAACCTTGATCAAGAGGGTGCATCACTCGAGGGTGAAATATCATCTTTCCCCTTCTTATAAGAGTTTGAAATAGTTTCTAGTTACACCCAAGCAACATAAGAATCTATAGTGGGTTGGGATTTACCCTTGCTCCTACTAGAGTCAATATATTTTCCTTTTTGGTGTGACATCATAGTCCATTTCTCTTCAAATTTCAACGTGCTAGCCTCTAAAGGCCAATGAGCCCTATCTACTCAGGAAGAAGACTTGAATCAAGGAGATGATAAAGGGAAATCCTTGATTTTATGCTTGGAATATTGGTACTGAAAGAAAGTGTTACGAAGATTACGGTAAGGAACCCTTTGGGAATGTGAAGATTGCCAATTTGAGTATCAATAAACTCTTTCAAGTCTTTAGATAAATCAATTTCAACACTTACACCTTTGTGAGGAAACTCTTGATAAAACCGATTAGGTTCAACATAAATAAATTTTCCCAAAGAGGAAGCAGTATGATGCAAAAAAATCCAACAAGGCAAGGGAAGACTCAAAAACTTAAGCCACACATGCACATAAAGTTTCTTTTCATCCAAGACTATAGTATCCCATATACAAGGTTGAAAATCAGAAAGGACGAATGAACATACCGAGGACCATGCTTGAGGATAGCTTGAGGATTATTGCCTTCCAAAAAAGTGGAAAATAAAAAACTACTGAGTGAGGTTTTGAACAACATTGAGCTAGATACCATGTGGGGCATAATATTTATTAATCCATTCCTAAAGCATGACTTCATTGGGATTTCTTCCCATAAAATAATCTAGAAGAGTAGACTACTCTAACCAATTACATGCACTATCAAACTTATGGATGGATAATATCACATCCGTTGGGGTTTCATGATGCGTCCCTTGTGGAATATCTTTCACACAAATTTTTGGGGTCATTACTCGAGGGAGCCATGTTGCAGAGCTCCCAAATGATCAAAACTAGCATGAATCATTGGGTTGAATTTGTTTGAGGCCATATATAAAAAAAAATTAAAAAAATTACAATAAATGTAGGAGGATGAAATATTTCTTATGCCAAGGGCACGAAATGACACAAGAGAAACCAAGGTACTCAGAAAAAGAAAACCCTTGCATGCCCAACATTCTCCTCATAACCTCAGTTGATTTTTTATGTGTTACTGATCTATATTCACTTCTTTCAAATTTATATTAATTGTTATGAGCTTAAAATATAACCTAAATATCATGTATATTCTTGAAAGGATATTTTTTTTCTCTATGTTGCATCTAATCCATTTCAAACCAAACTATTGAGATAAATAAGCATCTTGTACTGACCATTTTAATCAGTTTCTACTACCATAATCCACTATTCGAGGAGAAAGCTTGGAAAGGACAACTCACTCATTGCTTAATTTTTTTTATGGATCATTACTATATGTTTAGTAGCTTGCCTATTTTTCCTTGAAAGAAACATGACAAATTATTTATATTAATGTTCATGAAATTATCCAATGATCTGCTTGCTAATGATCATTAGATTATATATAAATATATTAACTGTGTTGAATATTTTATTCTTACTAGAAAATAAAATACATATAAATAATCATATTATTCCTACACCAAGAATCAAATTTTCTTGATTATTGTGCTACTAACTATTTTGGCGATTCTATTTATAAGAAATCTATCATAGACTATGTCTTGAAAATAAATGGTGTAGGTTGTATCTTATAGATGTGTAATACTTTCAAATAGTTAATATTATGTGATTTTATAATCACAAGAGTGAAGATTAAAGTAGCTCTTGAAGAATCATTGTGGCTTTGAAGATATGGAAGCGTTTTACAGTACCACCTTTTTACACGATAACTAGAGTTATTTTACTCTTACCAAAGATTATTATTTTAAAAGAGATAGAAAACACATTGAAGATCACGGGCACTTCACTCAAGTGAAATTATTCCAAATGTCATAGCTTTTCTCTTTGGTTCTATTCAAAATAAATTCTAATATGATCAAGAAAACATAGATTGGAATCTTATCCTTCACCTATCAAACCTTTGTGCATTGAACAAATTTAAGGTGATTCCATTTAAGAGTGCAAATCTATGAAACCTCCTATTGGCTAAATCCTAGATGTAAGACCTAATAGGCATTGTGAATTATAATTCACGTTGCATCCACAGAGTAAGTATGTTTTTCTCCTTGCTTGGAACATTTTGAGCTACAGCTCACAAGCGCCCGCCACATGTTGGCACGACACGCCTTTTTTATGATCTTATTCTCTTTTGGCCGCGAAGCTCCGCTCAAGTGTTGCGTGGCATTGTCTTTTCTTTCCTACGAGGACTTGGACGCATATCGAAAGACATGTGGCAATCTTGCGGGACCTTTTGGGTCGTAGCTTCACCAAAAGGTGAGACTCCCCATCTTGCCACCATGTGTCCATTCATAACAGTTTTCAGAGAGATCCACGCATTCAATTTTCAAAAGCGGGGCATTTTTCATGAGGCGAATGGTAAAATGGCTAGCTACGAACAAATTTTGGGGTTTAGGGATTTTGTTGCAGGAAAACAATGAGGATGCTTTTCCTGATCCAATTAATAGAAAGATGCACTTGTCTATGCAAAAGGCCAGAGCGGTTATTACTTTCTCGATTTTTGATGAATGCGCAAGATGAGGGCATAGTGCCAGTTGGTCTACTGTCATGACATCTTCTTGTTTCTGGTAGCCGGCAGTTAAGGAGGTTCTCTCTCATTTGAAGTTATATAGTGAGTTATATCACCATGCACAAAAGGTATTGATGATCATATGGAAGTTTTTAGTCTATTTTAATAAAATGATGCTAAGATCCTAATATCTAACACTTGATGCCTCCTAAGGTATTGGCAATGATGGTTGTTGAATTTTATATTAGTCACACATTCAACAAACACCAATACTTAAGACCCTAATTTCTAACACTTGATGCCTCCTTTGGTTGTAATGATGACAATGATGTTTTTTTGTGCCTCTACTAATGGTTGTGTAGGAATTAATGTCTTGCTAGATGGAATGCTAGTTGTGACATCTCCTAACTTGGTCACTACTATTGATGAAAATTATACCTCCTTTGCTACAACTATCACTATTTGTGGCTATTGCTCACTATCCTCTTTGCTCTAAAAATCCACCTTATGCTTAATCTCATGTTGTGTGTTGTTGTCTAGAGATTAGAACACTTATCATTACGCTCAACATGCCCTAATTTTTAGATTTATTTGACTTTGGTCCTCGCCATTGGTCTATGTAAGTGGATGTTGGCATCTTGGAGACCCCTAATAAATTAAAAAAGTGAGCTTTACCCTTGTGTCAGGGTTTTTTTTATTGTTGTCTTTAGTTCCCACACTGATAAGGATTTGATATGCGATGGTATGTTATGGTTGCAGGGTGAGCATTTTCTTTCTCTCAAGCCATGTTTAACTCTAACATACTCTATGACATTTTTTATGTTTGGATATTTTGGCTTGACATTCTTCTATTTTTGATGCACCCTTGGTTGGGTATTCTTTAGAGGAATCCTACCATGCTTCTCATAGATAAAAACTTGGAAGATAATATTTCATAAATAGTTGTAAAAAAGAATTTGGACCTTCAACAACTTTTTACATTTACTAATGTAAAGCACCTTAATATAATGAATATAATTTAATTTCTAATAAAGAAATGAAGATACCTATTATTTATAACCATAACCACCCTCTTGTAAAACATTATGAAATATAAATTAACAATTGTTATCACTAATATTATCTTTCACAATTTAAATATACCCATCAATATTATTATAAGTATTTATTCTTTATCTGTAATCTTTTCCTCTTGGAGTATTGTCAAATCAATGAAGAGTTAGGTAGGTTGATATGGACAAACAATGCAAGCTTTGTTTGAAATTTTGGGTTGCCAATACACTAAGTTAAGCTCCTAGTTGAAGAGCTTGTTTTGATTGAAAATGATTGAATTAGAGAGAAGTCATGCTTAAAATAGAGAGTATTTTTTAATGAATTGTGTTTTGTCTGAATAAAAAAATACAGATAAGATGGCACCGCCAAATATGACATGAAAGTCATAGGTTTCACATTTGGTAAGCAAAGGAATGATTTCTCATCTGCCTTTTGGAATTTGGTGGTCCCAATCAAAACAGAAATTACAACTCATAAAATAATGTCTTCTGAAATGGTCTTTTTTTTTGCTCCCAACCAAAAAAAACCCGATCCTCTTTTCAAAGAGTTCAATCCATGATGTAAACGTAGCGTTGATTTTCAGTTGATCTCACTGGATTAATTTATTATATATCATGTAGATGGGAATATTGTTATTTAATAATATAAACTCATCTTTTAAGAGAAGAGTATGAGTTATTATACATATTCAAATTACGGTTCTTTTCTTTTACCTAATTTTTTAATTAATAATTTTAAAGAAATGAAAAAATGATAACTATAAATTTACTGATAAATTTCGCATACATCAATAGTAAGACTATTGGGATCTTTGTGTATAAGTATTGGCCATATTTGATGTGGTTGTAGTGCATGGTTATTGGGGCATATTTAAGTAGGTATCAAGTGACACTTTGAAATGACCACTTTTTTACCCTTGCGTGCATAACGAATCCCACAATGTGCGTTGTTACTACCCAGAAGCCAGAACAATAGCTATAAGAAATTAAGTTGCATACAGAGACAACAACAAAAAATTCGTTGAAATCCAATATATCATTTAAGATCTATGGGTGAAGGAAGTTAGCTATAATGACTACAGATATGCTTCCCCTAGTTCATTTTTGTTTGTATTGAAGTGAAATATAACATCATCCTTTAGTTCAATATGATTCAAGTGATCATAAAGTCGTGTGCTTGATGTAACTTTTCCAAGTCCTTTTAATTATATAATGGTTTATATTTTTATTGGATAATGTTAGTGTTTTTAAGAGGGTAGTTGAGATTGTAGAGCTTAGGTTATAGTCATGGTAAAGTGTTTTGGTATTTGACGGTTCGATAGTTTATCAATGTTGAGAGAGTAAATCTTTTTAAATAAAATTTGTTTACAAAAATTAAATCTTCGATTGGGATATTCTTGAAATGTCTATTTGTAATAGAAAAAAATCATGTAATAATATTTATAAATAAGATGTATTAGTAAACTTTAGTCTCAAGTAGAGGTAGATGTACTCTCTATCACATTTTCAACAAAAAGAAAATATTTGTTCTTGTATATTGGAATCCAAGTGTTTCATGAAATCATCCATTATGTTGAAATCTAAGCATGTCTTCAAATTTTTGTTACACTTTAATCTGTGTGCTAAAAAAAATTGGATTATCTTGATGGAACAATTGTCACTCATAAGATGTACACATTTTTTGTTACATACTAGAAATGCTAATTTTCGAAGAATTTAACTATATCAACCAAAGTAACATGATATTAATTAACTAATTTTGTAATAGCTCTTTTTACAATGTAGAAAAAATTGTATCCATTTTTATAAATAATTTAATGTAATCAAAGATATATGAATAAGCAGTTTATATTCTAATAAAAAGATGTATGAACAAATTTAGATCTTCAAACAAAGTATACCTACTAAAAATAAATTGCCACTAGAATTAACACAAAAAAATGGCAAGTTTTATTATATGTTATGGTAAATGATTTTCACATATATTTAATGTCCAATATTCATATTTAAGTAAATGATACTCGAGACCACATTTGGATCTAAATTGGAGAATGAAGCCATCTTAAATACAATTCTAAAAAGTTATTTCATCATGAAATTGAATCCAGAATATGTAGAAATGCCACTCAATCTCATGATATTTAAAGAATAATAGTCTACGAGAATCTACATTTACTACAAAATACAAATACTTAAAAATATAGATTAATATAACAAGAATCCACTATATATGAAAAAACACTATTACATAATGTTATATTAAAATATAATCTAAAATCAATATTTTCATCTATTTTTATTGAATAAGATGTGTCTAATTTTTATATGAATAAGTGTATAGTGAGAGTTAAGGTTGGACTAAACTATTGTATTCCCATATAAAATAAGATAAGTTAAGCTAGATTATCTAAAGTCAAAATCATTAGTGATTGGTGTCTTTTTAGTTGAAGAATACGTTTCAAACACACTAAGAAAATATGATAAAGGAGAAATAATATAATGAAATATAATGAATTGTTTAAAAGAAGTTGAATCAACCACATGATTAACTAAATATTTCTTTTGTCAAAAGATCATGAAATTAAATAAAAATATATGACAAATTATATTTAAAAGATTGATAAAAAAATAAATAAACTTAAATGGAATTTAGTTTTCAATAAGGATATATTAGGACAACTTGTTATATTTAAAGTAACATATAAACTAATAATAATCATACGACAAGGGGATTTATAAGAAGATAAAGATTGGTTTATATTGTTAAATGTTTTTAGTAGGAGTGGCGACTTATAAACTTTCTTTGTCTTAGAATTAAACAATGTTGAATATATTCACACAACAATTTTTTTCACATGTTTCAAATAAATTAGGTTTTATCTCTCCATAATCTAAAATGTCTATAATTGTTTATTGACATACTCAACTTTTCAGAATGGTAACTATTTTTATGATAAAATTAGCCATAATTAATCAAATTTAAGAGAGTAAACCACTAATACTCTAATCTAATTAACTAATCCATAAGCACAATGAAATAGAATCAAAATCAATAGAATGAATAATAATCTAATGAAGACTTCCTCTATTGATTTGAATCATAGCTTCCATTTCTCTCCTTCATCATTATGTTGGCATGGCTCTCAATGTTGCGTTGGAGTACTTGCATAAGTTAGACACAATAGTTATGAAGATAGTGGATCTTAAAATTGAGAGAATTGAGATGAATTTATAGATTCTAGATGAGAGAAATGAACGATCAAAGATGCATTTGAGAACATAATTGATCAATGGTGGAGATTGCTTGAGACATAATTGATTGAGAAATAAACTCATTTGATTGATGAGTCGACTAGATTGATTGATCAGTGAACTGAATAGATTGATTTAGTGAACTAAATACATTGATTAGATGACCGAGTTGATTGGTCTATTAACTGATTTGATTGCTTTGTTCCAAAAAGCTGATTGAGAGTTAAAAAAGGTCATTAATGAGTTATAAGAGTTAACTGGGGAGTTAACATATTTGATTGCTTAGTTGACTAATTTGATTGCTTAGTCAAACTGAAAGTTAGTGGGAGTTAGATTTTCAACATGTGGTCTAGGACCTTGACATGAAATTCAAATTTCATTATCATTTTGTTTGAATTTGGAATTTCAAAAAATGAAATTGAAATGCAAATTTGTTGAAATTAACGGAAATTAGAATTTGGAGATTTTCAAAATTTTGAATAGAATGAATTAGTTAATTAAATAATTTAAAGAAACTATTTAATAATTAGGAAATAGAAAATAATAAAGATTATTTAATTAAAGGTGTTTAAATTGTAATTAATTAAATAATAAATTATTTAATTAATATATAAAGAGGAGGTTGAATGTTTGAATGATGAAGATAGCAATAAGATAAGTAGTAATGATGAAAGGAGATGATTAAATTAGTTTAGAAGAATAAACATTAGCTTAATTAAATAATTAAATAATTATTTAATTAATTAGGATGAATAATTAGTGTGTTAGTGATGGGAAATTTTTAGGTGTCTACATTTTCCCCTCTTTGAGACAATGTTGGAACAATATTGTTTCAAAGAAAATGAAAAATTTCTACCCCAGTGTGCGAAAAACATGCCCCATTATGTCAAGAGATGGAGGTAGGATGCCCCCTTGAGAGATTGTTTGTGCATTAAAGACATGAATGATCTCTTGAAAGAAGAAGAATTTTAGATGAAAGATGAAATAATGGTTAGTTCATGACATGAATGGGTTTTATTGGATAAAAGAAATGGTTAGATTGATTGGATTGAGATCAACTTTGGTTTCAAGAAGGACACATCCTGTATAAGACAAAGATGATCAAAATGTGTGGTTTTAGGAAAGATACATCCTATATAAGACAAAGATGATCAAAATGTGTGGTTTTAGAAAAGATACATCCTATATAAGATGTAAATGATAGATGATCGCGTCTGGTTTTAGGAAGAACCCATCCTGTTTAAGACAAATGATAGATGAAATATTGTAAGATTTTGCCAAGATCAAGAGCTCAATGAAAAGTACAAAATAGAGAGACAAAATATAGGACAAGAATAAATTGTATTCTCATCAATAGATAAATGATCAATTGTTTAAAAGTTGTTCAATACAATGAATATGAGCCTGCTTATATATGCAAGGCTATATGGATATGTGAGCACACAAACATGACATGTGGCTCAATAAGAAACAAGGGTAGGTAGGAGAAACAATAAAATATTCCACATGAGGTGGATCACCCACCAAAGGTGGAATGTAATTGTTGGTGTAAATAATTATTCATCTTGGATATTATTACACCTTACTTAAGTTTACTTAGGTACATGCATTTCATAGTAGTTTGGGTATGAGACACTTGGGTGTTTGTGCCACATTGGGATAGTGTGTGTAGGAGAATTTCCACCTTTTGTGGACTTATCTTGTTGTTACACTCCACATTCAGTGGGTGATCCACCTCATGTGGAATATTAATTATTTTTCCTACCTACCCACACCTATTTCCTACCCACCCTTATTTCTTCTTGAGCCACATGTCATGTTTGTGTGCTCACATATCCATATAGCCTTGCTTATATAAGCAGGCTCATATTCATTGTATGTAACAATGATTGATGATCTAGTTGATCAGTATTTTTATCTTGATAGAATACAGTTTATTTCTATCATATATTTTGTCTCTCTTATTTGTTCTTTCCATTGCCTCTTGATCTTGGCAAAATCTCACATGGTATCAGAGCCATTAGAGTGTCATTGGTTTGCCAATTGAGAGAAATTTGATGCTATTTGGGGTTGTGTATTTTGGAGTTTTCTATTGTAGGTTATTATTAAAGCTTGATGGGTAAAATCTGAGGTTACCATTGGATTGAGGAGGACCAAGAAAGTTAGTTTTGCCTTTTGTTTCATTCAAATCGGACTTCAGAGGCCAAATCTAGAGGCATTTGAAGTTTGACGCTGCAGCGAAAATTTTCCAGAAATTATAATTTTGCAGACATGTTTCAAATAGTGATATCTCACTCATCCGGACTCATTTTTTCGAGCAATTTTTTTTGTTTTGGGGTAGAAGTTCATAATCTGTACAATGGTGCAGGAGTTATCTGATTTTTGGATATAGGTTTTTCGGAAATTGTGAAATCCCAATTTTTACAACTTTGGAGGCTTCGTTTGGACTCATATGGACTCCTTTTCAGGTGCCATTTTTTTTTAAAGTGCATATTTTTTCATCTACTTTCATAATCTGCCATCTGTTTGCAATGATTTTAAGTAGAAATTGTACTTTCAGTATTTGGTACTTGCATTTTTGGCATATTTGGTACTTGCATTTTGCTTAGATCTCAGTTTAGATCACTAGCAGTATTTGTTGAAGTCTCTTAGATCTCATTTTGAGAAGTTGTAAATTGAAATTAGAAGTCCACTTTGCCTTGTTTTGCAAGTGGCCCATTGTATACGCACTAAGTATAAAGTGCCAAAATCACCATTTTGGGGGGATTTCTTGATTGAGTATTTTGGGGGGGTGTCTTATGTGATTGTGCCTCTCTCTATCTTGTGTTTTTTCATTTTGGTGCTATGGGTTCTCCTAAATTTCCACTTTTAACTCCTCATAATTATGCATCATGGAAAATTAAGGCATGGAGTAAACTAATGGAAAAAGGACTCATTCATTATGTAAATGAAACTATTACAACACCACCTGATCCTAAGGCTGATCCTAATGCTCAAATTGAATGGCTTACTAAGAATGCTATGGCACTTGGAACACTTAGAAAGTATGTATCAGATGACCTCATTTTTCACATTGATAAGTGTACTACAATTAAAGAGGCTTGGGATATTTTTAAGAAATTGTATGGTCAAGTTGATGAGATTAAGGGCTACAAGCTTGATAGTGAACTCACAACTTTGGATCCCAAGGATTTTGATACAATCCAAGATTATGTCACAAAAGCAACTGAGCTAAGAGCAAAGCTAAAGGATTATGGAATTGACAAAAAGGATGCTCAATTGGTTTATAACTTGTTGGATAAGCTTCCTTCAGAGTATGCAGCATTTGTATCTAGCTTTCACACCCATAGGTTAGCTCAAGGTTCCTCATACACTTCTCCCTCATTTGATTCATTCATGGAGATGTTGATACTTGAGCAATCTAAGTTGACCACGATGGGGATTCTCAAATCTTCAAAGTCACAAGCTTTGGTGGCTAACAAAGGGAATCAAAGTAATCAAGAAAAAGGAAAGAATCAAAAGCAACCTAAGTCTAAACCACAACAAGATGGAGCACAATCTTCCTCTCCACAATAAGGTGATTCACCATTCTCACCTAAGAGGAAATCATATAAGGACAATTTTTTTTGTGGATATTGCAAGAAGTCAGGACATGATGAACATCATTGTTATAAGAAGGATATTGATGAGTTGAAAAATCTTCTTGAGAAGAATATAATCAACCTACCTTCTAGAATGTCTACATCGGGTTCCTCTTCCAAGGATAAAGGAAAGGATCACTCTTTTGGGACTGATAAAGGAAAGGGACAAGCTCTTTGTGCTACTACAAGTCATGATTCAGGGAGATGGCTTCTAGATTCAGGGGCTTCTCATCATATGGCATCTTTGCAGTCTATGTTTTCTACATTTGAGCCTTGCCACATGCCACAAATTTTGATGGGCAATCATACATACATGGATGTGATTGGGAAAGGATCTATTGCCATTGGGGATAACTCCTTCAATGATGTGTTGTGTGTACCCCACTTGACAAATAATCTTCTTTCCATCTATCAAATCACACATGGGGCAACTAGGAAAACTGTGGAGTTCACACCAAATTCAGTTATCATTAGAGACTTGGAGAGTGGAGCTATCATTGCGACTGGGGTGGTTGATCATGCATCTCGGTTGTACTCTTTTTCAGATTTTGGTCCTATTGATAAGGTTGGTTCTTCCTATGTTGATGATTCAGATTTTGAAGAGAACTTCGGGTATTTGAACTTGGGGATTCTCACATGTAACCCCGTTCTTGAGCCTTGCATTTCATTTCCTTCTATTGATATCACACCACCTATTGCACCTGATGATGCAGCTAGTGTGACAATTTTGCCTTCTTATGATTCAGTGCAGCAGGATATTTCATGTCTTCCAGCTTCAGTTGATTGGGATGCCTACTTGATAGACATTGCAAGTTTGTTTGTGGACTCCTACATTTCAGATTTGGGAGATACCATTGATGACATTCATCTTCTCTTTGATAAAGATGATCCTTCTTTGATTGTTGCGAGGGATAACTCTGACCCTCTTGTGCATTCTTTACATGATCAATCTTTAGAGGTTGACATGATTGTGGATACTTTTGTACAACACTTGGAGGAGGTCTCTTTATCTTTTGAGGAGACATATGAGTCTTTGGATATTGTTCTACATTCATCTCCACTAGATCTTGGAGTGCCTTTTTCAGCAGTGTGGCACATTTTACCACCTTTGGAGGGGGTACCTTTCAGCATCGACATGGAGACACTTGAGCAGTTTTCAAAGATTCTTTTCATCATGAGTATTTTTGCTTCATCTTCCCTTCATGGTTGGGGAGACTTCATGGATACACCTTTGGTTTTGTTTCTTCCTAAGGGGAGGAATGTTGTTTGACATTCATGGAGCAGTTTCTTCATTCATCTTTGAACTTCTATCATTGGTGTAGATTCTAGATTGAGGGGGGGCTTCCTAGTCTCTCTTATTCTTCTCTCATATGGGGGGGGGGGTGCTTTTTCCTCACATGGGGTTTTGTCCTTCACATACTTCTATGAGAGTTCTTTGTATCTAGTTTTCATCTCTCTTTTGGGGGAGGGTTTTTTCCCATTGGGTTTTTCTCTCTTTCCCTGCTTTGTGAGAGATTTCTTTGCATTGGTTTTCATGCATTTGTACATGGGTACCTAACATGGCCTCGGAGCCGGGACCCATCTTGCATTGCTTAGTTGCATTGTAGACTTAAGTGCATTCCCCTAAGTTGCACTTAAGGGGGGGTGTTGGTGTAAATAATTATTCATCTTGGATATTATTACACCTTACTTAAGTTTACTTAGGTACATGCATTTCATAGTAGTTTGGGTATGAGACACTTGGGTGTTTGTGCCACATTGGGATAGTGTGTGTAGGAGTATTTCCACCTTTTGTGGACTTATCTTATTGTTACACTTGACATTCATTGGGTGATCCACCTCATGTGGAATATTAATTGTTTCTCCAACCTACCCACACCTATTTTCTACCTACCCTTGTTTCTTATTGAGCCACATGTCATGTTTGTGTGCTCACATATCCATATAGCCTTGCCTATATAAGTAGGCTCATATTCATTGTATGTAACAACAATTGATGATCCAGTTGATCAATATTTTTATCTTGATAGAATACAGTTTATTTCTATCATATATTTTGTCTCTCTTATTTGTGCTTTCCATTGCCTCTTGATCTTGGCAAAATCTCACAGTAATAACAAGACCACAAAAGGTGGAAATTATCCTACACACACTATCCCAATGAGGCACAAACACCCAAGTGTCTCATACCAAACTACTATGAAATGCATTATCCTAAGTAAACTTAGGTAAGGTGTAATAATATCCAACGTGAATAAATAATTACACCAACACCCCCCCTTAAGTGCAACTTAGGGGAATGCACTTAAGTCTACAATGCAAGTAAGCAATGCAAGATGGGTCCCGACTACTAGGCCATGTTAGGTACCCATGTACAAATGCAAATGCATGCAAACCAATGTAATGAAATCTCTCATAAAGCGGGGAAAGAGAGAAAAACCCAATGGGAAAAAATCCTCCCCCAAAAGAGAGATGAAAACTATACAAGAGAAATCTCATAGAAGTATGTGAAGGACAAAACCCCATGTGAGGAAAAAGTCCCCCCCATACGAGAGAAGAAGAGAAGCTAGGTAGCCCCTCCTCAATGTAGAATCTACACTAATGGTAGAAGATCGAGAATGAATGAAGAAACAAATCCATGAACGTCGAACAACATTCCTCCCCTTGGGATGAAACAAAACCAAAGGTGTATCCATGAAGTCTCCCCAATCATGAAGGGATGATGTAGGAAAAAACTCATGATGAAAGAAGTCTCTGAAAACTGCTCAAGTGTCCCCATGTCGATGCTAAAAGATACCCCATCCAAAGGTGGTAAACTACTCCACAATGCTGAAAAAGGCACTCAAAGATCTAGTGGAGATGAATGTAGAACAATATCCGAAGACTCGAATGTCTCCTCTAAGGATAAAGAGACCTCCTCCAACTGATGTACATAAGAATTCACAATCATGTCAACCTCGAAAGAATGATCATGTAGAGAATGAACAAGAGGGTCAGAGTTTTCCCTCGCAACAATAGAAGAAGAAGGATCATATTCATCAAAGAGAAGATGAATATCATCAATGACGTCTCCCAAATATGCAATGTAGGAATCCACAAACAAACCTGCAATGTCTGTCAAGTAGTCATCCCAATCAACTGAAGTTGGAAGACATGAAATATCCTGCTGCACTGAATCACAAGAAGGCAAAACTGTCGCACTATCCGCATCATCAGGTGCAATAGGTAATGTGATATCAATAAGAGGAGATGAAATGCAGGGGTCAAGAACATAGTCACATGTGAGAATCCCCAAGTTCAAGTACCCAAAGTTCTCCTCAAAATCTGAATCATCATATGAAGAATCATCATATGTTAAATCATCCTCATCAACAAAATCTGAAAAGGAATATAACCGAGATGCATGATCAACCACCCCAGTCATAATGATAGCTCTCGTCTCCAAGTCTCTAATGAAAACTGACTCAAGTGTGAACTCCACAATCCTCTTAGTTGCCCCATGTGTGATTTGATAGATGGAAAGAAGATTGTTTGTCAAATAGGGTACACACAACAGATTATTGAAGGAGTTATCCCCAATGGCAATATATCCTTTCCCAATTACATCCATGTATATATGATTGCCCATCAAAATGTGCAGCATGGTGCAAGGCTCAAATGTAGAAAACATAGACTGCAAAGATGCCATATGATGAGAAGCCCTTGAATCTAGAAGCCATCTCCCTGAATCATGACTTGTAGTAGCACACAAAGCTTTTCCTTTTCTTGTCCCAAAAGAGTGAGTCTTCCCACTTGTTGAAGCCATGAAGGCTTGCCCTTTCCCTTTTGATTGTGAGGAAGTGGAAGGTGATGAATCCTCCTTCTTGTAGGCATGAGGCAAATCAATGTTGTGCATTTTGAGGATGTGTGTGAGCTCATCAATCTTCTTAGAATGACAATGACGCTCCTCATGACCAACCTTTTTACAATAGGCACACGTATGTCTCTCCTTCTTTGGTGAATTGTCCTTCTTAGAAGAGGATGAATCTCCTTGATGTGGAGAAGGTGGTACTTTTTCCTTAGGCTTTGATTGTCATTTCTTCTTGTTTGAATTGTCCTTTCCTTGATTTCCTTTGTTCCCTTGATTTGACACTAATTCTTGAGACTTAGAAGTCTTGAGAATGCCCATGCTTATCAACTTAGTTTGTTCCATCATCAATATTACAACGAAAGAATCAAATGTAGGCATTGTGTAGCTTGAACCCATTGTCATCCTATGGGTTTGGAAACTAGAAACAAATGCCGCATATTTTTGTGGAAGCTTTCCCATCAAATTGAAGATCAATTGAGTATCCTTCTTATCAATGCCACAATCTTTGAGTTGTGCCCTCAACTCTTTTGCCTTAGTGACATAATCTTGTATAGTATCAAAGTTCTTGGGATCTAACATGGTGAGATCACTATCAATCTACTATCCTCTAATCTCATCAACTTGACCATACAAGTCTTGAAACTTTTGCCAAGCATCTTTAATTAGAGTACATTTTTCAATATGAAAGATGAGATCCTTTGATACATACTTTCTTAAGGTACCAATTGCCATGATATTCTTAGTGATCCAATCCAAGTGAGCAACAAGATCAACCTTAGGATCAACGAGAGCAACAATAGTTCCATCAATGTAATGAGTTAGTCCTTTTTCCATAAGTTTACTCCATGCATCAATTTTCCAAGTAGCATAATTATGAGGAGATAAGAGAGGAAACTTAGGAGAACCCATAGCAGCAAAATGAAAGAACACAAGAGCACAAGAGACACCCCCCCAAATTCAATCAATCAAAGTATCCCCCCCAAAATGATGATTTTGGCACTTTATATGTAGTGCGTGTACAATAGGCCACTTGCAAATAATGGCAAGGTGGAATTTTGATTTTGTTTTACAACTACCTCAATAGGCTAAGAACTACAATGTAAAAGACCAGAAAGGTAGATCTATGCAATACAAGTGCCAAAGTGGCCAAAAAAGACCATATGCTGAAAGTACAATTTCTACTCAAAATCACTACATACTGATAGCAAATTATGAAAGTAGACGAAAAATTATGCACTTTAAAAAAAATGACACCTGAAAAGGAGTTTGTATGAGCCCAAACGGAGTCCTGGAAGTTGCAAAAGTGAGGATTGGATAGGTACAATCTCCAAAAACTGATATTTCTGAAATACCTATCCATCAAAATCAGAAAATAATGCTACCACGAGAAATTAAACGAAAAATAGCCCATTTCAAAAAAAATTGCACCAAAAAAGGAGCAAAAATGAGCAAGATATGGCCATTTGAAGTTGAACTACAAAATAAAAAAGCTCAACAAGAGGGGGCTAATAAATTTTTGAAAATTGATGATGTCAGCAAAAAGCTATCTTAAATTTGATGGTTGTATGACCATTGCAGAAAAATTCACTCCCCTGCTGACTAGGCATCCGTACAGTACGAACGGACAATGTGGTAGAACCAGATTGGCTGAATTTGCTTGCGTGTCCGTACAGATGATGACGTGGATGAATCAAATAATGCCAAGTTTCGTATGATTTGCTGAGCTATCAGTGAGGTGCCACTGATGTGTCAGATGAGTGGTAGTTGAAGAGGTGACTGACTGTGCTGAGTAGGTTGCCAACTGGGCAATCGTACGTGGACAGGGACAACTGACGTGGCGGGGTCCGTGTGTCGTGACACCCGCGTGGCGACTCTCGGCTAGCACCGACACAACCATAGGTAGCGAGAGGAGCGGCTGTCGCCGGAGGAGCGAAGCCTGATGGCGGAGCCGAGGAGTGGAGCCAGATAGTGGACTGTGGGGTTTGGAGATCGAAGGCCAGTTGGGAAGTGCCAGTGGGGATGACAGTGCCTCTGTAGCAGACGGGTCAGGAGATCACTAGTGCAGGGAGGTAGAGTGCAAGTCGTCGGTGGAAGCGATGTGGCCGACAAGTGTCATAGAAGAACCCAGGAGCCAGAGAATGCAGAGAGTCGGGTGGTGGTGCCGACAAGAATATCCGGTGGGTGTGGGAATGTGGGTGGGGTCCCCACAATAAATAAAACCCTGCAAAAAAATTAAAGCGCCGTGGTACGGGCCGGGAGGGGGGTCTACAGACCCCCCATATTTATATTTTGAAAAGATTTTTCATTTATTTTCAACATAATTTTTTTTTTCAATTTTTAAAAAAACTACGAATTAAAATATGAAATTAAAAATTTTGCAGAAAATAAATATTATTTTTTTAATTTTTTTTTTTTGCAAAAAATCACATCGTACCGCCCAAATTGGGCAAATTTTTTCCTCCATGACTTTCACCCAATATAGGCGAATTTATAGTCAAAATTTATGGAAACAGTCACCTAGATGCGATGGCGAGGTCGGATCTACTCTAGGACGCCTCCAAAAGATGCTGCTCCTCAGATCTGCCTCTTGACGCTACAATAAAATCTCTCCAAGACAAATCAATGACGCTCTAATGACTTTGATACCATGTGAGATTTTGCCAAGATCAAGAGCTCAATGAAAAGTACAAAATAGAGAGACAAAATATAGGACAAGAATAAACTGTATTCTCATCAATAGAGAAATGATCAATTGTTCAATAGCTGTTTAATACAATGAATATGAGCTTGCTTATATAGGCAAGGCTATATGGATATGTGAGCACACAAACATGATAGGTGGCTCAATAAGAAACAAGGGTAGGTAGGAAATAGGTGTGGTAGGTAGGAGAAACAATAAAATATTCCACATGAGGTGGATCACCGACCAAAGGTGGAATGTAACAACAAGACCACAAAAGGTGGAAATTCTTCTACACACACTATCCCAATGTGGCACAAACACCCAAGTGTCTCATACCCGAACTACTATGAAATGCATTATCCTAAGTAAACTTAAGTAAGTTTTAATAATATCCAACATGAATAAATAACAAATATGATGAAATGAAGAATGATTAGTAAGAAGTGAAGAATGTTAGGAAATAGAATTGATTGATGGATAGAATAATTGATATGAGGAAATGATTTGAGATGGAATCATAGATGAGATAAAGAGATTGAAAAAGATATAACCACAAATTCTCGTGCCTTTATTTTTTAGGGCAACATAATCATCATTGAGCCTTATTATGTTTCAAAGGATCTTTGTACACAAGGTCATAAGGAATCCAGGTGTGAATGATATCCCATTGTAGAAACAAACACATTGTATACAAGGAGTGAACCCCTCCATTCTAGGTGGAGCACTAAGGGTCGAGGTATGTGCGATAGTCACAAGCATAACTATCCTTGACTTTTCATTTTTGCATAGGATACTTGCCGAATGAATGTACACACACAAATACCCAAAGCACCATCGCCCTAGAAGTTCATTGGTTCACACAAAAAACAACAAACAAAGAAAAAATCATGCACCATCCTGGCTCCTCTAGTCACTTGTGGACATCCTGAAGTAGCATAGGAACATGACTCGTTATAAAATGATAAAGATAAACCAAATAAAAGATAAGACTAACTTGACCAAACGAGTCAACAACCATACTGATCTTCTTGCCAAGGATAAGTGTTTCTTGATAGGATGATTGTTTGATAGGATGTCCATTGTAGGAAAGATGTATCCATTAGGACATGATATCTGATAGGGTGCCTATTTTAGGAATGATGTATCCATTAAGGCATGTTGTTTGATAAGGATGCTTAAAAATGGTAGGCAGTTGATCGGTTAGGTTTTAGCTAGCTTGGTAGTTTGTCTGTAGATACATGATTTGTTAAGCTCAATGTTTTGATCTATTTTGCACTTTGTGTATGTTGAAATGCTTGTCATTTGCAAAGGATAATTCATTGTGAATTGTGATTGGCAGATTCTTTTTGGGTTTTTTATTGTTCTTTTATTTTGTTTTGGATTTTGAAAGATTTTTTGATTTTTTAATATTTTTTTTGATTTTGAGAGATGAAACATGACATGTCATCAATTGATAAAGATAAGACCAACTAGGATAAAATCTAGCAAACATATTGATCTGTATCTTTTTTTATTGCTCGATGTGATGGTTGATAATGTCTAGTTTCAGAGAGTGAATACCCTGTGTAAGACTGATTTGTTTGGTTTTGGGTATACCCTTCCCTGTATAAGACATGTTGATTTTCGATAGAGTTTGATTGATGGATTGATTAACAAGATATTCAGTTTGATGGTAGACTTTGAGAGTTTTTCTGTTGTTGATTTGATTTGATGGATGGACCGTGCTTTCTTTGTATCCACTTAGGTATTCAATTTGCGAGAGAAAATTTATTTCTAGGGTTTTTTCAGGACTTAATTTGATTTTTAGGGATTTTTTCAGGCATTATTTGATTTTTATGGATTTTTTCAGGATTTTATTTGATTTTTTCAAGAGTTTATTTGTTTTTTATGGATTTTTTCAAGACTTTGGTTAATTTTTATGGATTTTTTCAGGACATTATTTGATTTTTATGGATTTTTTCAAGACTTTATTTGATTTTTATGGAATTTTTTTAGGACTTTATTTGATTTTTAGGGATTTTTTCAAGCATACCCCCAATATGAAGATTTACTATGATACAATGCTTGCTAAAAATGCACTCGGAGACAATAGGTTTTTTACATGAAACTTTCTGATGCAAGATGATGATGCATTTTCTTATTCGAACAAGGGAGATTGTGTGCAATTATCACATTGTAATACACTGATTAAATTGAGGGTGTAAACATTTCGAAGATAAGGGCTAATTTCATTCCCATGAACCCTTGGAGTACCCAAATTAACCTCACCAAGTGATTAGGATTCGTAAATGGAGACACACTAAACTTCCTCACTGATTCTTGAAACTTTAGGTCTATCATTGCCTATGTTTGTGCAATTAGGTTTATTCCGACACTTGTGATCTTGGAGACCCTTAGGTTCCTACATGACTAGCTATGTGAGTTATCCTAACTTCAAAAGCATCTTGGATAGAGCCTCGTTGCCAACAAACATCTATAGCCTCGATGAGGTTATCATTGTAATCTCTCGAATATTGCTCTAATGTCAGTAGGCATCCACAACCTTGATGGAAATTCACATGTTCCGATAGCCAATATTTAATGCTTTTTTTTGCATTATGTTTCTTGTATTTTTCTTTTCTCTTTTCTTTTTGTCTTGATCTTTTAATATATATGTAAATATAACTCTTTTTTTTCTTTTACTCTCGCATTGTCTTGTAAGTAAAGAAACTTACATGGGTATGATGATTACAACGGTGCTGAAGTAGAATTTTAGATTTTTCACTAGCTACATGATCAACCAAGTATCTAAAATAATCTAGAGCAAATGATTAATGTCTAGGATATAGAAATTGATAGACTTAGGTGACAAGACTCAACAGTGAAACTTCTACCCAACCATAGACAAAGCCCAACCACAAGGTAATGTTGAAAATGAGTGACCTTAGGATTTAAGAACTTCATGAATGAATATTTAAAAAATGAGATCATCGTTGACCCATTCAAACGTAAATAGGTGATTAACTAAGAAAACCTCTTTTCTTTATTGATGCAACTATATGTGAATGTGATGTAATGTGCAAGCAATGAAAATGCAACTGGAAATGAAATACATGAAATGTAATGTGAAAATGATGTGAAGAAAATGATATACAATGCAAATTGAATCTAAACTACCCATTCATTAGACATAATATCTTTTGAGATGCATGTTGTTTATGAGTTCAGGGAGTGGATCTCCTTCCATTATTGTAAAATGTTTTTACCCCATTACCAACAACCTTAGTTATTATGAAAGGGCCCAACAAGTCAGGTTTAAATTTACTTGGTTGCTCTCGCTCTGCTATATTTCTTTGGTTTTCCTTGAGAACTAGGTATCCTACCTCAAAGCATCGTGGTCTTGCTCGCTTGTTATAACTCATTTTCAGTTTATTTGGTAGTCTTGCAGGTGATTTAGTGTGCTTTGTCACTTCTCTTCTAACATTTCTAACTCTTGTAATCTTGTGACTCTGTAATCTTCTTCTGATATGATGTTCTTCAAGGAGACTCTAAGATATGACAGTTCTATCTCAATGGGCAAAATTGCTTCAAACCCATAGACCAAAGAGTATGGTGGAGCTCCTAGGTAAAAGCACAAAATTGTGTCACGTTTCAAGCCAACTTATTAGCATAAGTGAATTTAAGTAATTCCAACTAAAATTTAATTTTAGTCAAACATATGGTCCATAGAGATTCATTATAGCTATACGATATATGGGCCACAACTTCTCCAATTGGAATTATCTACTAAATGTCTATTTTATACCACTTTGGCTCTAATTAGCAATTTTTGTTGTTGTTGAAAAACTCAATGTTTCAACAACTCCTACTCTTATAAATAATAGTTAATTTAAAATATAAAAATACCCTTTTATAGATCTATAAGCAAATTTTCCAAAAAATATATCTTTTAATATTTTAATTAATTTTTATATTTTATATTTTATATTTATTGAAAGTAGGTCATCATCACTAAAATATAAGGTTGATTATGTTGTAAAGGAAAATAACTAAAATTTATTAAAAAAAATTGAAAAAAATAAATGCACTAGAGAAAAGAGTCTATATTATGATGATATAATTCAATTCTAATTTGGGTAAATAATTAAGAAAAAAGGCGATGCCAAATAAAAAGAGTTATATTTGAGTACACACAACTTTTCAAATTTATTAAAAAATATATATACATAAAAAATATTTAAAAAAATATTTTTGCACTAAAGTTTCAAGTTATCAATATACACAAAAAAATTGAACAGAAAAAGGTAAAATTTACTATATAAAGTGTGATGCCTCATGTAACTTCAATTTCAACATTTTATTAGCAACAAAATTATAGTGTTTACTTTATAAGAAAGTATATTCAAATAATTTTTAATTTTTTTTAATTAAAAACACAAAATACATAAAAATATATACATTTTAGTAGTTTAAATCATTTAAAAATTCAAAACATATATTTCACTTTCTATTGATTCAATTTAAAAATTTGAATAAACATTAGCCATTTCCTTTATAAAAGCGTGACACAACTTTGTGCTTTTACCCTCCCGTTGTTGTCCACACACCTGTTTTGTAAGCCCAAAGCGTGGGATTTAACTAGAAGTGCCAATCCCATCCTACTTCATTGATAACTTTCTTCAAGATTTTCAAGATTGTTTTATTGGTTGCCTCTGCTTGACCATTGCTTTGAGGATAATAGGGAGTCACAAAATGATGTTGTATCTGAAACTGGTCACAAAGTTCACACACCTCTTGATTTTCAAATGGGCACCCATTATTAGTAACTATGCATATTGGGACTCTGTATCGACAGATGATATAATTGAGAATGAATTTTTCTATCTACTTACCAGTGGTATAAGTGAGAGGGATTGCCCAAATCCACTTGGTGAAATACTCAGTGGCTGTTAGAATGAACTTGTGTCCATTAGAGGAGTTAGAATTGATTTCCTCTACAAGGTTCAGTCCCCATTGTGAAAATAACCTAGGTGATGTGATTGGTTGGAGACCTTGAGTAGGTGCATGAATCGGATCCCCATGTAATTGGCTCTGTCTTCATTTTTGCACATATCTACATGTATCCATTTCCATGGTCAACCAGTAATACCCGATCCTCAACAGTTTATTTGCTAACATAGGGCCACTGGAATGGGTGGCGCAAATACCATCATGAATATCTTTTAAGGCTAGTTGTGCTTCTTCTGAATTCAAACATCGAAGAAGGGTTCCATCTAAGCTCTTTTTGTACAAAGTTTCAACAATGATAATATGTCTAGATGTTTGACGTATGAGAGTTTTTCATTGATTTTGAGAAACATCAGGAGACATGTATTGGTCATGCAGGTATGCATATATTTCATTGTACCATGGTGATTCGATACCCACTATCATGCATACATATTCTGAAGATGGGATCTCATATGCTGGTACCATCGATTGTTTTACCATGAACTCAAACTAGGTTACATTATTTGGCATGTCTAGAAGGCATTCTATAGTTTCTATTGCATTTGCTGCTTTATTTAAATTTTTTCTCAAAGGTTATATGACTGAAGTGTTGCTTGAATTCTTCAACCATTTGTTTATTGGAAACAACTTGTCATCCTTGGTGGAATAATTATCATTAACCTGATTGATGATGAGTTGGGAGTCTCCATGGACATGTAATTCTGTTATCTTCCATTGTAGAACAGTGTGAAGTCCTATGATGAAAGCTTCATATTCTGCTATGTTATTGGTGCATGAGAAGCTTATTCTATAGGACTTCAGAATTGAATCACCTTGAGGAGTGACAAAGAGGATTCCAACACCTGCTCTATGGTTAGTGTATCAACCATCAAAGTAGAACTTCCAGTTTGTGGATGTTGTTAGTGTGAATACAAACTCGTCAGGAAAGTCTACCAACAAAGGATGGTTGTCTTGTACGAGAGCTTCCACCAATTGATCTACTATTATTTGGCCTTAGATTGCCTTTCTATCCACATACTCAATATCAAACTCACTTAAGACCATGACCCATTTGTCCAATCTTCCTGTTAGTACAACTCTTCTCAAGAGATATTTGAGTGGGTCAAAGCATGCAATGAGTTGAATCTTGTGACTAAGCATGTAGTGTCTAAGCTTTTGAGATGTAAAGATCACTGCCAAACATTCTCTCTATATGGGAGTATAATTGATTTCATATCCCATGAGTATTCTGTTGATGTAATAGATGACTTTCTTTTTCAGGTCATCATGTTCTGCCAAGAGTGCTCGCAAAGAGGAATTTGTTGTTGAGATGTATAGTAGTAAAGGTTTTCCTGGTGTTCGTGGAACTAGGGCTGGTGTTATAAGAAGATAATCTTTAAAGGCTTGGAATGCTTCTTGACATTAATCTTTCCATTTTAATGTCACTCCTTTCTTTAAAAAATGTTGGAATGGTTGGCACTTGTCAACCAATTGTGCATTGAATTGCCTTATAGATTGCAATCTTCCCTGTAAGCTCCTCAATTGTTTGAGTGTGGATGGTATTTCTAGAATAGCTTTGACTTTCATAGGATCCACCTCAATTCCTTTATTGAATACAATGAATCCCAAGAGTTTGCTAGTTGTCACATCGAACAAACACTTCTTTGGGTTCAACCTTGTTGGTATTTTGGATATGTTGATATGGTTTTGTCATTGATGTCAACACCTATTAACACTTATCAACTCTGGTACTTTGGAGAATTGACAATGTTCACCGACAAGCAAGTGACTTTATGCACAGTCATCGGTATCTGGTACACCGACAGGATATATTGCTCATCAACACTTGGAATGACATGGAAAACACTTGGTTATGTCGAAGACATCGTTTGGACACTTTGTCTTGGAGATTTGTTCATTGGTATATTCATGTTTGCATATTTGCTATTACTAGCAAATAGGTCCAGAATAAGCACCGACAGGCTTATCTATTCCAGATCAGCACGACACGCTTTGGAGATGATTTTGTTGTTATTGTAAATGCATTAAGCCGACATGTTGAATCGGATATTGCATCTATTATTGATTTACTTGTAAATTGTTTTTATTATAATATCTTTTAGAGCTGACCTACTAAAATTGGTCCTAGGTTATGGTATATATGTAAGATCTTATTTGTAAGATCGATATGCGATTGGGAAAAGGAATTGTAAGAAGGTTTATGTGAGAATAAGAAGAGCTATACATGCAGACATCATTTGAAGGTGAAAGAAGGTTTTTGTGATTGAGGAACAGCAAAACCCCAAATTTTATTTTATTATAAACAAGAACTAAATTGGTAAGCAGATCCAACCTGATCTCGCATTCCTGGCAAGATCTGCTGAAGAGCCCCAATCTGCAGCTCCCAAAACCTTCCTTTCTTCCAAAATCCCCAAATTTCATCCAAAAATATTCTCCAACCAAAAACTTTCCAAAAATGTCCATCCTCAAAATTTTTCCCAAAAGTTAGGTTATAATGGAGAGTTGACCAAAAATTCCATTTTTGGGAATTAAATTTTTTATTTAAAATTAATTCTCAAAAATAATTCTTTTTCCAACTATTACAATAAATTAAATTGACTTTCAATTCCAAATTAATTTCCTCATTTAATTCAATTTAACCTTTCTAATTTAAAAAGCCAACAGAATACAATTAAATCTATTGCACTTAAATACAAAACTTTCTTTTTCGACAGCATACACAAAATGCATTTGATATTCAAAATTAGCTATTTAATTGAACTTACTCCCAAATTAAAACGAGCAATCCAATATCGATAAAAAAAATCGCATAACGAAATCCCGATTAATCGAGTCCATTAATCTTTAATGCACAAATGCATATTTAATCAAAATAATTACTAAGGACTAATTAATCAATTTAACCATACACACCAAGCACGCAAACCGAGAAGGTCAACCAAACAGACGACTCGCAAACCCAAACAAGAAGGGAACACCGGCGATGGCTGACGATGCTCACTTGAGCACGACTAAGGTCGACTAGGGTCTTACGACCACCTAATCCAACTCTAAGGATTAAAGAGGTACACTCAAACCTGCAAATCCAGGTGAAGACGAACCTTGCACTCATGCGGCATTGTACCTGAAATCTCTTGCAACCAAGAGTCATACATGCATACATATATAAAATTTAATGAAAGCGTTAGCCCGATATTAATACCACGAAATAGGTACACTAAACAACTTGCATACAACTAGTGTGGGAACCCACATCAATAGCTATGCGTTAAATCAAACATCTGACTATAATCATAATATTAAGATAAACTGAACAAGATTAAACCGAGATTAGAAATTGATTCGGGCAGGGGTATTACAGATTTCATATCCCATGAGTATTCTGTTGATGTAATAGATGACTTTCCTTTTCAGGTCATCATGTTCTGCTAAGAGTGCTCGCAAAGAGGAATTTGTTGTTGAGATGTATAGTAGCAAAGGTTTTCCTGGTGTTCGTGGAACTAGGGCTGGTGTTATAAGAAGATAATCTTTAAAGGCTTGGAATGCTTCTTGACATTAATCTTTCCATTTTAATGTCACTCCTTTCTTTAAAAAATGTTGGAATGGTTGGCACTTGTCAACCAATTGTGCATTGAATTGCCTTATAGATTGCAATCTTCCCTGTAAGCTCCTCAATTGTTTGAGTGTGGATGGTATTTCTAGAATAGCTTTGACTTTCATAGGATCCACCTCAATTCCTTTATTGAATACAATGAATCCCAAGAGTTTGCTAGTTGTCACATCGAACAAACACTTCTTTGGGTTCAACCTTGTTGGTATTTTGGATATGTTGATATGGTTTTGTCATTGATGTCAACACCTATTAACACTTATCAACTCTGGTACTTTGGAGAATTGACAATGTTCACCGACAAGCAAGTGACTTTATGCACAGTCATCGGTATCTGGTACACTGATAGGATATATTGCTCATCAGCACTTGGAATGACATGGAAAACACTTGGTTATGTTGAAGACATCATTTGGACACTTTGTCTTGGAGATTTGTTCATTGGTATATTCATGTTTGCATATTTGCTATTACTAGCAAATAGGTCCAGAATAAGCACCGACAGGCTTATCTATTCCAGATCAGCACGACACGCTTTGGAGATGATTTTGTTGTTATTGTTAATGCATTAAGCCGACATGTTGAATTGGATATTGCATCGATTATTGATTTACTTGTAAATTGTTTTTATTATAATATCTTTTAGAGCTGACCTACTAAAATTGGTCCTAGGTTATGGTATATATGTAAGATCTTATTTGTAAGATCGATATGCGATTGGGAAAAGGAATTGTAAGAAGGTTTATGTGAGAATAAGAAGAGCTATACATGCAGACATCATTTGAAGGTGAAAGAAGGTTTTTGTGAAGGCATATTAGAACTGAACCGATACTGAATCCAACATATGAAGATGCTATTTTGAGCAATACATCATTATTGGATTTAACCATCCAATTGTAGTCAGTGTGACTCCTATTTATGTTTGAGCAGTGAGCTCTAGGCGCTTGGCCTTTCTGCATGTGCAGACCCCATTTGTATACACATATTATCTGCAGTAGTATCATCTGATTGTGGGCAAGGTTTCCCACCGTGGTTTTTCCCCTTACAGGGTTTCCACATACAAATATTGGTGTTATGTGTTGTGGATGTTATTGTCTTTCTGTTTCATGCATTAATCTTTACCGGTACTGCAAATAACTGATAAATTGTCTACTGACATAAAGTTTGGTTTACCGGTACTCCAATTAACTGATAAACTATCTACCAGCATAAAGTTTGGTTTACCAGTATTAAGCATTAAGTTTGGATAAGTTATTTTTGGTTTGAATTTATTTGACAACTGATTCACCCCCCCCCCCCCCCCTCAGTTGTCTCTGGGACCTAACGAACCTAACTTTGTATTGTTCAAGTCTCTCAAAGATTTTGGCAAGAACATCTCGATGATCATCCCTGGTTTTGGATTTTTCTAGTAAGTCATCAACATAGTCTTCCATGATATCATGTATCATATCATGAAACAAGATTATCATCACCCTTTGATAGGTGGTGCTAGCATTCTTGAGGCTGAATGACATCACATTCCAACAATATGTTCCCCATGGACAAGTGAATGTTGTTTTGTTTTGATCCTCTGGTGCAATTCTGATTTGATTATAGCCAGAGAAACCTTCCATGAGTGATAGGATTTCATGTTCGATAGTTAAGTCCATAATCGTGTCTATGTTGGGGAGTGGGAAGTCATCCTTGGGACAAGCCTTGTTCAAGTTCCTAAAATCTGTGCAGATTCTCATGCCCCTAGTAGGTTTAGTCACTAGTACCAGGTTTGATATCCATTATGCGTAATCTATAGGCCTTATGAAGCCTACACCTAACAACTTTTGTAGATCTACCTTTACTAACAAAACAATTTACAGATGTATTTTACGAAGTTTTTGCTTATATGGCTTTTCTCCTGGTAGTAGTGGTAAGTGATGTAGCAATAATTCTGGATCCAATCTTGGCATGTTAGCGTATGACCAAGAAAAGTTTATTGGTCTTTGTTTGAAGAACTGGATGAATTTTCCTCTTTCCTCTGGTTTGAGAGATTGGGCCAAGTTTATCTTGCGTATGGTTTCAATATCCCCAATGTTGACTTCCTCCATCTTTTCAACTAGCAAAGCTAACCTTTCTTGATTAATGGCAAGGTCGTCTAGTTTACTCTTGATTGTATTTTTATTTTCTTCAACATCCGTAGAAGAGGATCTTACCTCTCCAAAATTTGTTGTTCTGTCTAAATCTATTGCAAATCCAGCTTTATGTTCATCATATAAGAGTCATGTTACCCCTAAGGCATTTTGTTTTTGGCATTGTGTTAAAGGTTAATAATAGTCACATGTATTTATGTGGCGATGGTATGAGGTAAAGGGCGTATTTTTATGGCATGAAATAAAATCACTTTAGTGACTAGGTAATATGCTTGGCCCCTTCTTTATGTGGCTCCACGAGCACATACTTAGTGATTGGCAACTTTTGGGTGTGTCTTGCTTGGATACCCACGTGCATGTAATTTACTTTGACATTTGCTAAATGCCATCCTACATCTTGCCCGGGTTTTGTTAGGGCATTGTATTCTCTTGAACACTGCTAGGGTTTTCTCCTTTACACACACTTTGAGGAGATTTCACTCATGGTTCAACCATTGGACGATTTTGATTCAATGGAGTATCTTGGCTTCCAGATTTTGTGCTTAATCAGGTTCATTTAACCGAAGCCAGGTTTTTTATTTCCTAATATTTCTCAGTCTTTTGTAAATCCTTGTTTAAGATTTTTGACTGTGTTTATCTGCAAATGGGTTTTGTGTTTTCATTTCAAAAACTGACAAAATGTACATTGTTTTCATTTTTGGGTGAAGGTTAAATCTGTGTTTCCCATTTCATTATGGGTTTCGGTTTTGGGTGGTTATCTCAGTTTGACCGTAATGAAAGGTAAAGATTTTTGGTTGTCTGTTTTGATTAATAGGAAAAATAGGTTTTAAGGACCCAAAACCTTTAACAAAGGAGTTTAAAATAGATCATCAAAGAGTATCCAGACCATGAAAGAACAACTATCAAAATGACTGGCAATAAAGCCAGTAAACAGAAAGGACAGCAGAAGAAAGAAACAACAAAACATAAGAAACTAGGGAAAACACAACACAATTATAAAGCCTTCAGGAGGTCCTTCGCCTTAATCACCAGTTGGTTGTAATTGGCCGCAATAGCTTTAAGTTCATCCAGGTCTGTATTTGGCTTCTTCTCCTTCTTTTTACCTCTGGTTCTTGTTCTGGGTCCTTGAACATCTCCTGTGCCTTTAGTGTCAGGGTCAATTTCCAGGGTATCCTTCTCCTCCTCTGAATTGCTAATGAGGGTTTTGGTATTGCCAACAGAGGCCTTTAGAATATTTAAGTTTCGTTCTGTGATAATTTTAAGGTTTTCCTCAATTTTGCTGACTTTATTGACAGTTTCTGCCATTGTTTGATCCATAGCATTGGCATTTGCTTTCCTCTCAATCAAGTCTTTCTCATTTTGCACAAATCTGGGATTGAAGGAGTCTCTTATATTTTCGGCTCTATCAATAGTTTTGGTCAAATCCTCCACATAATCTGCTATTGAATTCCCTTTGCCAATGCTGATAGTTTCCAGAATCTGGATTCTGCTATTGACAATATTATAGTAGCTCGAAGCACTCCTTTTAATCCATTTCATTATTATTTTGTCCATTAATAATCTTTGGGGTGCTATTGTATCGATCCTTAAAGATGATTAATCTGACATCCTCTTGGAGGCCCTGTTCTCCCTTCCATGTAATCATTTCATCTTGATTGACCGCCACATTGGCTGCCCAGTCAGTAGAACCATTAGCTTCACGGTAGATATGAGATATGAAACTTTTCTCAAAAGTGTTAATGAGGTCTCTAGCAGCCTTTATAATGTTATTGATAGACCATGAGGGCTTAGAGGTCCCCATGAGGCATTTGATGATGTTGTTAGAGTCCCCTTCAATCCATAGGTAGGGGCAATTCCATCTTTTTGTGAGGAGAATACCTTGGAGTGCTGCCATTGCTTCTGCCTTGTGGTTTGTTTGGCTTCCAATTGGAACAACAATCATTTCCTTGCATATACCTTTATCATCTCTAAGAATAGCTCCACATCCCGCAGGGCCCAGATTACCTTTTGCAGCACCATCGAAATTGACTTTGAACCAACCATGAGGGGGAGTTTGCCATCTTGCTTCTAATCTTTTGTTTTGCTTGGGATCAGAACTGCCAGCATTCTTCAAGCTCCAGGAACTTAAAATGTAAGATTCCAATGGGTTGACCGAAAAGCAAGGACCCCCAATGATCCCAATGTTCTCCACTATAGCCCATTTTATTTTCTGGAAAACAATATCCTGAGTAAGAGAAGTGTCCCTGAAAATACGATTGTTTCTTTCTTTCCATAACCCCCACAAAATGTGAGGGAGTGATAGCTACCACAGAGTTCTCAAAAAGGGGTTAGACCAATGATAATTCCAGGAGTAGAACAAATCAGTGATAGTGTTAGAAAACACCCAATCAATGCAAAAACTCTTAAGAAATCTTTCCTAGATTGAAGCAGAATAGGAAAAGTGGATGGCTAGATGGTCCACAGACTCTTCCTCCTCAAGACGTAGAGCACATCTATTAGGGAATGCAAAACCTCTGCCCTTGAGATTATCTAAGGTCAAGATTTTATTTTGAAGAATAGTCCAATAGAAAAAGCTGATTTTAGGGATCAGTCCCTTTATCCAAGCTTTAGACCAGAAAGGATTTTCAGAAGGGGCAGGGGAGAGAACACCATACATTGAAGAGACAGTAATATTACCTTTAGGATCATATTTCCAAATGATGGAGTCTTCCTCTTTATTCAACCAGGCCAATGACAGATGGTTTTTAAGCTTAATAAGGTTTGGGTGGATACTTTCAATGTTTTGCCATTTATTACCTATCCAATACCCTTCAACTAAAGGACCAAACATTCTAATACATGAGGAGGCATAAGGGGCCCATTCTGGGATATCAATCAAAGATTTATCAAAAAGCCAGGGATCGTCCCAAAATTTAATTTTCCTACCATTGCCTACTTTCTATATAACCCCTTTAGCAATGTTGTCTCTACACTTAAAGGCATGATTCCAGATACATACTAATGTCAGAATTGATAAAAGAGGAAAGAGAAGAGGACATAAGAGAATACTTACTTATCCAGATTTTACACCATTCACTATCTGAGTGGAACATTCTCCAAACCTGTTTAGACAAGAGAGCTTCATTTAGGGTCCAGATTCTTCTCAGGCCTAGACCTCCTTTACTTTTCGGTTTGCATACCTGATCCCAAGCCACAAGAGACATTATTTTCTTTTCCTCAACCCCTGACCAGAGAAATTTTCTTTGAATTTTCTCAATTGCATCAACATACTTTACTAGAATTCTGAAAAGGCTAAGGGCATAGATAGGTATGCTTTGAAGAGAAGCTTTTAGAAGTTGAAGCTTTCCAGCCCGACTTAAAAGGGCTCCTTTCCATCCAGCTAGCTTTTTATGAAATTTGTCCACCAGTGAGCTCCAAAAAGAATCAGGAGGTGCAATGCCCAAGGGGAGGCCAAGATAAGTGGCTGGAAGATCAGCAATCCGACATTTCAGGATTCTGCTGATTCTATGTTGTCTTCTCTCTGGTGTATTAATGAAAAAAACTTTGCTTTTGACCCAATTAATGAGCTGGCCAGATGCGGAGGAAAACTTACAAAGAGTTTCCTTCAGGGTTTTAGCTTCTGAGATACTTGATTCCCCCATGACAATGGTATTGTCCACAAACTGTTGGTGAGAACAGGAATGATCAACTAAAGAAGGTTGAAGTCCCTTAAAATATCCTCGCATCACCATGCTTTCCATAGACCTACCAAAACATTCAACCATATAATGAAGAGGATAGGGGAAATGGGATCCCCTTGCCTCAATCCTCTAGACGCTTGGAAGAAGGGGGATGGAGATCCATTGACAAGAACAACAAAAGAGGCTGAGGTAATAAGCTGACTAAAGAGGTCAACACATTTGGTGGAGAAACCATAAACCACAAGAACATTCACAAGAAAAGACCAATCAACCCGGTCATATGCCTTAGAGAGATCAAGCTTGAGGATGAGACCCCGTTTCTTGCCCCTTTCAAGAGAATGAATATTCTCATGGACAGTAATAATGGAATCAAGAATTTGTCTTCCTGGGACAAAACCATTTTGCTGATGATTAATCAAAGAGGGAAGGATAGTCAGGATTATGGTGGTAAGAACCTTGGAGATAATCTTATAAAAAGAGTTACATAAGCTGATTGGTTTGAACTTGTCCATGGAGTCAGCACCTTGAATTTTGGGAATTAGTGCAATGAAAGTGCCATTAATTTCTTTTAAAAGTCTTCTAGCCCAAAAAATTCCTTGACCTCGTTGGAAACATCTTTCCCTACAATGTCCCAGAAATATTGGAAGAAGAACATGGGGAAGCCATCTGGACCGGGAGCTTTATTACCATCAAAAGAAAAAACAACATTTTTGATTTCCATGTTTGAAGGTATGGAAGAAAGGGAGGCATTCATCTGCTCATCAATGAGGCAAGGAATATTTTGAAGAAAAGAAGATTGAGCATCAACATCCAACTTGTGATCCCTCCTTAGAAGATCCGAAAAGTACCTTTTGGCCTCACTCCCTATCTCTTCCTCCTTAACCAGCTCCCCATTGTCCATTGCCAGTTTAGTAATCCTTTTTACTACTTTATGTTTGATAGTCGACATATGAAAGAATCTTGTATTCCTATCCCCTTCCTTTAGCCAAGTGCATCTTGATCTCTGCTTCCAAAAAGTTTCCTCTTTAGCAATGATTTCATGGTATTTTTTAAGGGTTTCATTCTCTTCAACAATAGACACAGTAGAGAAACCATCCTTCTGAATTTGGACCTATATTTTCTTAAGGTCATCTTGTACTTTACCTTTGGCCTCAAAAATGTTCTTGAAGCTGGATATATTCCAGAGTCTTATATTGTCCTTAACACTTTTGAGTTTCTTCACAACTCTATACATAGTAGTGCCCTCAACTTGGATATTCCACCAATTCTGAATATTACAAGTAATATCTGATGTCATGGAAATGGGGACAAGGCAACAACAAAGTTCAATGTTAATAAGTTAGTTTCAACCATAAAAACAAAACAAAGAACTAAAAACCATTCCAAACATATCAAGAGAGATTTTAAAAAGCATGAAAGAAGTTTAACAAAATAAAAGAAAGGAGAAGAGCCTCCCTAAGATGCTTCCATGATGCCTTTTGATGCTTCTCCCTTGTTTCTCTCCTCTCCAAGTCCCAAATGAGTGTAGCTCTCAGCTTTTAGCACTAGCCATGGATGCCATATGGAGATTCAAGATGGTTGAATATGAAAAGCTAAATACTATGCAAGAGTAGATAGTGATGCTATGAAAAAGCTCTATGCTAATGCCAGTATAACAACAATACTCTAAAATGCTTCTCTTTTTGCTTGAGGAGAAGGGTTCTATTTATAGAAGAAATAGGGAAATGAAGGGTTAAGATTGAGCAATCTTAACAAGGGTTAGGATTGAAAGTTGGGGATCCATGTGCACAATTGGCACCAATAAAATGGTGACAAGTGTCAACATAGGATTGGGTTGAGAGAGGAGGTTGGAGGCATTAAAGGCCTGAGAAGACTTCATGGTTATCTAGAAGGTAAGGGTCAAGCCTAAATTAGGATTACCCACTGGATTAGGAGTTAATGCAAGGATAAACCTTTGTGCAAATGATTAAGAGATAATCATGGTCAAAGCATTAAAGGCTTGATGAGACCCTTGGGTTGGGTAGAGGTTGAGTCAAAACAAATGTTTTAACCATGTGGGAGGGTTTGAGGTAACCATTAATGGTTATTGGAGACTTTGGGGATTAAGTGGTTGAAGGTTGAAAGCCTTCAATGGTTATCAAAGACTTTGAGGGTTAATTTGTTGAACACACAAAGCATTAATTGCTTTTCAAAGACTTTGGAGTCTTTGAGAAGTGACTCCAATTTGCTTAGGAATGTGACAATATTTAGGGGATGGATTAGGCCAATTAGGAAGGGTTTAGAAGAATCTAGAAGGGGTTTAGGCATACAAGTGGATTTTGTAGGAAAATGCAAGTGGGAGAAATTTTGGTATTTTCAATTAAAATAAAATCATTTATTTCAATTAAATGGTGTAAGTTGAATTTGGATAAATATTTAAATAAATATTAATTTATTTAAATGAGAAAAATGAAGATAAAGCATTTAAAATGCTTGAAGACTTTGAGGGAAACCATTAAAGGCTTGAAGACTTTAAGGAAAAACCATTAAAGTCTTAAGAAGACTATAGAAGGAAGCCATCAAGTTTGAAGACTTTAAAGCCATCAAGTTTGACTACTTTAAGGGAAACCATTAAAGGTTTCAAGTGGGTGAGGATAAATAGGATTTTAAATAAATTATTTATTTAAAATAATTGTGCAACTTGCTTTTGTAGGAAAATACAAGTGGGTAGAGGATAAAGGTGATTTAAATAAATGTTAATTTATTTAAATGTGAGAGGTGGGATTTTGGGGGATTTAAATAAATATTAATTTATTTAAATGTGAGAGAAGATTTAATTAAACAAATATGATTTATTTATTTAATTAATGGTATGAATTTGGTTAAGTGAATTAAATCAAATAAATTGAATAATTTATTTAATTAATAGGAGAAGAGGGTTAAGATGAATTAATTAAATATATTAATTTAATTAATTATTAATTGATGGTTAAATAATCAAATAAATACTAAGTATTCATTTAATTAAGTGGACAGATTTATGTGACTACAATATCAGTGTGATGAGTCCATATTTTTTCAAATCTAAAAGGAAAATGTCTTCTTCTTTTAATTGGATCAGCAAAGAGAGTGATGGGAAAATGATCAGACCCAACCCGGATGTGGGCAGATAGGGAGCAAAAATAATGTCTGAACCAGTCATTAGAAATAAGAGCCCCATCAAGGTGAACTTGGATAAGATCATTGCCAGTTCTCCTATTAGTCCATGTGTAATTGCATCCATGTATCTCCACATCGTTGAGAGCCTGAGTATTTATGAAATCCATAAGGGCCAACCTACTTTCCAATTGAGAGGGGCTTCCACCAAATTTTTCTTCCTCTCTCAAAGGAGTATTAAAGTCTCCCATGACCAACCAACTAAGATTCTTGAAGCTGTCCCTAGTTTCTATAAGTTTTTTCTAGAAGGAGTTTCTAGCTTTCAAGGTGTTGGGTGCATATATGTTGGTGAGGACCCATGAAGTTCCATCTTTTTTAAATTCTCAAATCTAATGCAAGAGAAATTTGGTTGTCTGTTAACCCATGTTCGGATATGGATTATTTGTGTGTTGAGTGCTTTGAGATAATGTTTTTTTTTGTAACCCTAGTTAAGAGTGTGATATCTCTCTTCTGTTGTAGAACCCGAGTTGTTTTCTTTTGGGGTTTCTCTATTTTGAAGATGACTAAGGAATAGTTTTGAATAAGATGTTTATCTATCTGTCAAACCCTAGTTTAAAGGTGATGGTGAATAGGCTTTGTTCTTGCCTGGTTACTTACTTTGTTTTGGGTTTCACTACTATTGTATATTCAAGTAAAATGATTGTTACAATAGTTGTTTAGTTTTTTGGTTCCTGCATAATTTTTTCAGTTATTTTTTACAAACAACTTCCTTAAGTTATTAAAAAGAGTGAAAATAAGAAGAAAGGATGTTGATCTCAAAGAAGATGATGATTTACAACATATATTCTCTGTTGTAAATGAGAAGAAAAGGTTTTATATGTGTATTTGCAGTAGTTTAGTTTATTCTATCTCTGTACTTGATTATGCATGAGCATTTGTATTAGTTCAGTCCATTATATCTTTGTAACTGATTATGCATGATTATATGGTGTATGTGAATGGTTGTATTCACTACATGATATGATTATGAATAATTCTTTATACAATGGTATAAGACTCATGAACCAGATGGACATTTTGGACTATTGTTTCTAGCTTGTATGAGTTAAGAAAATGTTATGAAATGAAACAAAGATGAAAATTTGTATGTATTAAAATTCATCTTTAAAAGTTGTAAACAACCATTGAGGAATTGCATAAGACTATCAGTGAGATAACATTGTGAGTGAGACACATATGATAGACGTTGAGGCATTTTTAAAAATATTTTATTGATAAGTTAGTGATGCATTTTTCGAGTGGTTTTATTCCCCAGGAGGGTTTCCACTCAGGAAAATAACAATATCTTATCTTTATGTGATTGTGTTTCTTCTGCAATCCATTTCAATATTTTTGCAGTTCAAGCCTCAATCAATTAGTTTGTGATTGGAAATAAAAGCACTGACTCACCCCGCTCTTAGTGCCCTTAGTACTCCAACAATTGGTATCAGAGCCAAACCCTTGTCTTGCTTAGTGCTAAAGGGTTTCCTGGTAGGAGTACTACAATGTCAAGTCAAGAAGGACTGTCCACTACTAGGGCACCTTTGTTTGATGGAACTGGCTAAGCCTTTTATAAATTTAGGATGGAAAAGCATATAACCTCTCTTGGCTATGAGGTTTGGGTTGCAGTTGAAACTGCTTATACATCTTCTAATCCTCCCTCAACTCCTGATGAGAAAAAGGCTTATGAATGTGATGCAAAGGAATCTAATGCTATATGTTGTGGTCTGTCAAATGATGTCTTGGCCAAGGTTATGGATTGTAAGAATGCAAAAAGTATGTCATAAACCATATTTATCTATAATTATTTTATTAGGAAAATAATGCTTATTTTTCCTTTATAAAATTTAAATGAAATGGAAATGGAATTTTTAGTGAAATAGATGATAATGAAATAAGAAATTCTATGTGATGAAAGGATTTGCATTATGTTATTTATGTATATGCAATTGAATGATCAATATTATTTTTATTATGAAATTGGGATCGTCATTGCTAATGAGAAATTGAGTGCAAGTGAATGCAGGAACATGTGAACGCAGATGAAGGCGAGAACATGGTTCAGGTAGAGTTGTCTTAGCTCATGGACTTCGCTAGAATAGATTGAATCTCGCACACCACTTTAGAATACTTATGCGTGCATTTGATATATAATTGGAGTTTGTGATAGAATTAGAATTGAATTTTTATGAGTGATTGTGAAATATTATGCTTTATTGTTAAAAGAGATGTATTTTGTTTAATGATTTAAAAATGAATACTGGCCATATAATTTCACGTTCTTTTGTGCAGATATGTGTGATTTAGTGAGCTATATATTTATTTTCTTACTTATAGATGTACTCACACACACACACACATATATGAGTCGAATAATGATTCGATCATATACATTTAAATACGTATGTAATTATAATATATATATATCTAATTATCATGAGATTTAAATTACCTTACTTCATGAATTTTGTTTATACATATACATAATATATATATATATATATATATCTAAGTATATATTATGAGGATATACACATACATATATGTATATGATATATTATGTCATGAATTGTTAATTAAACTTGAATTGATTTATTCATATATACATATATACATATGTGTATGTACATTATTACATGACAAACTTTTCTTGGAATTATGTTAAATGCTGATGAAGTCAATACTTAAAAAACTCGACCTGCATGACATATTGAAATCATTGAAATTTAGAGTTATATAAATGATGATAAATCATATCGTACATTGCAAGGAGGAAGTCGATAAGTATATTGACAATGCAATTAAACAAACACATTTTGTTTGAGTTTAACTCGAACTGTGTTGACTAATATATGCATGAAAGCCACATATCCGATATGGTGGTGGGGTATCATAGCAAGACATAGTCGACAAGTACATGTTATAAGGGAAGTCGACTTGGAAACATAGTGAATTAGAAACCGTTTGCAAAGTGAAATCAATATTTATCGACCACGCAACGAAACTTAGAGGTTCGAGTTGAATATGGACTAATCAACTTGGCATAGACTTAAGAGCCACAAAGACTTAGGAAACCGTTGTCAAGGAAACTTAGAAACTGCTGCAAGTAATACAGTATTATTGGTGACTCATTGTAAAACAACCAGTTAAGAGGGAGTTGATTTTATTATCGACTCATAAAGAAAACACATAGAGTTGTATTGAACACAAACTTCTCAAGGAATGCATGTTAGAGGAATTTGATATGAGTGGAGTCGACTTGAAGTGTTCTAATCGTACACTAAGACTTGGAAAATCACTAAGACTCATAGAAAACAATTTGCATTGGGAGTTCAATATTAATATCAATTAAACACCATGGAAAAGTCATTGGGTTCGAATGAAATAAGGACCATGTGCATGAAACGTGGGCACCATGAGGGCTATTCCACGTAACTAACCACATTGCATGCATGAGTTGATGAGTATAGCAACCATGCAGCAACATACACATAATGTTTAGGATAAACACAATTTTTTTTAAAGGAATACACAACCATGATGCAGTGTTTAAGTTGTTTTCGAATTGTAGACATGGACTTTACCATTTGAACAAGATCTATGTGGCCAAGTAGCTGTTAGACATGTTGCATGGTGGCATGAAAAACTATTATAGTAGTGGAGTGTGAGCCCAAATTAAGGAGAAAATGTAGCAGGAAACCTAGCATGTAATTACCATAAATAAAGAATACTATTTGGAGTAAAAGGAGGACGAACAATGGTATTGGAGAAGGAACAACAAACAGAGAAAAGACATCTTATTTATATACTTAGAAAAGAGTCAAATACCAGAACAAGGTAGAGTAGTAGATACACTTGAGAAACAACGACATTCTTGAGAACTTGGTTAATTGAAAAGAAGACAATAATACACCAAATAGAGATCATATACATCGACAGTAGCGGTCAGAGGTAGGCTCTATTCTGGCAAAGTTTTGTTGTAGAGATCTAAAAGATAAAATAATGTTCTATTTTGTTCAGATCTAGACAATAATCAAATGAAGGAATTAGAATCATGATATTTGATTTCCTGATATGTAACCATTTTAAATTGTTTTAAAATACGTTCATGTAAATAAAGATGAAATAATGAAATATTTTCTTAAAGTCTATTGATAAACATAGTGAAGCTCATAGAAATTAGATCACCAAACCCTCTAGAAACAAAGTAAGAGGATAGAGAGAGTTTGTGCATTATAAAATTTGAATTTGAACCACAAAGAAGATGAAATACTAGGATAAGGAATTATTAAACATTGAAGCTTATTTTGATTTCATGAAGAAAAGAGTTACACTTCCAAATATGATCCTTGCATTAAAAGTTATGATGATTATTTGGTATTTGGTTTGAATAATCCATATGGGTATGCGCATTATGAATTTTCATTTTATTAAATACTGTTATGGAGAATTACTAAAATCAGTTAGTTGAATTCATAAATCATGAAAAACCACATATTAGTATCATTATTCGAGAAAAGAGGTAGACAAACCAAAATACATGGAAAGAAAGAGAACTTAGGCAATCTAAACGTGGAAATTCGAAACCATAAGAAATAGAATGCAAGTTAATGATTACGCTATTTAAATGTTATGATAAATGAATAAAATAATGTGTACTCATTTTCTATTCAATTTTTATGTAAAGATACATAAGTGTGTTACACCTTCGTATTTTTAATTCTATATTTACTTGAAAAGATAGAAGCAAAAGATTATTTTCTTATTAGATGCACTTGGTTGTAAATGAAATATTGTTTCTTCTATATCTCTTAAACAAAAGATTGTTTCTTCTATATCTTTAAATGAAAGGTTGTTTTCTTTAAATATTATAATTTTATCATGCGAGAAATGGGAAGCTAGAAAAGAAAGATTGTCTTCTATGTACTTCTCCTGATTTTATATGAATATTAGAAAATCTAGACATGCTTGTGTGTTTGGAAAGATTACCTTCCGGGACAGGTGCCGAATGTGGAGTCATAGAGAATAGTTTTCTTTTCCAAACTATCTTTTATTGGTATGCATGACATTTTACTCGAGTAACTTATTGACCATTGAAATAGATGGATTTATTTATGCTCTCTACCATATCCTTGATTGATCAAGCTTGTTTCTTAATGGAATTAGAAAAATGAAAATGCATGTATCATTCTAGGGATGCACCAGATTCCATCTTGTCTATCGAATTATTTTTGCTAATCAATTCGTGCAGGGTTGAGTATTCTTGATTGACTAAGAATTACAGGAAAGTGTAAGCTTCAAGGTTGGGTGGAAAAATCACCCGAATCTTGTTCTCGTCTTCATTCTAAAGATTGAATTGAAGATATATTGGATTATAGATCAAAGAATGCATCTCATCCATTCCTTTATATTTATATTGTTATATGAACTTAAGACATTGAAAGGCCTAAGTATTGTATGTAGATATGATTGAGATACTAATTACATATTCTTAATGAATAAAGAATCTTTCTCTTTAAGAAATCTCTTATTTATTGTGATATCATTGGAATGATCATTTAGACTTAAGGACAAAATACTGGAAGTAAATAGACTTATTAAGGGAATTATGAGTTTATTTAAGAACAAAGAGTATTTCGTTTTATAATTGAATTTAGAACGTTTTACGTCTTTACAAACTATTTGGGATAAAATTCTAGTATTTATGAAGGTGATGATAAAGTTAAAGAAGCAAAGCTTCAGACCTTTAGGGCTAGATTTGAAAGTCTAAAAATGACTGAAGAAGAGAAAATAGTTGATTTTTTCCTTGAGTTTTAGAAGTTGTCAACTCAATTTGAGGACTTGGTGAAACTCTAGAAGGAAAGGTTGTTGTGAAAAAGGTTCTAAGGTCTTTGACACCAAAGTATGATTCCAAAGTCTCAACTCTAGAAGAAAGAGACTTAAATAAACTCACTATAGATGAAATGCATGGTGTCTTAACTACTTACGAAATGAGAATATGTGAAGATGTTCAACCTAATAAAGAACCTGCCTTCAAAACACAAAAGAGAGACAATGATTCAGAATCAGATAAACCTGATGATGAAGAGACAACCTTTGTCACTAGACTTAAAAGAGGATCAGGTAGATACAGAGGAAAACTGCCTTTTAAATGTTTTAACTGTGGTAAAATTGGCCACTATGCTGCTCAATGTCCAAGCAAAGAGGTAGCAAGTGATGATGAGGACAATTGAAAGCTAGGGAAGAAAAAGGTTTTCCAAAACAAAAAGAAAACCTTCTTTAAGAAAAAGAGCTTTTATGCTGATATCACATATAGTTGTTTTGGTGAATCACTTGAAGGAGATGAAACCTTGTTTATGGCCATTCTATCTCCAAATGTGACTCAAGAGGAAACTTTTTCAGAACATTTTGAATCAAAAATTGATTTAGAAGGAGAGTTGAAATGTGCTCTCAAAGAAATCAAATGACTTCAAAAAAATCTGTAATCCTAAAGGATCAAAATTAGAATGACAACAAACACATATCTGATCTTACTCTTCAATTAGAAGAGAATAAAAGGATTCTTGAAGTTACTCAAGAAAAACTGAATAGTAAAGAAAAAGAATGCCTTTCTTTAGAAGAGAAAGTTGTTTTTCTTCAAGGAAAAATGAAGCAAAGAAAAAGAAATGATAAATCTTCTACCCTAGTGAACAATGCCAATGACTACAATGACAAAGGCATTCATAAAGATGCTAAAGGTGAATCCTCAGGTCATGCTGCTATCAACAAGACCGCTGAAGGAATTAGTAAGTTTCCTAGACACGACTTTCATTTCTTTGGATATTATTTTAATTATCAACAATTTGACATAAAGCAAATACATGTAGAGCTATGTCTATAAGAAGGCCTAATTTTGTAAATAAAAGTTTGTACAAATTCCTAAGTGTTCTCAGATGTTATCAGTGTAAAAACTTAGGACACATAGCTACCTTCTGTAACACTAATCCTCTACAACAAGTCAGTAAATCTGGTCAACATGATAAGTTCAATTTGGTTTGGAAACTAAAGAAAAAGATAGAAGCCTTAGTTGTTCAAACTTCCTTGCATTTTGTCAAAAGGAATCTTTGGGTTGTGGACAGTGGTTGCTCACACCACATGACTGGAGATAAAAACAAGTTTATTATTTTTGAGAACTACTCCAGAGGGTCTGTTAGATTTGGAAATGATCACTATATTCGAATTGTAGGCAAAGGTACTATTCTTTTGGATAATGACACTCTAGTGCATGATGTCTACTATCTAGAAGGTCTGGCTCACAATCTTCTTAGTGTGAGTCAAATCTGTGAAAATGGATTTGATGTAACCTTTAATGCTCTTGGTTGTGAAATCGAAAAGAAGTTAGGTAAGATTGTTGCAACAGGGTCCAAAACTAATGAAAATATATACAATCTTCATGAAAATTCCAATAGTAAGGAATCTAATGTATGTTTTATGAGTCAAATTGATGAAGTCAGATTGTGGCATAGAAGATAAGGGCACATAAATTATGATAATTTGATCAAAATTAGTAAAAATCAAAATGTCAAAAAGATGTCATCTTTTTCAAAACCAGATAACATTGTTTGCAAAGAATGTCAAGAAGGAAAACAAACAAGAGTCAGCTACAAACCTAAAGAATATTAAGATGTCATCTTTTTCAAAACCAGATAACATTGTTTGCAAAGAATGTCAAGAAGGAAAACAAACAAGAGTCAGCTACAAACCTAAAGAATATTCATCTACCGAACCATTGCAGTTGATTCATACTGATTTGTGTTGTCCTACAAGGACAAAATATTTAAACAATGAAAATTATTTCAT
Organism: Cryptomeria japonica; assembly: GCF_030272615.1. Classification (NCBI taxonomy): domain Eukaryota; kingdom Viridiplantae; phylum Streptophyta; class Pinopsida; order Cupressales; family Cupressaceae; genus Cryptomeria; species Cryptomeria japonica. Next base: position 276,315,256 of record NC_081412.1, read on the forward strand.
GATGTTCATAGATGACTACACAAGGATGACTTGGGTAACTTTTCTAAAACACTAAGCATAAGATTTTAGTAGGTTTAAAGTGTTCAAGAAAATGGTTGAAAATGAATTTGATCTAACTATAAAATGTCTAAGGTCAGACAAAGGGGGAGAGTATACTTCACAAGAATTTGTTGATTATTGTGAAGAACATGGCATCAAGAGGTAATATTCAGCCTCACGAACACCACAACAAAATGGTATAGTTGAACGAAAAAATTGAACAATAAAAGAGATGGTATGAACTATGTTGCAAGATGCAAGTCTCTCCAATACCTATTGGAAAGAGGCAGTCCACACAACTATCTATATTTTGAACAAAGTTCAATTGAGAGTGAACACAAAATATAGTCCCTATGAACTTTGGTATGGTAGGCCAGCTAATGTGGGTTACTTCAAAATATTTGGTAGTAAATGTTATATTAAGAGAGACAGTGATAGCATGAGTAGTTTTAAATCAAGGTGTGATGAGGGAATATTCTTAGGATATTCCACTCATAGAAAATCCTAAAAATGCTATAATGAAATATTAGAAAGAGTCATTGAAAGTTCTAATGTGAAAGTTGATGAAACTTGTCATACTATTGATAAGAAATCTGATGAGAACATTGTTGAAATTCCATCTAACTATGAACAAAAAACTGAAAATGAACAATAGCAAGGAAATGATACAAAAGCTGATGAAAATGGTGAAAATAATTAGTCAAATGACAATACTGCAAATCGGCCTTTTACTCCAATCATATCCACAAAATTGCTTTATAAAAATCACCCTCAAGAACAGATAATTGATGATACATCTTCTGGAATGGTAACCAAAATAAAGGAAACAAATATTAATAATCAAGTTTACTTATGTCTTCTATCCCATCTTGAACCCAAAAATTATTCAAAGGCTAGTAAAGATGAATTTTGGGTAAAAACCATGCATGAGGAACTTAGTCAAATTGAGAAGAACAAGACTCAAGAGCTTGTTCCTAGGCCTGCAAATAAAAATGTAAGTGGAGCCAAATGGGTCTTTAGAAATAAGCTGGATGATAAAGGAAATGTTGTTAGGAATAAGGCTAGACTAGTATGGAAAGGGTATTCCTAAATTGAGGGAATTGATTATGAAGAAACCTTTGCACCAGTGGCAAGACTTGAAGCCATTAGGACCTTTTTAGCCTTTTATGTATATAAAACTTCAAGGTGTTTCAAATGGATGTAAAAACAACCTTCCTAAATGGTGATCTTGAGGAAGAATTTTACATAGAACATCCTGAAGGGTTCATTTGTGCAGGTAAAGAAACTCATGTCTATCGGTTGAGAAAAGCCTTGTATGGCTTAAAACAAGCTCTATGAGCCTAATATGCAAAATAAGACAAGCATTTGCAGGAACAAGGATTATCAAAAGGTACTATAGACATCAATTTGTATTACAAAAGGAAAGGTGATGATATTCTGATTGTTGTTATCTATGTAGATGATATCATATTTGGCAGTAATAATATTGATTTTTGCTCTGAATTTCCAGAAATAATGAAATCCAAATTTGAAATGTCTATGTTAGGAGAACTTTCATTCTTTCTGGGATTGCAGGCCAGTCAGTTGGAAAAAGGGATATTCATATCTCAAACAAAATATGCCAAATAAATGTTAGAAAAGTTTCAAATGAATAACTGTAAACTAGTGAGTACACCTATGGAAACCTGTTGCAAACTTCAACAAGAAGTTGATAATCCTGATGTGGATCATACAATGTATAGGTCTATGATTGGTAGTCTCTTATATTTGAATGCTACAAGACCTGATATTATGCATTCTATTTGTTTAGTTTCAAGGTTTCAATCAACACCTAAAATATCCCATTTAAATATTGTCAAAAGAATCATGGAGTATATTTCTGGAACTCTTGAATTTGGCTTGTGGTAGCCAAGGCATAATGATTTTACTTTGATAACCTATACTGATGCTGACTGGGAAAGTTGCATTGATGACAGAAAAAGAACCTCTGGAGGTGCATTCTTCCTTGGAGGAAGATTAGTTGCTTGGCACAACAAGAAACAAAATTTAGTCTCCTTATCCACTGCTGAGGCAGAGTACATTGCAGTTGCAACTTGCTGCACTCAAGTACTCTGGATGAAACAAACGTTAAAAGATGTATATATTGATGTTGCCAAACCAATATCCATTTTCTGTGATAATTCCAGTGTAATAGATATTTCCAAAAATCATGTTCAACATTCAAGAACTAAGCATATTGATATTTAATATCATTTTCTTCGTGAAAAGGTTTTGGTTAATGATGTGGTGCTGCATTATGTATCCTTAAACAATCAGGTGGTTGACATGTTTACTAAAGATTTACCAAAAGCTGCTTTTGAATTTTTGAGGGATAAGCTTGGTGTTTTACCTCTCAGTTCCATTTAGTGATTTTGTTTTTTCTCCTATTCATGGAGAAAGGGGGTGCATCTCCTGCATATATTTTGCCCCTATAGCATTTTTTTTAGCAGTGTATCAGTGGCACTTTAGATGTACTACAATAAGTGTATGATGCATTCCTATACTTCTTGTATTTGTATGCATCATATATTTGTCTGTAGTTCTATCTTGCCTTTTTAGCTTCTCTCCTTTGGAATTGATGTCAAAAGGGGGATACATGTTCAGTTTGCAACTTAATCCGTTTCAATTTGTAGTTTGATCAGTTTTAGTTAGCATGTGATTATTTCAGTATATACTTATGCCATATATTTCAATGACCAAATCATAATCAGTTTCAACATGGTTTCAATTTTTCTCTCCTTTAGCATTGCTGTCAAAAGGGGGAGATGATACAGTTATTGGTTATTTTGGTTCTTTGTGCTGATTAGTTTGTTGTACACAATGATTGGTTATTTGTGTTGATTAGATTGTGCTCTATACTGCAATACAATTTTACACATAGTTTCTACTGGTATCACAATGCTCTAATGCATTTTTTTTCTTTGCACTGATATGGGACTCATGTTCTCAGTTTTAGCTTATGCCATACAAGTATATTTGGCACCAATTTTTATTAGCTTATCACATTTGACACCAATGCCAAAGGGGGAGTTTGTTACCCCTAAGACATTTTATTTTTGGCATTGTGTCAAAGGTTAATAATAGTCACATGTCTTTATGTGGTCCCACGAGCATGTACTTAGTGATTTGTAGCTTGTGGCTGTGTCTTGCTTGGATACCCACGGGCATGTAATTTACTTTGACATTTGCTAAATACCATCCTACATCTTGCTCGGGTTTTGTTAGGCATTGTATTCTCTTGAATGTTTCTAGGGTTTTCTCCTTCACACACACTCTGAGGATATTGCACTCACGGTTAAACCGTTGCATGATTTTGATTCAATGGAGTATCTTGGCCTCCAAATTTTGTGCTTAATCAGGTTCATTGCACCGAAGCTAGGTGTTTTCTTTCCTAATATTTCTTAGTCATTTGTAAATCCTTGTTTAAGGTTTTTGACTATGTTTATCTGCAAATGGGTTTTGTGTTTTCATTTTGAAAACTGGCAGAATATACTTTATTTTGATTTTTGGGTGAAGGTTAAATTTGCGTTTCCCATTTCATTATGGGTTTCGGTTTTGGGTGGTTATCTCAGTTTGACCGTAATGAAAGGTAAATATTTTTGGTTATCTGTTAACTCATGTTCGGGTATGGGTTATTTGTGTGTTGAGTGCTCTAAGATAATGTTTTTTTGTAACCCTAGTTAAAGGTGTGATATCTCTCTTCTGTTGTAGAACTTGAGTTGTTTTCTTTTGGGGTTTCTTTGTTTTGAAGATGACTAAGAGATACTTTTGAATAAGATGTTTATCTATCTGTCAAACCCTAGTTTAAAGGTGATGGTGGCTAGGCTTTGTTCTTGCCCGATTACTTACTTCGCTTTGGGTTTTACTACTATTGTATATTCAAGTAAAAGAATTGTTACAACAATTATTTATTTTTTCGGTTCCTACATAATCTTTTTATTTATTTTTTACAAATAGCTTCCTTATGTTATTAAAAAGAGTGAAAATAAGAAGAAAGGATGTTGATCTCAAAGAAGATGATGATATACAACATATATGCTCTATTGTAAATGGGAAGAAAAGGTTTTGTATGTGTATCTACAACAGTTCATTTTATTCTATCTATGTACTTGATTGTGCATGAGCATTTGTATTAGTTCAGTCCATTATATCTTTGTAATTGATTATGCATGATTATATGGTGTATGTGAATGGTTGTATTCATTGCATGATATGATTATGAATAATTTTTATACAATGGTATAAGGCTCATGAACCCGATGGACATTTTGGACTATTGTTTCTAACTCGTATGAGTTAAGAAAATGTTATGAAATGAAACAGAGCTGAAACTTTGTATGTATTGAAATTCATCTGTAAAAGTTGTAAACAACCAGTGAGGCATTCATAAGCCAGTGAGGCATTCATAAGCCATTGAGGCATTGTATAAGACTATCAGTGAGATAGCATTGTGAGACAAATATGATAGCCAATGAGGCATTTTTCAAGTGGTTTTATTCCCCAGGAGGGTTTCCACTTAGGACAAATATAGTGTCTTATCTTTATGTGATTGTGTTTCTTCTGCAATTCATCTCTGCAATTCATTTCAATTTTTTTGCAATTCAAGCTTCAATCAGTTAGTTTATGATTAGAAATAAAAGCACTGATTCACCCCCCTCTCAGTGCCCTTAGTACTCCAACAAGTCCATCTTGTTCCCCTAGGAAATCTGCTATAGCCTCATCATTCTCAAACCAATCAAGATGTGGTCATTTATATTGTCCCCAATCTATTAAGAGTGGATGCATAAGACAAAGATGTTTGCCTTCACTAGGAGGTGATGTCGTTGATATCATGCAATCTAGGTATCAAAATGATGTCTCCAAGAATTTGGGTCTATTTCTTTATCTTTGTAGATGGTACCATAATCAACAAGCAGTTGATGATCATAAGACATATCTACTACATAGGTACTACTATTGTGAAGAGATATCCATTTGTATTTATGAGAATTTGTGATGCAGGAGCATCCCTAGTTCTTGGCAATCTTGCATCAACCAAAAACATTTTCCTTTCAGTTGTTTCCTATTTTGCAGTTTTAGTATTTCTTTCTATTTGCTCACTAGATGTTGAGGAGATGGAGTTGGCTCATGGAAATTTTCATCAATCTTATTCTTGGACCAGGAGATATTTGGATCTTTTTCCAGCAAGTTATCGCTTCTGGAATATGTGACAATTTTCTTTCCAGAGTATCAGAGCTGCTCGGACCTATTTTCTATCATTGATGCTTGTGGATCTTTTGCGTTGCTTGTGAAGCCTAATTTTTTTGTTTCCAACATTCCTTTCCATGTGGTCATCCTTCCCTTAGGTCTGTACTTCATCCTTTTGATTTTTAAGAGGGATCTCTTTGGCGAAGGCTGACCTTGTTGCTTTCTACGTTTCATCTTGTTCATCGACATTTGTTTCATCTTGGGCCGATGCAGATTGTCCTTGATCATATAAATCAATGTAATTAAACATTTAGTAAGCAGTTTTTGGAGAAAATAGAAGATAGATCTAACAATTATGATTTCCGAAGTTGGCTTGCATTCTTGCTGGAAGTGAATGTTGCATAACGCACATGTTTTGTACTTAGGCCTGTGAGCCGAAGGTTGTGAGTCCGCATGTTGCCCGTAGTTTGTAATCAATTTGATTTTGCATTGCCTCCATCACATTGTGTTGATTGTGTTGTGTTAATTTTCTGCATAGTCCAGATTGTTCTCCTTGAGGACCCTCCCAACCATGATTGCACCAAGTTGTATTAGAGAGAGATTTTGTTTCGGAGATTGCGAAGTCTTGTAAGATTTTTTTGTGGGGTGGCAGAATTGAGGATCCGGCCCACAACTACAGAGGTATTGCATGAAGATGACACGGAGAAATACTAGAGGTGGTGAAGCACGTGGAAATGTAGACTCTGGTGTGATAAAAATGTTGAGAGGAATTGCAGACCGATTAGAAGCTATTGAAATGGCCTAGAGATGAGGTCAACATATTGAAGATGTGAGTGATGATGAAGGAGAAGTTGAGGCAAGAGAAGCAGTATCAAATCAACTGGCGATCGATTCGGAAGAAGAGATTTTCTTGCGGGTTTTGAGCAGAGTGAACACCAAACCACATTTTACCCCACCAAATTATGATGGCAAGTTGGATTCAGATGAATTGATGGATTGTTTCTCGGAGATGGAAAAGTTTTGAATTTGAGAATACCACGGAAGAACAGAAGGTGAAATATGCCTGTACTAGGTTGAAAGGTCATGCATCTCTTTGGTGGGAACATTTTAAGGTAGACCGATAGAGAAGAGGTAAGGAAACAATCAAATTGTGGGAGTGGATGGTTAGTAAGCTGAAATAGAAGTTCTTGCCTGCAGACTATCAAGTGAATTTATTTTGGAAGTTGCATAACCTGAAGCACAAGGAAAATAGTGTGAAGGAGTATACCGAAGCATTCTACAAGCTTAACATCAGATCCAAACACACCGATGATGAGGTTGAACAAGTTGTCCGATTTGAATGGATTGCGAATGTCAATACAAGATGAACTCAATTTGATCAAGTTGCAGAGTGTTGAAGAAGCTTATCAATATGCCTTGAAGGTGGAAGAAAAGTTGAATAAAAGACATGAGCATAAGCAACGAGGTAGAGGCAGAAGATTTTAGGGAGGAAGATCCTATACTGGAGGTCAAGGAACCTATGCAAATCAGAATAAAGACAAGGAAGTTAGCCAAGAAGGTAGTTCGCACCAGAGAGATGACAAAAGTTTTTACCGGAAGAAAGAAAATGAAGGTTACCTTAATGAGGGTTATGGAAAGGAAGACAAAAGATAAAAAAAGAGAATGTTTTAGAGGAACTTGTTTTAAATGTGGAGGGGAAGGACATCATGCCTTTGAATTCAAGAAGATAGAGAACTATGGAAGAGAAGCCTTGGCAGAAGAGGAACCTACCAAATCAGGTAATAGACTAGAGGATGGAGAGTTTTTGATGATGTAGAGAGCATTATATCGTATTGGAGGAGAGCAAGAACCCTTGCAAAGGAAGAATTCATTCAAGACAAGATGCAAAGTAGCCGGTAAGTGTTGTAAAGTTATAATTGATAGTGGTAGTACTGATAACCTTGTTTTAGAAGAAATGGTGACTAAGTTGAATTTGGAGAGGTTGAAACACCCTAAGCCCTATCAAATAGGATGGATTCAAGATGCGCATAAGGTATTAGTAAGTGAAAAATGTTTGGTAAAATTGAAGATTGGAGATTATCATGATGAAATCTTGTGTGATATTATGCCTATGGATTCATGTCATATCTTGTTGGGTAGACCTTAGCAGTATGATAGACAAGCGATACATGATGGAAGAAGGAATATATATACTATTGTGGCTAATGGGGAGAAACAAATCTTGTTGCCTTTGGAGGAGCCTGTGAAGAGTGAAGTTTTTACTAATGCCAAAATTTGTCTAGTTGATGGAAGGAAGTTTCTGGATGGGATGAGACATGAGAATATGTGCTTTTCCTTAATTCCTAAGAAGATAGAGAATTCAGAGCTTAAAGAAGAACATACAGAGGAGATAAAAGAGTTATTGACAAAGTATGAGGACATCATTACAGATAATGTACTTGACGGATTACCCTCTGTGAGAAGTATTAATCATTGCATGGACCTGATTCTCGAAACTATTTTTCTTAATAAAGGAACACACCAGATGATACTAGAAGAGAATGAAGAGTTGAATAGACAAGTTGTTGAGGAAATGTTTGATCTGAGAGAATTTGAGTCCTTGTGCAGTTCTAGCAGTGTTAGCACCTAAGAAGAATGGAGAATGGAGGATGTGTACTGATTCAAGAGCAATAAACAAGATCACAATGAAGTACCGATTCTCTTTTCCTAGGATGGATGACATAATGGATTGTTTGAGTGGAGCCAGATATTATACAAAGATATACTTAAAGAGTGGATACCATCAGATTAGAATCAGAGAAGGAGATGCATGGAAGACACTATTCAAGACAAATGAAGGACTGTATGAATGGTTGGTGATGCATTTAGGATTGACTAATGCACCAATCACCTCCATGATATTGATGAATGAGGTATTGAAGAAATTTATGGGTAAGTTTGTTATTGTGTACTTGGATGACATTCTGATTTTTAGTAAGACAAAAGAGGAACATCTATTGCATGTGAGACAAGTTTTGCAGAGGTTGAGAGAAGAGAAGTTGCTGATAAAAATTAAGAAGTGCAGTTTCATGAAGGAAGAGTTAGTTTACTTGGGATTTATGATATCTATGGATGGATTGAAGATGGATCCTGATAAAGTAAGATCAATTATTGATTGGCCTATGCCGGAGAGTATTGGAGAGGTAAGATCATTTCATGGATTGGCTAGTTTCTATCAGAAGTTCATAAAATTTTTTAGTTCAATTTGCAACCCTATGAAAAAAATGATGAGAGGAGATAAAAAGGATTTCAAGTAGACAACCAGAGAAAATAGGAGCTTTGAATTGTTGAAGCAAAAGGTGATAGAGCAACCTGTGTTGTCTTTACTGGATTTTAATAAAGTCTTTCAAGTGGACTGTGATGCAAGTGGGAATGCAATTGGAGTAGTGCTGAGTCAAGAAGGAAGACCAGTGGTTTATTTCAGTGAGAAATTGAATGATACAAGGAGGAGGTATTCAGTGTATGATCAAGAATTTTATGCCATTATTCAAGTATTGAAGAAGTGGAGACATTATTTGCTGACTAAGGAGTTTGTGTTGTGTGCCTATCATCAAGCTTTGTAATATTTGAGTAGTCAAGGTAAGTTAAATCAAAGACACATGAGAAGGGTAGAGTACTTGCAAAGTTATACTTTTGTTTTAAATCATAGAAGCGTGAAGTCAAATAAAGTTTCTTATGCCCTGAGCAAAAGGAGGAATTTGCTGACATAAATGAGAATAGAAGTATTAGGTTTTGAGGAATTGAAAAACTTGTATGAGAATGAACCGGATTTTGTAGAACCTTGAAGAGATTGCACAGTACCTATTATGGTGGATAGGAGTAAGTGGCTGGATTTTTCATGCAAGATGAGATGTTGTTTAGAGGAAATCAGTTGTATATACCTTAGAGCTCTATGAGAGAAAATATGATAAAGAAGAAGCATAGTGGAGGATTAGCTGGACACTTTGGAGTAGACAAGAATATTGGTAACTGAAAATATATTTTGGCCTTAGATTCATAAGGATGTTAGGAAATTTGTTCAAAGTTGTAGGATTTGTCAACTAGCAAAAGGTGGTAGTTAGAATGTTGCATTGTATAAGCCGTTGACAGTTCCAGAGAGAGCTTGGGAGGACATAAGCATGGATTTTATACTTTGATTACTTAAAACACATAGAGGAAATGATTCTATATTTGTAGTGGTGGATAGATTCTCAAAGATGACACATTTCATACCTTTTAAGAAGACAACAGATGCAGTACATTTTGCCGACCTATTTTTCAAAGAGGTGGTAAGATTACATGGATTGCCTAAGAGCATAGTTTTAGACAGAGACACTAAGTTTGTTGGATACTTTCTAAGAACACTTTGGAAGAAGGTGAAGACAAATTTGAAGTTCAGTTCCACTTTCCACCCACAGACTGATGGATAGATAGAGGTAGTAAATATAAGTTTGGGAAACTTGTTGAGATGTTTAGCAAGAGAAAAAATTGGAAGTTGGGACTTGATTCTTCCACAAGCAGAATTTGCCTTCAATAATTCAGTGAACAGGAGTACCAAAAGAACACCTTTTGAGATTGTTACCAGAGTACTCCCTAGAGGCATATCAGAACTAAGAGACATCAGTAATGAGGATAAACGATGTGCAAAAGCAGAAGAATTTGTAGAGCATATGAATACAATGCATAATCAGGTTAAATAACATTTGGAGGACATGAAAAACAAGTATAAGGAGAAGGAAGATGAGAAGAGGAGACATAAGGAATTTGAAGTTGGACATGAAGTGATGGTGTATCTGTGAAAATAAATATTCCTAGTTGGTACCTATAATAATTTGAATATGAGGAAGTTTGTACCTTGTAAGATCTTGAAGAAATTTGGTTCCGGAAATGCATATGAAGTAGAGTTACCAGATAGTTTGGGTATTTTGCCTATTTTCAACATTGGAGACTTGTATTAGTATCATGAGGTTGAATTCAATGTAGACAATGCAGTAGACTTGGAGAAGCAGATACCTCAGAAGGTACCAGACCAGATTGAAGAAATTTTGGATAACATAATTGGGCATAGCACTCGCAACAAGTAATACAGAGAGTATCTGGTGAAGTGGAAAGGCAGACAAATTGAAGATTCATCATGGATTTCTTAGGCTGAGGTGGACTGTCTTGGTTTTCCTTTAGTCCTGACAAAGTGAAAGAATCACTTTTCAATCGACCCCAGATGTCTGATGTAGGAGCATCCCTGGTTTTTGGCAATCTTGCATCAACCAAAAACATTTTCCTTTCAATTATTTCCTATTTTGCAGTTTCAATATTTCTTTCAGTTTGCTCACTGGATGTTTTGGAGTTGGAATTGGCTCATGAACATGTGCATCAATCTTATCCTTGGACAATGAGACATATGGATCTTTTTTCGGCAAGTTATCTCTTTCAAAATATGGAACAATTTTCTTTCTTGAGTACCGAAGTTGCTTGGACCTATTTGCTATCGTTGATGCTCGCGGAGCCTAATTTTGTTGTTTCTAATGTTCCTTGGCATGTGGATGACCTTCCCTTAGGTCCACATTTCATCCTTTGGATTTTCCATAGGGATCTCTTTGGTAGAGGCCGACCTTGTTGTTTTCCACGTTTCATCTTGTTCATCAACATTTGTTTCATCTTGGGCCGGCGCGGATCATCCTTGATCATATAAATCAATGTTATTAAACATTTAGTAAGTAGTTTTTGGAGAACATAGAAGATATATATATAAGGATTAGGAGTTCCGGAGTTGGCCCACATTCTTGCTGGAACTGAATGTTGCATAACACACATGTTTTGTACTCAGGCCTATGAGTCGAAGGTTGTGAGCCCACATGTTGCCAGAAGTTTGTAAGAAATTTTTTTGATTTAATAAATCTAATTCTGCATTGCCTCCATCACATTTTATTGATTGTGTTGTGTTAATTTTCTATGTGGTCCAGATTGTTCTCCTTGAGGACCCTCCTAACCATGATTGCACCAATTTGTTACACTTTTAATGTAAGTCTATATCTGACCCATCTTCATATGGTTCATCTATTCCTTCAACTGAAGGGAGTGGAGTTTCAACATTGATGAATAATGGGACATTCTCATGACTTATGGATCCTTCCTTTGTGATAGAGATACCATTCAACCCTTGGATAAGAAACTTAGGTAATTTGATATTAACATCAGTGGCTGGTGCCACGCCCATCTCTATTGATGTGTTGGTTGAAGATGATGATGCAACATGAGTACTTGATTCATTTGTTGGTGCTATTCCCATTTATGTAATTGCATTTACATGTGATGCTAGTGCAAACATAATTAATGATAGGTTATCTGACTAGGTGACTCAGGATCATCATTTTCATTTGTGAGTTGTGGTGCTATTGAAGTTGGCATTTTAGTACAACTAGGGTATCTAGTATGAATACTATTCTTCTTGTCATGTTTCTATATCCCAAACCTTGATTTATTAGGTTTTATAATGATAATATTGGTTCTATGATGCCTTGAGCATGTGCCCCCAGTCCTCTTGTGCCATCATAATCATGCTTCTGCAACATTTTAAAGCCATTGCCATATTGATCCAAAGGGATTTTGATGTTTGAACTGTCATATTCTTCTTTATACAACCATTTGTTTACATCCTCCTCCATGGATTCTTTTATTTAACTCCCCCTATCTTATAAAATAACATGATGAAGAATATCTAACCAACTCTTTTCCTTTGTCTCAATTTGTAGTATTTGGCAGTGGTCTCTCGAAAGATCTTGGGGAGAGAGATAATTGCCTGATAGATGGTGTGTCTGAAATCTGGTGGTGCTATAGGTGTGCAAGATGATGATGCCTATGTATTTAAAATTTTCAGGGATTCTAGTTGTGTGGTGAGTGGAGTTGCTTGATTGATAGGAACTTGATTACCTGTGCTTGCTTTCAAGTAAATGCAGTGCTAGAATGGATTTGGATCACTTTGTATTGTGATCTCAATGCCATTGTAATGAAACTTAACACATTGGTGGATAGCTAATAGCATGGAATGTATCCATGGGGAACCTAGCAGCATGTTGTATCCCATTTCTCTATCCAAAACTTGGAATATGACATTATTAGTAATAGGCTCTACTTGCATCGGTAGATTAACCATACTTTTTGAGGGGCATTCCTCATCATCATATGCTTTGATATTTATTCATTTGGTAGGGTCAATATGTTGGCATATGTGCAGAGTATGATGACATGATGATATTGTATGTTGTCATTGATGTCAATATGCTGAAGAGTGAATTGGTATATTGAAGTAAGCAACTTGCAAGAGAATCGGTATGATGTTGTGAACCAGTATATGTGAAAAAGTGAAGCAGTATGTCTTCCAAGTGAATCGGTATGTTGGAATGTGAACTAGTATATGGAATGTTTTGTATCAAGGTTTCATATGGTATGACTACCGATTGGTAGTCTTAGCTTCAGGGTTTCCGGTTGAAGTATTCCAATCCTGTGTGATTCAACCGATGACATCGTGTGATGAGTTAGCATTGTAATGAAGAACAGATTGTGTTGCAACGTCAACCTTGTGCACGTGAAGAATCCTGCATGAAGGAGATTGATCCTATCTACCTCAAGAATGTGCGAAGTCTCTGTAAACGGTGGAGAACACGTGATGGGTTATCAACCTCCAAGAAGCGGTGAAGAATGAACGTTGGAGAACATCTTGAGATCTGTTCTAGACTGTTGTAATCGATGCAATATGTTCAATGGTTAGGATTGAACCGACTGAATTTATTAACCTAAATGTTTCAGGTTTAGGGTTCATGCTACTGACCTATCTGTTTCCTATAAGGTTGATGTTGATTTTCATGTTGAGTTTGTTGGAAAATGTTGTGTGTGTATCTAAGTGCAGAGATACATGGTTCTTGCCAGACCAGATAAGAGAATAGATACCTGCAGAGTGTGATTGCAGAAGGAAGGAACTAAAGCAGATCTGCATTGGCATTGAAGTGCTATTACCAGACCATTGTAATACCTATTGACCTCTAACCACTTCAACAGTTGGAAATTCCCTTAATAAGGTAGCTTTAACTGGCTTGCTGTAAATCCTTTAATAGGGTGACTCAAAATCATTGAGTTCTTAAAATCCTCTAAGAAGGTAACCTTTAACAGGGTTTAACCCTTAATTGGGTATTTTAGCTATCCCTTAACTGGGTGATCCCTAGCGGGATCGATTCCTAACATAACCTATTTTAAAGACTTTAACCGGATTAGGCTCCTAACATAGCGGACTTCAAAAGGGTTCAAAGAACAACTTGTGGGTATTCTTCCCCACCATGGTTTTTCCCAGTTGGATTTCCACGTGAAAAATATGTGTGTTATGTGTGATGCTTTTCATGTGATGCTTTGTTATTCTCTGTCAAGCGGTAAAGCATGTTGAACCAGTAAGTCTTTACATTTCTGTTGATGTATTACTAGTGTATGCATATGGGTGAAGTGGAAATAAGATGTTAGATTGTGTGGAAAGCTAAGAGTTACCGGTTCATGTATTTCACATTCTTACTGTGTTTAACTAGAAGTAATCTGGTTTAGACCGGTGTTATTGCTTGCCAGTCAAGTGCAGTGTTTTTCAGTCAAACTGGTTGAAGGAAAAGTGTTTTTGCCAGTACTGATTCACCCCCCCTCTCAGTACCGGTTTGGTACTAACTGTTCATCATTGATTCATCACAATATGATTATGCAAGAATCCCAATGCTCTAACTAGGTTAAGAGTGCATATATTTAAGCCAATTGCACCATCTATTAACACTCTTTTGAGTTTTTACTTATGAACAAACACTTCTAGATGTAGTGGGTCATTATACATAGGCCTATTTGTTAGGACATCTTTCTCTGTGAAAGCCACACAGGAAGCAACCAAATTTCCAACCATGGATTGAAAAATATTCTTATCTATGTCTTTGGAAACATCAGACTCCTTAAGAGCTTTGTCTAAGATTGTTTTATGACTTGGGGAGATGTGAAGCAACTAAAACAATGATATTTGTGCAAAGGTCTTTCTTATCTGATCAACCACATTGTAGTTACTTGAAAGTGGAGGAGGATTGGATGGAACTACTTGTAATGTGACCTTTAACCAGTGAGTAATAACTGCACAATCCTAGTTCCTTGGATTAACAGTAATTATAGCAACTATCTCATCTCCTGCATTGATTGCATTGATTGTGTAATCATAAGCTACCTTGGTGTAGTTTGCAACATTATCTTGTGTTAGAGAACTGTAGGCCTTTCTTTTGTCATGTTTGACAAAATGATCTTTGAAGATAGTGTGATCTATATTAGTAGATCCTTTATTGGTGTCAATAGTGATATCACCTTGATTTATGAGGTCCTGAATCAAGTTCTTGAGCTTATAGTAACTTGATGTTTTATGGCCTTTGGTGCAATGATAATCACAAGAATCATTGTCATTCCACAAAGTCTGTTTAAAGGGACCTAGTTCATATGGCCAAACCTTGGACAAAGTTATAACATTTGTCTGCACCAATTTCTTGAGCGTTGACTCAACTAGTTCTCCTAATGGTGTGTAAGCTCTCCTTGGTGTGTTATTCCTTGGAGGCTTGGGGTTACTAGATTACATTGCATTTGCGTTTGTTGATGATACATTGTTGTCTTGGGACTAATTTCTACTTGGCAGAAATGGATTAATTGGTCCTTGTAGTGACACCATTGGCTAAGCTCTGTTAACCACATGGGCATATACAACTCCATCATTTGTCACATTTTTATTTTTCGACCAATATTTTGATTTCTCATTTCTTGTGTTATTGGTCAAACTACCTTCCTTGTTATTATTCAAAATCCCTTGTGCTACAAGACCTTTTTCACACTTTAATCTTTTTTGTATGATTTCCTTGAATGTGCTGAGACATTGAATTTATAGTAGATAGTTGATATGAGGGATGGGATTTTCAATGGTGATATCCACTTGTTTTATCTTTGGGATGTGACTAAGGCATATGTGATAAAGAGATCTCCATCACTTCAAAAATGAAGTGAATGTCTCACCTTCCCTTTGTTTGGTAGCACATAAATCCATTAGGGTCACTAGATTATCTATGTTGTGTGAGAAGTTTGTTATAAACTGTTCAACTAGCTCTCCCATGAGGTGATCTTTGGTGGCAAGTTTGAGAATCATTCCAAGGCCATTCGTCCAAGACTCTTGGGGAATAGGTGCATCAAATAGGTGTCTTTATGAACTACCTCAATGCATGTGATGAAGAATTCCCTGACATGATCCCTGGGATCACCTTTCCCTATGTATTTATCAAATTGGGGAGTTTCAAAATATGGCTTAAAGGGTGGGATGTATAATGTCATCAAAGGTATAAGGACATAGATCCTCCATGGTATAAATTTTCTTCTCATACCCAGATTGCATATTTGTCATCTATTTTTAAAGATTTTGCACTTGTTGATCCAAGATCTTTGTCTAGGTCAAAGGTGTGCTTGTTGCATATGTGTTCCCAACAAAAGGATTGGTGTTTGTGTATATTGGATATTGCTGGAACATTCACTGATTATACAACTGTGTGCTATGATTTCCACTGGGCATTGTAAAGTAGGCAAACTATGTCTTGACATTGGGTTGACTTGACCCCTATAGGTTGGTGGAGCCTTGATTGACCACTATAAGTAGATCCCATAAAGACTAATATTGTGGGTTGGAAAGTACTTGTGGGAATTATATTTTGAGCAACGTTTATTTGAGTTTGCACTGAGGTACTTGATAAATTCAATGCGGATTGCGCGGTGACATTTGCAGTTGTTTGAGATGTGTTGTTTGTAGTTGTAGATATAGTGCCTGATTGATATCTCTAAGTTGAACCCATAGTGGCTTGAGTTCTTGCTGTTTGAGTATTTTGAGTAGAACTTGAGGATGCAACATTTGCTTGCAAAGGACTTGGTGTCTAATTCACATTTTTATTCAAAGTTACCCCTGGTGGAAAAATTGTTGTAATGTCAAAATTTGAGGGTAACTTGGCCCCATTTTGAATTAAAAGGAAAAGATATTTGTCCCTATCACGATTAAGAAGAGTATTGAGGTCTGTTAAGACTTGTGGATCTTTTTGTGTGGCCTTGAGTTATTTGTGTGTCAAGTTTCATTGAATTTATTTTGTTGAAGGCATCTTGTTCATGTTTGTTGGTAGTGTTGCGGCTCTTTGTGGCTGTGTGTGTGAGTAGGTTGATAAATCCATATTCAATGTGGGATTAAGGAATGAGTCACTATTTGGGTCCATCTTATTCTTAGCCTTTTGTGATCTTGTTAAGGGCATCAATGACTCTAAGGATGATTTGAGAATGCAAGACCTATGACGAGTTATGATGCACTTAGGACGAAAATGGTGGACTTGTAGATTGAAGGAAAGTTATGTAGGAAAACTACTTTGACACTCTATTGAGGATTGGGATGAGGAGATTACGGAGGAGGTTGTTGTTGTTGCAATTTAAGCCTTTCGAGCCTTTGTTGAAGGATTTCTCTTTTGACTACTCCTTCAATTCAGATTACTTTTTATATTTCCTCATCTATGATCAGTTCAACTTCGATATACTAGGGAACACTTGTTCTGAGCCTCCAAGAAAGGTTATCAAGACCTTCAATGATTTCTTCTTGATCCTCGTTTGGTTCCAAATCAGGTTGTAGAAATGGAAAGAAACTATCACCACACAAAACCATTGCAACAAACACTATTAATGAAGATGATTTCTTAAAGGGAATATGTAAATAATGGGAAAATCAACCTATTGATCAAATAGTTGACACTACTCAAAGATATTAAGAGTTGTTGATGACCCAAATTGAAATTTTGAAAAGTGATTCCCTATGCTAGACTGATGAGCAAATGAACCTAGATTGATTGGATGATTGATTGAAATTGGAGGGTATTTTGAACTTAATGACCTTTGAGAGAATGCTTAAACTTGATCCAGATGATGACTATGCAAGGACTAGTTGAAGAGACTAAATGACAATCTTGGACTTGATGTGAAGTGAAAAGTGAGGACTATACAAGGACTATACATACAATATGAGGACTAAGCATAGACTAGGTAAGGACTATGCAAGGACTATGCACAGATTATGCAAAGATAATGCAAAGACTATATAAGGATCTATTTGGATGCAATATGAGGACTAAGGACTTTTAACCAACCTATGATCGCAAAAGTTGTGACCAAGAAGTTTTGTTTTGAATTTTGGAACCTTGTTTGAACCAAACTTTGTTTTTGAGGGGTTTTGAAAACACTGCATATAGATATCGAAGATAGTATGGTCAAACGGACTTGCTTTTACAACTCTAAAATCAGAGTTATGTGAGCAAAAGGGCCTAGATTGGTCCATGATGAATTGACTCTTACTGGCTTAAAACATTAAACAAATTAGAGACATAAATAAAGCATTAACAACCTAGGCTGGAAATTGGAAACTATTCAATGGGGCCTCTACAATAGAATACCTCATAAAAGAAAGACAAATTGAGATCCTGGTAGCATTGGATCCCCCACCACGACACTCACTTCTCGGTCATACTTGATTCTCTTACACCAAAGATCCAGAGATCTTATAACCAGGGAATTCCTATCTCATCTAGATGGGTACATGAGAGGTATATACGGGGTATGATCCACACACCCTGGACCATCAAATGTAAGGATTTTGGGTTTCTAAAAATAATGGGCTCGTAGAAATGTTCTTGAGGGATCACCAATCCAATGATGGATTCTCAAAGCAAGCCGCTTAAGGATTTAACTGAGCTTATCGGTGTAGAGAGGGCCTCCACATACGTCGAATTCACTCAACACTCTAGCCACCTGACCAACATATTTATGTAGCATCTCCAAAAACCCACTCAAGATCGAGTTGGGAGGGTCGATATCCCCAACGTGTCCCAATTTGAGATACCCTTGTGGGGTGATGAAATCCCTAGTCAAAGATATCCCTCAACTACTAAAATAAAATTGGGTGTCGTTGTCACTTTTCCCTTTCTCCTAAGACCTTGAAGGCGGGTGGAAAGGTACTTTATGTAACTGTGGGTCCACCCTACAAATTGAGAAAACGCTCCAAACACGGTAGACAAAAGTTCATTAAACTTTAATCATTGCAATTTGTGAGCTAAGCTAACATAAGACAAATGCATGTCCAATTTTAAGTCCAAATTGAAGTGTGAATTGCATACATGTCAATTTCAGAGCACCAAACTGAATTGTGAATGAAAAATAAGAAAAGAAATCCTATAATCACACAAATTAGTAGTTTTGAGAAAAGTCTTGGACATATTGAATCTTCCATGATTTCCTCGCCACATGCTACATATAGAGCATTAGAAGTACAAAAATTAAAACAGACATGAAAAAATCTGAGTTAGAATGAGAAAACATTTTACAGTCTTATGCAAAATGATATCACGACGAATGTGAAATCATATCAACAGATTTGTGAAATACAAATGAAACCAATGCAAAATTATGCAACAACTAATGTGAAACACATACAAAATGCATGCAAAATAAAAACAGAGGAAAAATTAAAAATAGAAAAGCCTGCAAAGATAGAGGTTAGCCACAATATTTGATCATCATTTTGGTTCCCTCTATCATGTTGTACTTCATGATGGATGCGTGCACACATCTCTGGTATTTGAAATATGCAATTTTTACTTCAAGCTCATTAAATTTCCTTTCTACCTGTAGGATTCTCTAGTAATACCTCTGCTGCCTTCTCTGTTCTGTTCACCTTCTACATCCTGAAATTTTAAATCTCACTTTGCATGCCATTGGTTAAGAGCGTTTTAAAGAAAAGCTGTAAATCAACATACAAACTTCCAGAATGGGGAAATTTATTTTAATTCATTCAGAAAAGTGTTAAAGCGACGAATGAAAATGCTTGACAATCTCACCCTGTTTTTACCTTAAATGCATGCAAAATGTCTGAGTAATGGATGTGACATGGTGAAAGTACGAGTATGAAATTGTTGTAGGACATATGTGAAATTCTGCATAGATGGATGCAAAGTTATCTGTGTACTTGCGAGAATCCATATTGAAAACGTGTAAAAACACAAAAACACACAAAAGAATTAGTTGTTTTTGTTTCACGTTGGGTTCACCAGTGTTTTTATGGGAAAATTAGCCTTTATTAATCAGATTTAAGAGAGTAAACCACTAATACTCTCATCTAATTAACTAATCCATAAACATAATGAAATATAATCAAAACCAATAGAATGAATAACAATCTAATTAAGAATCCCTAAACTGATTTTATTGCTCTCCTTCACCATCATATTATTTCAGTTTGTTCAAGAGTTTTTGAGGATAGCTCATCCTATTACTTCTCTTTACAGGAATGGGAAGAAGTTTATTTGGTTAGAACAATGTGAGACAACTTTCCAGATCCTTAAGGAGCATCTGACTAGTGCACCCATCTTAGTAGTGTCAGATCCAAGATGATATTTTGTTGTATGTACTGATGCTTCTTTGGAGGGTTTGGGAGCATTTCTTATGCAGGATGGTCATGTGATTTTCTATGGGTCTCACAAACTCAAGGATCATGATTTGAATTATCCCACTCACAATTTGGAGTTAGCAGCAGTTGTTCATGCTTTGGTGAGATGGAGGCATTTTCTTCTTAGGCATCGGTTCAAGTTGCATAGTGATTATCGAACTTTGTAGTACATCTTTACCTAAACAAACTTGAATGCCAGTCAATGATGATGGATGGAGTTCCTTTGCGAGTATGGTTTTGAGGTCAAGTATGTTCAAGGGAAGGAGAATGTTGTGGGAGATGTATTGAGTCATAGGAGGCATGAGTTATCATCGATGACTCTCAGAGTGGATTTGAGGAGTCATATTTTTAGTGTGCTTCCTTTGGATGCTTGGTAATAGGAGGTGAGAGTGGAGATTGCTTCAGGGAGAACCCTTGAGGGTAGATTTTTAGGCTATTCTTTGGATTCCAATGGTCTTCTTCACCATTTGGGACGTATTTATGTTCTACCTTTAGAGGGGCTTCATGTTTTGATCTTGATAGAGGCACATCATGCACCTTATTCAACACATCCACGTGTCAAGAAGATGTACGCAGATCTTCAATAATTGTACCATTGGTCTGGTATGAGATGTGACATTGTAGATTTTGTGTCCTGATGTTTGGAATGTCAAAGAGTGAAGGCTAAGCACCAATGTCTCATCGGGTTGTTGCAATCAAACTCGGTTTTAGAGTGGAAATGGGATATCATATCAATGGACTTCGTTGTTGGTTTGCCAATTTCTTATTGCCAACATGATGCTATCATGGTCACCATTGATATATTGACCAAGGCTGTACACTTTTCTTCGATTCAATCTTCCTACATGACAGTGACAGTGACTCAAGTTTTCATGGAGGATATCATGAGGCTACTTGGAATTCCTCGTCAAATTATATCATATCAAGATCTTGTGTTCACTTGAACATTATGGACTTATCTTCGACATGATTTAGGAGCTCAGTTGAACTTTAGTTCAACATATAATATAGAGATAGATGGGCAAACTAAGAGGGTTAATCAAGTTCTTCAGGATATGCTTCAGATGTATGTTATGGACCAATAGTCGCAATGAGAGAACTACCGATATTTGGTGGAGTTTTCCTATAATAATGGATATCATAGTTTGATTGGTATGTATCCTTTTTAGGCTCTGTACGGTCGACCATTTTGTATGCCTTTGAGTTGGGATCATTCAAAAGATATAGTTATTTTGGGGCCAGAGTTGATAAAAGAGATGGAGCAGTACGTGACTCGTATTCGAGAGCATTTAGTGGTGGCACATGATAGGAAAAAGAAGTATGTAATTGTTCATCGTGTGGATAGATAGTTTTCCATGGGAGATAAGGTGTTTTTGATGGTTCGTCTACGAAAGAGTCCTATCCATTATGGAAAATGCTTTAATTTGGCACCTCATTTTGTTGGATCATTTGAGGTTTTGGAGAGGATCAGTCTTGTGACTTATCACCTTACCTTGCCGCCCAGCTTGTCTTGCATCCATGTTGTGCTTCATGTTTTAGCTTTGAGGCTTTATTTTCCTGATGTGACCCATGTTTTGGATTGAAATGCCTTGCAGGTAGAGGATGGGAAACTTTCTTTGGAGCTCATGCACATTCTGCAATAGTGGGGGCTAACCCTATTGGGTCGCAATATAGAGTAGGTAAGGGTCCAATTGGACCTGAATGATGAGTTTTCGGCGACATGGGAGTACGCAATATGGATGCAAGAGCTCTTTCCCTATTTGTTCTCAAGCTATTGGGAGTAAGCCTAGGCCAAGGGGGGGGAGGATGTGGAGCCCCTCCCTGACTCATCTTCCTTTTTATGCATCGATGGACTTTATGGACCTAATTTAGACTCTTTTATGACACTCTTGATAGATACTTATGGCTTTATCTATATTTTAGATGCTTTTAGTTGATGTTAGGAATTACATATCGACAATTGATATATTATGACTATATGTTGATGATGATATATATTAGGACTATTATGATGGTTGGACATATGCTTGGTTATTTATGGTCACCCATTACATGCACATGATAGTTTACATTTACTTATGGTGATATCTTTCTATGTGCTAACCTTACTTCATGCTTATATTGGATATGGTGAGGATATTGATGATGTCATGGTTTCTTTGTTTGTGCTATTGCTATGGACATGAAAGGGATGATGGTATAACACTTGTTTACGAGCAGGGTGTGATGTTATAATTCTCTTTCACTTGTTTGATTATTGTAATTTGATGTATATATTGTGTATAGGCAGTGTTATGCAAGATTGCAGGTATTAGACATCAACTCCACTTGGTTTCATAGGTCTGAGTGTGTCTCTAATCCCAATGGCAAGTTGATCAGAGGTGACATGAGACCCTATCACACACTCTAGGCTTAGTTGGTACCTTGTCAGCCTTAGTGTCTTGGCTAGAGTTTCCTTGCTGGATGTTATGCAATAATTTTATTTAATCTTATGTTGGGATGCTATGTGGAGTTGTGGTTATTAATTAAATTACTGATTAACTGATTTGTATAGTTATTGGCGTTAAATTAATTATTATGGTTAGTATTAATATAAATATAAATATATTTATTTAATTATAATTCATAATAAAGTAATATTTATCTTGTGGCTTTATATTTAATTGGGCATTTATATTAGTTGTGCATTTGATTTAATTGGTTATTTATTTATTTATTGGTTTATTTTATTGCTTACCCTTTTTACCCATTTGTTTTATTGTTTATTTACTTACCCTTTCTTACTGTTGGTTGCATCCGGTTAATAATATTATTTAATAATATTTTTACCTTGATTTTTGGGAATGGTTGGTAAGTTTATTATTATTTTCATTATTTTTTATTTTGGTTGTGATGAGGTATGATTTCTGGGTAATTTTTAAATATGGAGTTTTGATATTGCCATGAGGTTCTTTTTGGTTGAAAAAAAATAAAATTGGATTTATGAATCTTGATTTTTGAAGTGGATTTTCTGCAAATGCTTGAGGTTTATAGATGGGATTTCAAGCTGGGATTTTTGTTGTGTCTTTTCTTCTACGGATTATTCTTTGTCCATTGCTTCAATCTCCAGGTCAATGATTTGAATCTCATCTTATGCATTTTATTTATGAAAGATTGCATGTTTTGTGATTGTTGAAAGGGAAAATATGATTGTTGTGAGTTGAAAGGATGTTCCTGTGCTTAATGAATTGTCGTTATTTCATTCTTTTATTTAGATTTACTAGTATTTTGGGAGCTTCTGGGTTTTTATTTTGTCATGAATGCATTGGAGGAACCTTTTTTTCCCCTTTGTTGTTTTGTTTCTAGAAGAGAGGATTGTATTAGTAGAGGGATATGTGTTCCTTGTTGTTTCAATATTTGAATTGTTGGGAGTGTGGTTTTGTATGATACCAGGGGTACTTGTCTTTGATATAGTGTATTGTATTTTGTTTTATGTTTGTGATTATTATAATTGGTTGTATAACACCCTTGTGTGCTTTTGTTTGATGTCAGAATTTGCATTTGAGTTCATTTAGGACTTATTTGTTTAATTTTACTTGCGTCTCAGTCGTATTTGACTCTCTGTCACATATGCGCTAATTTGGAGAATGTATGTTCTAAACCTTTTATTATATGTGCTATTATAATATGGGAATGCACTACTTTGTTTTGTAAAGTGCTAGAATGGGTCATATATGCATCATTTTGTGTATCTTATGTGTGACAATTTGTCTTGTATGCACCAGTTTATGAGTCATATGTGCTATTCTACAAAGTAAAGGTCCTAAAGGATTATGTAAATGCATTAGAAAATTGTGTAAATGCACCAAAGTTATGTGTGTATGCATCAGTAAAGTTTGTAAAGGCACCATCTTGGTATTTTGTTTTTCGAGTTGATTTTCTATGTTGATTTTGTAGTTTGTCAGACCAAAGGCTAGACTTTCGGGATTTTATGTGATTTCCTATATTATTTCTAGTTTTTGATTTAATTGATTGGTGGATTTTTCTCATGTGATGCATTATGGCTTTTGGCATTGGACATGCCATGTTATTAAATTGGTGAAATCATTTTGGTTATATCATGTTGCTGAGATTATTGGTTCCATGTTTTGGATTGTGTATAAGGATATTAAAATATTGACATTATGGAATCACAAGTGATTATGATTATGATTTCGATATGGATCCTTTGGATGGATATATTATGTGATTCTTTTGGAGATCCTTATATGTATGTTTGTGTTTTACCCTAAGGTTTAGGAACATGAAAGGAGGAGTGGCTTCCAAGTGAGTGCCAGAGTCTTGAGAGGGACTGCTAGGGAATCTCATTGGAGGATTTTGAGTAAACAAGTGATAACCCTAATTAATTAATATAGGAAGGTTGGGAAGTAGCTTTCACATTAATAAGATAATAATGTGATTTATGGAACCCCACTCATGGCCTAAAGTGCTAGTTCACGCTCACGATGAGATTGGGAAGGCCTTTGGTTGGCATGACCAAACTCCCTTATTCTCTTGAAGGTTGAGTTGGTTCCGCATGTGTATCACTAGGCATTGGGGTCTAGAGACTACCATGAAAACCCTTGTTGTTATGATAACATGTGATGACACTCTTCTCTATATGTATCCTAGTACCTTAGCCTTGTTTTTGGTGGCAACCTCTACTGGTCTTATAGTTTTTTTATTTGTGATTTATGTCTAATCCTTGCTTGATCTTTTTGTTATGTTTAATGTTGTTAGAGTTTTGAGGTTGTTAGGTTTCAACCTAGGTCTAGTGTGTGTGTGGGACCTTATGTCATTCTCCGGAGCACGGGGGGTGGACCATATTGGTTCCAAATGGTCGGGTGGTTTGATGCCTTCTTCCATTGTGATCTTCTTCGTTGGATGTTTGTGTGCGAGTTTGGGAATTTTCTACCTCTTCAGCTTATGCTTGGATTCTTGGAGCAGTTATCATGTATTCCTTGTGATTGGAGGACTTCATTGTAATCATGTGCTTTGGGTAATTATATTTGTAGTTAGGGTCTTTGATTCATTATTGTAAAAGATGTAAATTGGCGATGTTCCTCTTGTCCAAGTCATGATATATAATTTGGCCTTTTATTCATGTAGTTAGAGTTATGTTTCCTTGTTGGAATAGATGATGTTTACTTGTAATGATCAATTTTGTATTAATTGTATTAAGAGATTTGTAGTATGAAAATACATATGTGGATTCTTGTATTAGGAAATGGTATGATTGTGTTCTAGAGTTTCTATGGAATATTGGGTTGCTAGAAATAATGGTTAGGAACATTTGGTTTTGGTGCATTAAAATGAACCTACCGTATCAACGATAATTATGGGATATATTTCATGTAAGTGTAATGGTGTAGTTAAATTAATGTTTTCTTATATTCTTAGATGAACTAATTTTTAGGATTATTGAAGAAAATGATGTGATAGAGCTATATGATGTTATTCATGTCCTAATGTTGTTTAAGTAATGACATTGAGATACCATATGGAATGATAATCTATGTGATGTAAGTTAATTATTCTTGCGTATTTATATTCATATGATCTTGCTTAGTTAATGTATGTGTTGTAATAGATCTTTTAAAAAAAAATTGTCTCTATTTTCTTATTAGTTGGTTAGTTTCTCTAGGATATTTTTAGCAAGCATTACAAATCAAAGCGTTGAGATCTCTTTTTGGTCTCTTCCATGTTGACTCAAAAGACACTTGTTTGTTCTCTCTTGTGCTCTTCTTCCACTATGTTTGTAGTTCCACTACCTTTGGGGGATAAGGTCAATTCAATACAAATATTTTTGATATACATTATTTTTCATAAGAGCATACTGACCCCAAAGTTAGTGGATCCGTTATGTGATTTTTCTTGTATGTTTTGTGACCATTACCCTTTGATTTGTCATTTCTTGGGGGCATCTCATTGTGGTAATGCACTTTTCTTTTGGATGCACACTACCTTAAAGCAATTGCTCCCAATAAGGTGTATGCAATTTCTTTAACATGGGGCATACACTCCACTCAATGTTACACTTTATGCACATACCATGACATGTTTTTGATACTCAAGTTACTTTGCAAATTGAGCCTTTTGCTTTGTAATTTGGTATTTTTCTTTTTCATGACTCATAGTAAGCAAATATTACTAGGATAGTACAATCACTCTTTTTCTCTTTCCCTTTCTTGTGTTGTCCCTTTTATCTTGATATTCGAATATTGAGATCATAAATTCCCTGGGGGTTTGGTGTGCCTTGTTTCTTTGATATCTTTGTGAAATATTTTCAATGTAACTTTGTAATTTACCGTGAGTATTCTTAGTATCATAATCCTACTAAAATGAGTGCTAGCTCTAGCATCATAAATTATATCCACATAAAATTTTGTCCTCTCTGAGACCTCACTTTGGTGTTTCACTTTTTGATGCCTGATGTTTGTTTTGATTATGCTCACACCGCCCCAAATATTTCTTTCTTATCTTCTTCCTTGTGTTTCCTCCAAGTTGGAGTCCTAATAGGTAGTACTAGGGCATTGGGCACCTTGGTCCTAGATCAAGACCAGGGTACCCAACGCCCTGACCCTCCTAATAAAGCCACATTTTGGGTCCCCACAACGACCATCTCAAATGAGCGAGAAATTTGATCCTGTGTCAGCCTACTCCTAAAATTCAATTACTTTTCAGGTGGGCAAGTATAAAATGAGGTCTACCCCTATCATTTTAAACCTAACCTCAATCAACATCGTAATTACATTCTAGAAAATTCAAATGAAAAAGCAATCAATCATTCATCAAGTCTTGGAGCAGAAGTGTAGTCAAACTTATGCATTCAAGATGGCATCCATGATCAACCTTCTTTGAAGACATTCTACATGAAACCCTAAAAACTTTGCATGAGGATCAAACACAACTTCATCAAGGTATTTTTCATTTACAAGAATTTTTACTTTAGTTCTGGCCTTTCCCTCAAAAGGAAAGCATTTTATAGAAACTCCCATTCCAATTATTATCTCAATTTCAAGGTTAATTCCTAATTTGAGGTTTGACCTAACACAAATCACTATCCCCAAAATCTTTCCCTCTCTTTTTGTGTGAAATAAATAGGTTCAAGAGCTATACTTAGGAATTTCGACAGAGTTGACATTGACAAACAAGTTCAGCTTTCAATGGAGAAAAATTTAGAGGACCACGACGAATCTGTACTACTTGGTCTTTAAAAATTAGGTTGAACTTCTAGTATCATGTTCTAAACATATTATTTTTCCCAGATCTTAGTTTGTGGCTCCGTGGGATGTCTGTAGAAATCTATTTTTAATAGTGGACTTTAAATATTCATGGTTTTACCCCAATTTCACATTTATCTTCCAAATTCAACTAAGAAAGAGGGTAACTAGTCCTAACTAGTGAATCTAATCACAATTTCAGCCCTTTCCATATTTGGATTGTGGCTAGATCTATTAGGTTCACCCCTCTTTCAATGTGTTTGGTTAATTTGGTTAATTAGTGGTTTTATTATCTTAATTAGTAAAACCCTAATTCCAAAATTACACCAATACAAATACAATAAGTTGAAGATGAATAAATTTTGTCCTTGCAAAATTTTCAAGAGATTTGATTCAAGAAATGCACATGAAGGTGATTTATTAAACAAATTGGGAATATCTTGTTTTTAATGAAATTCAAATCTATATCAAAATCAAGAATGAGAATCAAAGATATGATGTGATACTATTACAAAAAATACAAATTCCACAACAATAAAATAAGGAGATAGAGGAGATCTTAATGACATAGGTGCCAAGGCTAGACACAAGCACCTAGAAAGGACACTTGCATGCTTGGAGGACACTAGCATAGTGCACATGTTTTAATGACCCGCACATTGGTCCTTGACCTGCACTAGCATCCTCTAAACTGGTAGACTTGCATTGTCATCTTTTGAAATGTGCATCTGTTTGGGCCCGTGAACTTCTCAATTGGATAGTTTGACCTCCTAGACACTTGAATCCCTTAGTGAAGTCAAAATATCCCTAAAAATTATGATTTGAGGGAATCAGATGAGAAGGGATGAAAAATGATAACAAATTATTTCCAAGTCACTAGGAGACACCTACAAGACTAGACAGGACTCAGGGGGACTCAAAACACTTCCATCCTCCAAAAAATTCTTAAAACCTTCACCGACACAATAAGGGATATTGAAAACATTAAGAAACTACACAAATATACCTTGGGAAACCTTCCAAATTGTCCCAAATGAGTCCAAAATGACTACAAAGCACACCAACCTACACCCAAATGGACAAGAACACAAGACTAGAAAAGGGAGACAATTAAATCAATCTTGGAGACTACTCAAGACACATTTGCACTCATTCTAGAGGACCAATTGAAGTGTTCCTGTGATAATTGATGATACAACATTAAAATCACAAGATAGAGAACACAATGCAGTTTGTGCCTAGTACCAATACTGACACACATAAATCTACTTAACCACACATCTCATTCTATTATTACATTTCTCCTCATAATGAGGGTCCATTATACATAATTACATTATTACATTACATAGGACATGAATCCTTAAGATATACATAAGCATGAATAACATGATCTATAATGTATGAGAGAAAGAGAGAAGAGGGGGAAGAAGTCCAATGCCAAATCTGATGCCAAGTCTTTGGTCCCCAATGATGGTTTGCAATGCCATCTGACCATGTGAAGCCTGAGAGCCCACCCCACCATGCTCATGGACATGAACACATGACCCAAACACAGTGTAAACATACCCGATCACATGATCATGGAGAGTAACATAATTTATGCATAGAGTACAATAAATCATGGGTACTACTCAATATATGATGGGGTTAGATGATATGGAGAACAATAGTGAAGTGTCATCGTATGACATGAATAGCTCATATCGAACAGGTGGTCCTCTCATGAAGATGAGGAGTCCGCTACCAATAAGTCATCTTTCATGGATGGTCTCAACATCCCAACCCATCCTTAGTCCAAACAATCACTTAGGCATGAGGGAAAATCACACACCAAGTATTACACAATTCATTGTCTCATGTTTGTATAAATCACATGTTTCACATTACTCCTAAAGAGCCACTTTAGTGATTACTGATTCTCAATTTCACATTGGAAGCCACTTCCCAACCATCCCTATCAACTACACCAATGGCTCATCATGGTCTTTATGAAAATAGAAACTCAAATACAATCACATAATTAAACACACGACTTTAATCATAATTGATTTCCAATAAACACATTTGCATTCATCTCAGTGGCTCACATCATGAATCGTCAATTCATCAACACCCAAGAAGGTTTGGGTTAAGCATCAAATCAACCTTCAACTCAATTCAAACATGCCAAATATACCATTCTAGATCACATTATACCATTTCACATTGAATTCTATCACCCATCACATAAGCAACTCTCATGTTTCATTTCACTATTCACATTCATTCTCAATATTCAAATGAACATAATTGGATGGAAACAAAATCAAATTGAGTCAAATAAGAAATCTTATAATATAAATTTATTTTTTCGTATTATAATAATAACATTAAAACACTCAAATTGTTGGCTTGATGATGATTCATCATTTGTTGTCATTGATGAAACACACACACACATATGATTATATTTGACTACCAATATAACTTCAATTGTTTACACTGTCAACCGGTATACTTAGTGGTTAATCTCTAATCGGTACTCTGTGTAATTGGTATGTGTATAAGATACAACCTGTGGTTATACTAAGTCGGCATCATGATGAAGATCAAGATGGAGATCAAGCGGAGATTCAAGGACAATGGTTCATATGTTTTATTCAAACTGGTATTAATTGTTCCAGCCGGTATTTATTGATTTTTGTGATGAGTTACCTGCACCGACTCCTTGGTGGCAATTTTGTGATGAGTTATGGTTACTTGTCCAGATACACTGCACCTAGGAAATTATGTTATGATTTCTTAAGGCCGACATGAAATCATAAGGCCTATATATTGACATCACAGTGAATTATGTTATGTGTGATATATGATAAGTGATAGTGTTATGTTGTGAGAAGTTAAGTTGTAGAATATGCAGAAGAGCAGTGTTGAATATGCTTAGAAGGATCTGATCAAGCAAGTATTGTGCTACTCAGAACAGATCAACCATTCTTGTTGTTTTCTAACCATTACAACAGAATCAAAATCCCCTAACCAGGTAAGCTCTAACAAGCTTCAATGTATAAATCCTTTAACAGGGTGATCCATTAGTTTGGATTCTGAAATCCTCCACCGAGGTTACTCCTAACAAGGTACTGCCTTTAACAGGGTATAAAGCTTCTAATCAACTTTTGAGATCTCTAACAAGATTTGCTCCTAGCAGAGCACTTTGTAGACCTTAACCAACTAGTTATCTATTACTGCAGATAGTTAACTTGTGAGTTCCATCTCACCGTGGTTTTTACCTATTTGGGTTTTCCACGTACAAACAATTGTGTTATGGTGGATGCTTTACTTTTTGTGGATGTTGTTATATCATTTTGGATTACATGCATTGTGTTTAAAAGCTTTGTTAATTTCATCTACTGGTTAGTGTTTAAAGTAGTATGGTTTTTGGTGTCACTGATTCACCCCCCCTCTCAGTGCTTTTCAAGTCCATCACAAATTCCACTTTCTCTTTTTTTTCATTTTTGCACAAAAAACTAGCAATACGAGTATCCACCATTAATGGAGCTAAACAATTGAAAAAAATTCAAAAAAAAGAGAACAATAATTTAAACATACCCTTTTAAGTCTTAGGTGCCCAAAACTCCATTTCCAACTTAATCATCAAAATACCCAATCCAAAACAATTTTGGCATTATAACATTTCAAAATACAATTTATACAAGTTTTTCTCACAACTAATTGTATACTCACTCAAATCAATTCATTCCAACTTTGAAAACACTTATTTTCCACTCACAATCCATTTTCAACAAATATTCAAATCAAAAGAGGAAGAAATGAGAGAGATGTGAAGAGACCTACCTCATTTTAGTAAAAAATGTAAATGTAGAGAAATCCCAACATACCAAACGAAAATGCAAATCCATTTGACAACATGGAGATCTTCAAATTCCTATTCCAATGCATTCAATTCCATAGAATCCATCTTCGAATTCCAAAAACCAATCATGGTGAGGGTTTTCTTCTCCAAAAATTGACTAAGTATGAAAACTCCCTCTTTTTCCTCATTTAAAAGATCATTACTATTCACTTTTTAGATATAATTAAAATGCATTTTCTTGATTCCCCAATACTCAATTTACACTAATTATGAAATGCATATTAAAATGAGCACAAATACTTTCTATTAAGCTCTTTCAAATATTAAATAAACATTTACACTATAAAATTCAATTTTATATTAAATTGCAATTAAATAGGTGAACACTTTCTTTTCAACCCTGATGATTAATACTAGGATGCTAAAACACTCACTCAACATTATTTTATCTTGCAAAACATATAATATTTCATTAAAATGCAATTAACATATTCAACCATTAAATCCCCAAAATAGTTATTTATATCATCACCTCATATCAACAACAAAATTCATTATGGAAGAATGAATGATATGTTGATACATAAAGACTATATATGCATCTATTATGTACATGACAAGATTATTGAAATTACCCTTAGCAAGAAAACACCCACTTGGAATTTTCAAGGAAAAAAGCACAACAGATGAACTTCACAACAATGTTATATAGAGATCCACATGCTAAGATAATTGTAGAAATCATTATACACCATAAAATTGTGTAATCAAAGCTATTGTATAACAACCATGACATTGCAAATAATATTTAATAAACTTATTTTTCAAGAAAATACAAATAATAAGAGACCAAGTGTTTGCAAGGATGTGAGCATGAATTAGGAAATGTCAACTTTGAGGGTGAGAGCTATTAATAAAAGATGTTAAAAAAAATGAATCTTTGGTTTAATATTAATATAATATTTAATATAATATTAGTTATACAAATTTTAAGCACATTTGAATATGATTGACTTACATGCAATAAATAAAGAAAACATGTTTATAATGATAAGACAATTTGAACCTTCAACAATTTTTAAATTTACTAGTCTAAAACACTTTAATATAATGAATACAATTCAATTGCTAATAAAGAAATTGAGATACCTATTATTTTAATACAAATTCATCTATTATATATTATTCCATGATAACAATCCTCTTGTGAAATATTATGAACAATTACTATAAAATATACAAATTATCAATTCATAATCAGTAAAATTATCTATAATGATTTACATATAATCTCATCCTTTCTACAATATTATAAATATTTATTCTTTATTCTTTATTCATTAAGAATCTAGATCCAAAAGATTTAACAACCTTTTTTTCTCTTGAAGTATTGTCAAATCAATGAAGAGGTAGGTTGGTTAATATGGACAAACAATGCAAACTTTGTTTGAAATTTTGGCTTGTCAATACACTAATTTAAGCTCCTAGTTGAAGAGGCAAATAATGAAGTCAAGCTTGTTTTGATTGAATTATATGGAATTCATATCTTAAAATAGAGAATATTTTTTAAATGAATTTTGTTTGTCTTTACTAAATCAATAGAGATAAGATGACATCACCTAACATGACATGTAAGTCATAGGTTTCACATTTGGTAAGCATAGGAGTGAGTTCAACCAAGTGTCCCAATAAAGAATACAAATCAATGAGATAAAGAACCTTTTGGAATTTGGTGGTCCCAATGAGAATACACATCAAAAGGAAATGGAAAAACAGAAATTACAACTCACAAAATACTCTATGAAACATAACCACAAAAAAGCTTTCTTATTTGTGTAAATTGCACAAATAGTGCACAAATAGTGTATGAAACACATGGAAAGGCAAGGTTATCATTACATTTTTAGGCAACATTTATAGTTGGTGGCTTTTTAGGTCCATATTTACTAAGAACCTCTTTTGGAAGTGCTCAATGCATGATGTAAATGTAGCGTTGATTTTGAGTTGCCTCAGTGGATTAATTTATTATATACCATGTAGATGGGAATGGTTAAAAGCCAATGCTTGAAGTTGTTTGTTAATATAAACTCATCTTTTAGGAGAAGTGTATCAATTATTTATGTTTTAATTATCGTTAATTCTTTGTTCATTTAATCTTTTAATTATTAATTTTAAAGAAATTAAAAAAATCATAATAAAAAATCTAGTAATAAATTTCATATGTATCAATAGCCACCATTTTATTTCTAATAGTTAAAATTTTTGAATTATGATTGAATGAGTTGTGCAACTTTATTGATACCCATAGTGCACGATTATTGGGCCTTTGTGCATAAGTATTGACCATTTTTTATGTGATTGTAGTGCATGGTTATTGGGGCATCTTTAAGTAGGTATTAGGTGACACTTTGAAATGACCAATTTTGATCCTTGCACAAGTAATGAATCCCACAACGTATGTCGTTACTACCCAGAAGCTAGAACAATAACTATATGCAATTAAGTTGGATACAAAGACAACAACAAAACAAATTTGAAATCTGATGTACAATTTAGAATCCGTGGATGCACAAAGTTCGCTAAAATGACTACTGGTACGCTTCCCCTCGTTCATTTCATTGTTTGTATTGAAGTGAAATATAACATCATCCTTTACTTCAATTTGACTTAGGTGCCCATGAAGTTACATAATTGATATGAACTTTGCCAAGTCTTTTTATTAGTTATATAATGATTTGTGTTTCATTGGATAATATTAGCTATAAAAAGGCTAGTTGAGATTGTAGAGTTTAGGTTTTAGTTATCGTTAAAAGTGTTTCAGTATTTCAGGGTTTGGTAGTTTATCAATGTTGAGAGAATAATTTTTTTATAATAGTTGGATGGAAACAAAATCAAATTGAGTCAAATAAGAAATCTTATAATATAAATCTATTTTTTCGCATTATAATATGATATTAAAACACTCAAAGTCCACTTTCTCTTTTTTCCATTTTTGCACAAAAAACTAGCAATACAAGTATCCACCATTAATGGAGCTAAACAATTGAAAAAATTTCAAGAAAAAGAGAACAATAATTTAAAAATACCCTTTAAAGTCTTAGGTGCCCAAAACTCCATTTCCAACTTAAAATCATCAAAATACCTGATCCAAATCAATTTTGGCATTATAATATTTCAAAATACAATTTATACAAGTTTTTCTGACAACTAATTGTATACTCACTCAAATCAATTCATTCCAACTTTGAAAACACTTATTTTCCACTCACAATCCATTTTCAACAAATTTTCAAATAAAAAGAGGAAGAAATGAGAGAGATGTGAAGAGCCCTACCTCATTTTACTCAAAAATGTAAATGGAGAGAACTCCCAACATACCAAACGAAAATGCAAATCCGTTTGACAACATGGAGATCTTCAAATTCCTATTCCAATGCATTCTATTCCATAGAAATCCATCCACAATCCAATTTCATCTTCGAATTCAAAAAACCAATCATGGTGAGGGTTTTCTTCTCCAAAAATTGACTAAGTATGAAAACACCCTCTTTTTCCTCTTTTAAAAGATCATTTCTATTCACTTTTCAGATATAATTAAAATGCATTTTCTTGATTCCCCAATACTCAATTTACACTAATTATGCAATGCATATTAAAATGAGCACACATACTTTCTATTAAGCTCTTTCAAATATTAAATAAACATTTACACAACAAAATTCAATTTTATATTAAATTGCAATTAAATAGGCGAACATTTCCTTTTCAACCCCGATTAATCCTAGGATGCTAAAATACTCATTCAACATTATTTTATCTTGCAAAACATATAATATTTCATTAAAATGCAATTAACATATTTAACCATTAAATCCCCATAATAGTTATTTATATCATCACCTCATATTAACAACAAAATTCATTATGGAAGAATGAACGACATATTGATACATAAAGACTATATATGCATCTATTATGTACATGACAAGATTATTGAAATTACCCTTAGCAATGGAAAACACCCACTTGGAATTTTCAAGGAAAAACATGCATAGCAGATGAACTTCACAACAATGTTATATAGAGATCCACATGATAAGATAATTGTAAAAACAATTATACACCATAAAATTGTGTAATCAAAGCTATTGTATAGCAGCCATGACATTGCAAATATTATTTAATAAACTTATTTTTCAAGAAAATACAAATAATAAAAGACCAAGTGTTTGCAAGGATGTGAGCATGAATTAGAAAATGTCTACTTTGAGGGTAAGAGCTATTAATAAAAGATGTTAAAAAAAATGAATCTTTGATTTAATATTAATATAATATTGGTTATACAAATTTTAAGCACATTTGAGTATGATTGACTTACATGCGACAAATAAAGAAAACACTTTTATAATGATAAGAAAATTTGAACCTTCAACAATTTTCAAATTTACTAGTCTAAAACACTTTAATATAATGAATATAATTCAATTGCTAATAAAGAATTTGAGATACCTATTATTTTATTTTAATTCAATTCATCTATTATATATTATTCCATGATAAAAACCCTCTTGTGAAATATTATGAACAATTACTATAAAAAAAAACAAATTATGAATTCATAATCATTAATATTATCTATAATGATTTACATATAATCTCATCCTTTCTACAATATTATAAATATTTATTCTTTATTCATTAAGAATCTAGATCCAAAAGATTTAATAACCTTTTTCTCTTCTCCAACTCCTTAAGGCTACTCTTCAAAGTATTCCAATTTATGCTCTTAGTCTTTTCAGAA
Organism: Cryptomeria japonica; assembly: GCF_030272615.1. Lineage (NCBI taxonomy): Eukaryota > Viridiplantae > Streptophyta > Pinopsida > Cupressales > Cupressaceae > Cryptomeria > Cryptomeria japonica. The sequence goes on from NC_081412.1 coordinate 276,350,991, forward strand.
TTCCAGTTAAGTATGCTGAAGCAATTGAGAAAATTCAAAGAAGATTCCTATGGTCTGGGGTTGAGGATAAGCAAAGAATGTCCTTGGTGGCCTGGGACCAAGTCTGTAGGCCAGAAAGAAAAGGAGGTCTGGGCCTCAGGAGGATTCGTACTTTAAATGAAGCTCTCCTGTCCAAACAAATCTGGAGAATGTTTCATTCCAACTCTGAATGGTGCAAAATTTGGCGAAGTAAGTACTCTCTTCTGTCCTCCTCTCTCTCCTCTTTTATCAATTTGGATCTCAGTATTAATGGATCCCACATTTGGAATCATGCCTCTAAATGTAAAGAAAACATAGCTAAAGGAGTGATATGGAAACTTGGAAATGGTAGGAAAGTAAAATTCTGGGAGGATCCCTGGCTTTTTGATAAACCTTTAATGGATCTCAATGAATGGGCCCCCCATGCTCCCTCCTGTATTAGATCTTTTGGCTCCTTAGTTGCTGAGTACTGGGATGGTAATGAATGGAAGAACATTGAAAGTATCCACCCTAGCCTTTCTAAGCTCAAGATCCATCTGTCTGCGATATGGCTGAATAATAAAGAGGACTCCGTTGTTTGGAAACATGATCCCAAAGGAACCTTATCTATGTCTATGTATTGTGTCATTCCCCCCCCCCTATTAGCCCTTTTTGGTCTAAAGCCTAGATTAAGGGTCTTACTCCCAAAATCAATTTTTTCTTCTGGACTATCCTCCAAAATAAGATCCAGACCCTTGACAACCTCAAAGGCAGAGGTTTTTCCCTCCCTAATAGATGTGTGTTGTGCCTTCAAGAGGAAGAGTCTGTGGACCACCTTTCTCTCCACTGTTCCTTCTCAGCCCCTGTTTGGGAAAGCTTCCTCAAGAGCTTTAGTATTGCTTGGGTGTTTCCTAATAACATCAGAGATATGTTCTCCTCCTGGAATATTCAATGGGCTAACCCTTTTTTGAGATGTTTGTGGCAGCTCTCTCTTCCTCACATCTTGTGGGGTCTATGGAAAGAAAGAAACAGCCGAATCTTCAGGGATGTCTCCCTCAATCAAGATATTGTGTTCCAGAAAATTCAATGGTCTATTCAGGAAAATATAGGGATCATTGAGGGTCCTTGTTACTCGAACAACCCACTGGATTCAAATATCTTAAGGGTATGGAATATGAAGATCACTGATGGTCCTAATCTCAACCACGATAAAAGGCTTGAAGCTAAATGGCAAACCCCTCCTCAAGGTTGGCTCAAAGTTAATTTTGACAATGCTGCCAAAGGTAATCCAGGTCCTTCAGGGTGTGGAGCTATTCTTAGAGATCATAGAGGAATTTGTAAGTAAATGATTGTTGTCCCTATTGGAACCCAAACCAACCATAAAGCTGAAGCAATGGCAGCTCTTCAAGGCATCATCCTAGCCAAAAAATGGAAATGCCCCTATATATGGATAGAAGGGGATTCCAATAATAATAATAAAGTGCCTTAATGGGACTTCTAAACCTTCTTGGTTGATTCACAACATAATCACCTCTGCTATTGACATTATTAGCACCTTTAAAAAATGCCATATCTCCCACATCTACCGGGAGGCCAACGACTCTGCTGACTGGGCTGCCAATGCGGCGGTTAAAAGTGAGGCAATTACCACGTGGACGGGTGAATGTGGACTCCCCAAAGATGTCAGACAAATCATTAGTAATGAGCGATATAGAAGTACTCCAAAGACTCTTGATGGACAGGATAATTATGAAAAGTAATGAAGTGAGTGCTTCGAGCTATTTTAATAATGAGAAAATCAGTCATTACAACATCAATGCCATAAACTCTCACGCTTTCTAGGCAATTGTTATAGCTCTGAAAAGCTCTCATTTTAATCAGCTCTGTAAGTTTCAAAATTTGGCCATGAGTAGAGACAACTTGGGCGGAAATAGGAGGCGATATGAACCAAGTAGTTGTAAAGAATGAAAACAGAAGGAAGAGGTTTGGGGTATTCTGCAGCAAGGTGGTCTATCGAACTTCATGGAGAGACTCCATGGCCGAGATGGTATGGTAACCAGTCTTTTTTGCAAGAATTGGAAGAAGGGCATGCTAAAAATGGGCGATCAAATGGTTGAAATTGATGAAGATTTAATCGCTCAAGCCACGGGCCTTACCAGGGAAGGGTGCAACTTCTACAGAGATAAGAAGGTCAGCAGGGAAGCTATTGAAAGGTACTTGGTAACTGATAAAGAGAAAAAATGACTGGTAAAGTTGAGAAAAACCTACTACCCGCCTAGGGCTTTTGCCAAACCCTGGTGGGAGATTCTCTTTGTTTTAATGCAATATATCACTCTAGATGGTAGGTTTACGAAAGTTTATGGGTATCACTTTGTTCTGTTAAATCACTTTAGGCACAATGATAAGGTTATTTTCCCTTATTTCCTGCTTTGTTCGATGAATGCATCCCTTAAGGCTTACAAAGAGAATCCCCTGGGTGATACTGCTATGCACCAAGGCCTAATGGTCCTAATTTATGACCATTTAAAGGCCACTCAAATTGCTCGGATGCAGCCCTCTGTGGATTCTGAGGAAGAGATGTCTGATTCTGCCTTTTTTGAGGAGGAATCCAATAGTGACTCTTCATCTGACACAGAGGATAGTTTTGATGACTCAGAGTATGAAAGCGGGAAGAAGAGGAAATACAAAAAAATAAGACCCTCTTCATCCAAGGGCAAAAAGCCTAAAAGTAAACCCTTGATCAACATCTCTTCAGAAGGGGAGGACTCGGATGATTCTAAGAAGGAGAACCCTAAAGGGCTGCTGAAGAAGAAAACAAAAATCCACACCCAGACCCAGAAAAAGCATAAGAAAAAAGAGGAGATTGGTAAGGAACCGGAAGCCGACAAACAAGCAAAGACCCTGGAAGCTGAGCACAGCCTGGAAAAGGAGACTAGGGAAGAGACTCTCAGGGCTGCCGACACAATTTCCGCCCTCCACATCCCCAAAGATAAACAGGTTACCCCTGGAAAAGTTGCTCCCTCATCTGGCCCTCCTCTCGAGGGCTTGCATGGTTTCATGGAAACAATGGAGTGGCTCATTAATGGTTACAAGAAAGCTGTGGATGAATACAAGAAACTCTATAACAGAGTCTTGATTCTGGAAACCATTAATATAGGGGAGGGGAACACAATGGCTGACTATATTGAGGACCTGAAAAACACCATTTCCAAAGCCGAAGACATCAGAGATGCTTTCAACCCCAGGTTTGAGAAGATTGAAAAGGAGATGCTGGACAGAAAAAGCCTTGCGGACACTAGCGAAAAAACCCTCTCGGACACTATTACCAAAGTTGATAAAATTGAGGAGTGCCTGAAGAACATTACTAAACAGAGCCTAATTATTATGAAGATCTTGGCCAATAACACCCACACCCTCATCAGCAAGATGGATGACGAAAAGGAAATCCAGGACTTAGAACTGGAAGCTGAAGGAATAGGGGAAGCTCAAGGTCCCAGAACCCGCACCAGAGGCAAGAGGAAGGATAAGAAACTGAACAAGGATCCGGAAGACCTGAAAGCTATCGGGGCCACCTATGATGAGCTGGTGACAAAGGCAGAGGATCTACTAAAGAAAATTGCTGTGTAGCGCCTTCCCTGCTTCTTTGCTATTTTTTTGTTAAGTTGTTCTTTCTGTTCGCTGGTCTTTTGGCTAGTCTTTATGTTTGTGGTCTCTTTTGTACTGTTCTTCTCGGTGCTTTTTGTCTAGCTATGTTGTAAAGGTTTCGGGTCCTGAAAACCTATTTTTTAATTAATCAAAACAACCTTTTTCTCTTGGAGTATTGTCAAATCAATGAAGAGGTAGGTTGGTTAATATGGACAAACAATGCAAGCTTTGTTTGGAATTTTTGCTTGTCAATACACTAATTTAAGCTCCTAATTGAAGAGGCAAATAATGAAGTCAAGCTTGTTTTGATTGAATTATATGGAATTCATATCTTAAAATAGAGAATATTTTTTAATGAATTTTGTTTGTCTTTACTAAATCAATAGAGATAAGATGACATCACCAAACATGACATGTAAGTCATAGGTTTCACATTTGGTAAGCACAGGAGTGAGTTCAATCAAGTGTCCTAATAAAGAATACAAATCAATGAGATAAAGAAACTTTTGAAATTTGGTGGTCCCAATGAGAATACACATTTAAAAAAAATTGAAAAACAGAAATTACAACTCATAAAACACTCTATGAAACATACCCACGAAAAAGCTTTCTTATTTGTGTAAATTGCACAAATAGTGTATGAAACACATGGAAAGGCAAGGTTATCATTACATTTTTAGGCAACATTTATAGTTGGTGGCTTTTTAGGTCCATATTTACTAAGACCCTCTTTTGGAAGTGCTCAATGCATGATGTAAATGTAGCGTTGATTTTGAGTTGGCCTCATTGGATTAATTTATTATATATTAGGTAGATGGGAATGGTTAAAGCCAATGCTTGAAGTTGTTTGTTAATATAAACTCATCTTTTAGGAGAAGAGTATCAATTATTTATGTTTTAATTATCATTAATTTTTTGTTTGCTCAATCTTTTAATTATTAATTTAAAAGAAATAAAAAATGATAATTAAAAGTCTATTAATAAATTTCACATTTATCAATAACCACCACTTTATTTCTAATAGTTAAAATTTTTGAACTATGATTGAATGAGTTGTACAATTTTATTGATACTCATAGTGCACGACTATTGGGCCTTTGTGCATAAGTATTGACCATTTTTTATGTGATTGTAGTGCATGGTTATTGGGGCATCTTTAAGTAGGTATTGGGTGACACTTTGAAATGACCAATTTTGATCCTTGCACAAGCAACGAATCCCACAACATATGTCGTTACTACCCAGAAGCTAGAACAATAACTATATGCAATTAAGTTGGATACAAAGACAACAACAAAACAAATTTGAAATCCGATGTACAATTTAGAATCTGTGGATGCACAAAGTTCGCTATAATGACTACTGATACGCTTCCCCTAGTTCATTTCATTGTTTGTATTGAAGTGAAATATAAGATCATCCTTTACCTCAATTTGACTTAGGTGCCCATGAAGTTACATAATTGATATGAACTTTGCCAAGTCTTTTTATTAGTTATATAATGATTTGTGTTTTCATTGGATAATATTAGCTATAAAAAGGCTGGTTGAGATTGTAGAGTTTAGGTTTTAGTCATCGTTAAAAGTGTTTTGGTATTTCAAGGTTTGGTAGTTTATCAATGTTGAGAGAAGAATTTTTTTAAAAGAAAAAATGTTTACAAAAATTTAATCTTTGATTGGGATATTCTTGATATGTTTGTGTTTGCAATAGAAAAAATCACACAATATTTTTTGTAAATAAGATGTATCACTAAACTTTACTCTCAAACAAAGGTAGATGGACTCTCTATCACATTTTTAACAAAAAAATAATATTTATTTTCATATATTGGAATCCAAGCGTTTCATGAAATCATCCATTATGTTGAAATCTAAGCATATCTTCAAATTTATGTTACATTGTAATCCAAGTCTTAACAAAATTGAATTTTCTTGATGGAACAATTGTGACTCATAAAATGTACACATTTTTTTGTTAAATACTAGAAATGATATTTTTTAAAGAATTTAACTATATCAACCAAAGTAGCATGATATTAGTTAACTAATTTTATAATAGCTCTTTTACAATTTAAGGATTTCATATTTGCAAATAATTTAATATAATCTTGAAGATATATGAAGTAAGCAATTTATATCCTAACAAAAAGATTTATAAACAAATCAAACAAAGGAAACCTACTTAAAAGAAGCAAAACAAAAAATAATAAGTTTTATTATATGTTCATAGGTAAATGATTTCCAAATAAATTAATGCCCAATCTTCATATCTAAGTAAATGAGTCAAGATCACATCTGGATCTTAAGTGGAGATGCAACCATCTTAAATACAATTCTAGAAAATTATTTCATCATGGAATTGAATCCGAAATATGTAGTTATTTCAATCAATCTTATGATATTTAAAGAACAATAATCTTTGAGATTCTTCTAATGAAATATAAAGACATTTACTACAAAATACAAATACTTAAAATTATAGACTAATGTAACAAGAATGAAGAAACACTATTAAATAATGTTGAGTTAAAATAAAATCTAAAATTACTATTTTAATCTATTCTTATTGAATAACACGTGTCTAATTTTCATATAAATAAGTGTATAGTGAGAGTTAAAATTGAGCTAAATTATTTTTTCTCCATATACAATAAAATGATTTAAGCTAGATTATCTAAAGTCAAAATAATTAGTGATTGGTGTGTTTTTAGATGAAAACAAGTTTCAACACACTAAGATATAAAAATAAAATATGACAAAGGAGAAATAATATAATTGAACATAATGAATTGTTTAAAAGAAGTTGAACCAAACACATGATTAATTAAACGTCCTTGTTGTCAAAAGGTTATGAAACTAAATATATTGAAATTAAATAGAAATATATGACAAACCATATTTAAAAGATTGATAAAAAATATAAAAACTTAAATGGAATTTAATTTTCAATAAGGATATATTAGGATACTTTTTTATATTTAAAGTAACATATAAATGAGTAAAAATTATAAGACAAGGGACTTATAAGAGGATAAAGATTGGTTTATATTGTTAAATTTTTTAGTAGGGGTAGTACTTTATAAGCTTTCTTTGTCTTATAATTAAACAATGTTCAATAATTTCACAACTAACAATTTTTTCACGTGTTTCAAATAAAATAGGGTTTATCTTTCCATAATATAAAATGTCTATAAATGTTTGGCATACTCTACTTTTAAGATGGGTAACCTATGATTTTATATTTGTTATATATATTTTTTGTCAAAAAAATAAAATCTTATGTCTTACTTCTCATTTCAAAGATGAAACTTTTAACTCTTTAAACCCCTATTTAATTGACCTACATACTCTTTCATTTGTAACACTTATTTAAGTTTGAGTTTTATTTTTATTTTTTGCTTTATGAGCATTGATCCATAAGGAGTTTCTATTTGTAGTTACCTTCTATTTGTGACCCCTTGGAAGAATTATGGAATTTTTATGAACTAAATAGGGATTGCCAAATCTGACCTCATATGTTAGGGACAAGTCACATTCCACTTCATTAATGTCCACCAAAAAAATGACACTTTGAAACTTCAATTTTGTAGTTACTTGAAACTTTTTGTATTTATGTAGCGAACTCAATGAGTATGGGCTAATATTTCTATGTAAATCCTTTTGATAAAATGAATTTAACAAAAAGTTATTTCTTTGGTGTGATTTGAATTTTTAGTTCAAAGTACCTTAAATATTTCACCCCTTGTCCAAGACCTATTATCTTGTGTATCATGTTTCATGCTAGTTTCTCACATGATTATAAATCATTATTCACTTTATCCCCATCTACCTCACATGGTAACATATTCTTATGATGACATTTTATTCTTTTTATTCCAAGGATGGAGTTTAAGATGCCAATTGTACATTTTGGCTTTAGCATGCCCACCAACATCATAATTATCAATATATGTTTTTTAGAAGAACCTTTATCTTCTTAAAAACTAACATTTTTTCTTCATGTGCTTCTTAAATGTTTATTTCTTATGCTATTGAGTTTAATAGTTGATTAAATGACTTGAAATTGTTGGAAGAGACCACAAAATTTTAGGAAAAGGGATAGGACTATAAAATAATACACTAAAGAATTTCACAAGATGATCGTTGGGATGAGAAATAATAAATAAAGTAAAGAAAGGGTTGTAAGATATATTCAATGATTGAGAGGGACATTCAAGAAAAGTTGAGTTTGGTAAGGTTGACAACCATAGAGGAAGCATGCCAATTTACAATCAATGCAGAAGAGAAGTTGAATAAAATGTTTGAGAGCAAATAAAATTGATAACAAGTACATGAAGAGTACAGAGAGAAAGATCATAGTGTAGTAATAAAAAACAATTTTTGGAAGCAAAGAAGACTATTAAAAACTACCACAATGATATTAGCGAGGGAAGAATAAGTAATCCCTATCAAAAAGATAGGGATTATGGAAATTATTATTATAATAACAGAGTAGTTAGTAATTTATATTGCAATCGTAAAATAGATGGTTATCAAAAGCAAGAGGAAGACATGGAAGGAATGGTGGAAGATCTATGAAAATAATATGTTTCAATTGTGGAGGAGCACACTAAACATTTGGATGTTATCAAGGTCAAGGAAACATCAAGAAGAGGGAAAAGGGTAGTGTAAGAACTACATATGTAGAGAAAGAGTCTAAGAGATCACTAAATTTAGAAGATGAAATAAAAATGGAGAATCACTTTTCACAAGAGCTTTGTTGAAGTGCACTGGTGAAAAAGAACTAATACAAATGAAGAACTTGTTTATGATTATATGTTAAGCATGAGGTGATTTTACAAACTTATTATTGATAGTAATAGTACATATAAGCTAGCATCTAAATATATAGTTGACAAATTGATGCTGAGAAGGTTGAAATGTCCAAATACATATAAGATTAATTGATTAGAAAAGGAACATAAGGTGATGGTCAATGAAAAATGTTTGCTAAAATTCAACATTGAAACATATTATGATGAAGTCTTATGTGATGCAATGCTAACGGATGTATGCCATATGTTGTTAGGGAAATCGTGGTGATATGATGGGAGAGAAAATAATTAAATTATAACAAATGATTGTAGGATACATATGTTGATTCTATTGAAAGACAAATAAGATCAAGTTTGTATTGATGCCAAAAAATTTCTTGTATATGGGAGAAGATTCTTAGATGGTTTGAGACATAAGATTGTATGTTTTGCATTAATTCCTAAAGTATGCGAAATTATAAGTACATATAGGATGGCTAGAAATGACGATGAGATACTACAAGAGGAAATGCGAAAATTATTGATATGGTATAGGGATATGTAGAGGGGGGGATTTACTACCCTCGAAGTGATAAACCTCAAGGAACAAAGCTTCCTTTTCTTTTTCACAAAACTAGTGCTTTGGTGAGCTAGGAAGATACAATGGAAATAGAATAATACTAGGCTACTATGAAAATAACATAAGCATACGAAATACAAGAAATCAATCTGGTTGTACAAGAGTAAGTACTTAATCAGAACGTAAACTTTACCATCAATTTACCCAGGTCTCAGACTTAGGATGCCAACACATCGTATAGACGTCTGTGCACCACTGTCGTTTGTAAGAACATAGAGAGAGGAAATGGTCAGAGTCACTTTGAACCTACTCCACTCTCATTGGATCTATTTTCCACCTACACACACTCAGACATGAGAAAAATGTTGGCGTTGTATAGGGGTTTGCCTCAGTCAAACCCCTGGTTTGGTGTTTCCACCTCCACAGAAAACCATATAGATTTAGATAAAAAGATAAATGATAACGTAATATAAAAAAACCTCACTTAATGAAGGAAGACCCCTATTACAAAATATGAAAGATATGATAAAAAAACCCTTCTTAATGGAGGAAAGCCCCTATGGTAACATAAAAGATAAAATAGAAACAATCCTCGCTTAGTGGAGGAAAGCCCTTATAATTAAAAGATATATATTGATGCTCTGCAAAAAGGATTAGAAAATCTGTTTGATGGCAACACACACAAGAGCACAAGAAACAAACGTTAGTGTTAGCAACAAAAGATTATCCTAAACAGGCATATCAAGAGAGATATTAAGCATGAAATAGAAAGCATATAAACATAAAATGAAATAGCTAATCAAGATGCTCATAGTTGCTCCTCCCTTGTTCCTCTCCTCTCCAAGTCCCAAATGAGTGTAGCTTTCAGCAGCTTTTTGCACTATGGATGCTTATGGAGGATTGAGATTTAATACTAAGCTTCAAATATGAAATGAAAAGCTAAATACTATGCTAGAGTAGATAGTGATGCTATGAAAAAGCTCTATGCTAATGCCAGTATAACAACAATACTCTAAATGCTTCTCCTTTTGCTTGAGGAGAAGGGTTCTATTTATAGAAGAAATAGGGAAATGAAGGGTTAAGATTGAGCAATCTTAACAAGGGTTAGGATTGAAAGTTGGGGATCCATGTGCACAATTGGCACCAATAAAATGGTGATAAGTGTCAACATAGGATTGGGTTGAGAGAAGAGGTTGGAGGCATTAAAGGCCTGAGAAGACCTCATGGTTATCTAGAAGGTAAGGGTCAAGTCTAAATTAAGATTACCCATTGGATTAAGAGTTAATCCAAGGATAAACCTTTGTGCAAATGTTTAAGAGATAATCATGGTCAAAGCATTAATGGCCTGATGAGACCTTTGGGTTGGGTAGAGGTTGAGTCAAAACAAATGTTTTAACCATGTGGGAGGGTTTGAGGTAACCATTAATGGTTATTGGAGACTTTGGGGATTAAGTGGTTGAAGGTTGAAAGCCTTCAATGGTTATCAAAGACTTTGAGCCATTTAGTGGTTGAAGGTTGGAAGCTTTCAAAGGTTATCCAAGACTTTGAGGGTTAATTTGTTGAACACACAAAGCATTAATTGCTTTTCAAAGACTTTGGAGTCTTTGAGAAGTGACTCCAATTTGCTTAGGAATGTGACAATATTTAAGGGATGAATTTAGGCTAATTAGGAAGGGTTTTAGAAGAATCTAGAAGGGGTTTAGGCATACAAGTGGATTTTGTAGGAAAATGCAAGTGGGAGAAATTTTGGTATTTTCAATTAAAATAAAATCATTTATTTCAATTAAATGGTGTAATTTGCATTTGGATAAATATTCAAATAAATATTAATTTATTTAAATGAGAAAAATGAAGATAAAGCATTAAAATGCTTGAAGACTTTGAGGGAAACCATTAAAGGCTTGAAGACTTTAAGGAAAACCATTAAAGTCTTAAGAAGACTATAGAAGGAAGCCATCAAGTTTGAAGACTTTAAAGCCATCAAGTTTGACTACTTTAAGGGAAACCATTAAAGGTTTCAAGTGGGTGAGGATAAATAGGATTTTAAATAAATAATTTATTTAAAATAGTTGTGCAACTTGCTTTTGTAGGAAAATACAAGTGGGTGGAGGATAAAGGTGATTTAAATAAATGATTTATTTAAAATAATTGTGCAACTTGCATTTGTAGGAAAATGCAAGTGGGTGGAGGATAAAGGTGATTTAAATAAATGATTTATTTATTTAAATGTGAGAGGTGGGATTTTGGGGGTTTTAAATAAATATTAATTTATTTAAATGTGAGAGAAGATTTAATTAAATAAATATGATTTATTTATTTAATTAATGGTCTGAATTTGGTTAAGTGAATTAAATCAAATAAATTGAATAATTTATTTAATTAATAGGAGAATAGGGTTAAGATGAATTAATTAAATATTAATTTAATTAATTATTAATTGATGGTTAAATAATCAAATAAATACTAAGTATTCATTTAATTAAGTGGACAAATTTATGTGACTACATTTGCCCCTCTTTGAGACGGTGTGGTTTATCGCGTCGTTTCAAAGAAAGAAAAATAGGTGTGAAGAAATGCCCCATAAAATGTAAATTTAATGGGTGGTATGCCCCCTCGAGAGATGGGCCGAATTTTTTTTGAAAAATCGGGCGATCTCTCGAAAAAGAATGAAAAGTGGAGGGGAGGTAGAATAGAAGAAATTAGAACTAATGATGAAAGAATGGGAGAAAATGGAGTGAATATGAAGAAACAACAAGCCAACGAGTACCCTGAGGTCATGCAAGAGATACAACAGATGTAGTGTGGGGTTTGGATTGATGCTCTACAATTGATCAAAATTGGTTGGACAATCTGGTGCAATCGGTTTAATTGCCCCGGTCAAGTCAAAGCGTGACAGTTGATGTCAGTTGGTCGCTTGGACATGATAAAGTCTGAGTAAGTGAATCAAAGTGACCTGATGTGACTTAGACAATTGATGTAATTGCCCGATGAAGTCAAGGTATATGAAGCAAAATACTCGTTGAGACGTAGACAATTGATGTAATTGTCCGTTGGATTGTGTTTGATTGGCTAATCAATTGATAGTATGTGCGTGTGATGGATGGTTGTGGGGAATCATGGCAGCCCCGTTGAGACTAGGTCATTATGATAAATGCCTGATGTAGTCTAGGATTACCATAATCGATTACCTGTTGAGACCCGAAGATACTTGATCAGAGTATCTGTTGATAGTCTAGGTGTGTGGGAGTCGATGTATCTATGCAAATAGAGTAACTTTCTTGACTTATTGGATGACTTAGGATAGGAAACACAATCCCTCCTATTTAGAGATGGATGGTGATGAACATGGCTTGATTAAGTTGATTGGGACACGATGTAGGGTATGTGATGGTGATGATCAAGATAAGGAGGGTGAGGGGGGATTCGATGTTAGATAGAAGATATGGAGGACTAGGACCGAGTCCTATGGAAGAAGATGAGTAAAATAGAGTATGCATTATTATGACTATGTATGCATGATATGCAGCTATTATGAATGTATGGATGGGTGGAATGCAACGAAATGCAATATATACAGATGAGATGAAATGACGATCCATAGTGCTTTATTTTTCATCATTGAGCTTTAAAATGTTGTAAGAAAATACAAGCAACTTGACATAAAGATTCAAGATGACCAGAGTATTTCTTACATGGATTTTGATATAGCAAGTTAATACAAGCAACTTGATATAATGGATCAGGTTGACCTGAGTATTGCTTGCAGAACAGACAAGGATTATCTCCGTTCATGCATGACTTGGATCGTCCTCCTTGATCTTAGGCTGATCATATCCTGAGACAAGTGCATACCGTACTAAGAAATAAAAACCTTTATCCAAATTGGATGAGGAGGAACCAAAGAATGAGCATTGTACCTGTAAACAAATAGTATATACATAAAGAATAAAAGAATATGGATCCTTGGTAATGGTTCATGCTCATATGGTCGAGGTATACGCTGTAGTCAGCAAGCCGTAGTGATCTATGACTGCATTTTGCATAAGATCACGTAGCTTAGTGAACTTCCCACGTAGACACCATTAGTACATGCCCCAGAACTTCATCGGAAATAATGCGCAAACGATACAAAACAATGCTGAAAGATCCCGATACAGATAAACAAATGAATTACTCATGAATCAACCAAGTATTTGACAGCCTAACAGAATTTTCTTGTCAAAGAAAACATCATCTTGTCTTTGTTTTGGTAAGGAAGGATGCATCCTTGTTTTAAAGACAGTTTTGGATTGTTGATGTGGATTGTGTGGTTGTTTGGTAAATGGTCATTGTGTGAGTAGTTTGTCGCAATGTTTGTTTTGGTATCTGCATGGATGAGTATGTACAAGGTGTTGCCATGTTTTTGTGTGATTTTTCAATGGTTTTGTCGATGTTTTTGGATTTTGAATTGTTTTGAATGTTTTTGGTATTTTTGCGAGATATTTTTGAATGTTTTTGGATTTTTGATGATTGTTTGAATGAAGAACTTAATGAATCATAAGACAATGTAGAATCCACTTCCATCAATAGGTTAAAGGCATTGCCCCCAGTTTTAGACATGACTATGAAAAAGCGGGATGCAAGATGTATGGAGTACTATCATAATTGCAGAGGAATAACAAGCCATGGTTGATGGATGGATGGATGTATGTATGAAGTAGATGTGATCGCCACAAGTCTGAAAGATAATGGAGCCATAGCCTTTACGAGTGGCGCCTGTTTGCCAGGTTTTCACCATCGTTCTTACCCAAGGTGCCACCGGAGTGGTTGTTCACCGTTTGGATGCATGATTTTTCTTTACTTTTTTGAATGTTTTTATATTTTCTTCAGGACATTTTTCTGAATGTTTTTTGGTATTTTCTGATAGGCAGGGGAGCCTGATGCTCTGTACAGCTTATGTGTAAAACCGTTTGAGGTGCATGCTGTTGATTGGATCTGCGAGCGGTTCTCCGTCTGATGTAGCCAACTGATATGCCCCGGACCCAAATACAGCAGTGACAATATATGGGCCTAGCCAATTTGATTCAAACTTGCCTTGATGTTCTCTGTTTGGTTGGTTGCGAGGATTCTCTCGAAGAACAAGATCACCTACCTCAAATGTACGAGGTCTAACTCGGTGATTGTAGCTTCTACTCATGCGCTGCTGATAGGCTTTGAGATGGTTGTATGCAGCTTGTCGCTTCTCATCAAGTAGCTCCAAGTCCTGAAGGCGTGAGACTCTGTATGCGTCATCATCGATGAGATTGTGCAATGAAACTCGTAAGGATGGTATCTCGACCTCAATAGGTAAGATAGCTTCAGCACCATAGACCAATGAATAAGGAGTTGCACCTGTAGGGGTCCGAATGCTAGTTCGATATGCCCATAGCGCTGGATTCAATTGAACATGCCAATCACGACCGGCATCATTGACTGTCTTCTTTAGGATTCTTAATATGTTTTTATTGGATGCTTCGGCCTGACCATTGCCTTGTGGGTAATAGGGAGTGGAAAAGCGGTGTTGGATATGAAATTTCTCACAAAGTTCACGGACATCCTGATTTTTGAAAGGAAGACCGTTATCTGTGACAATGGACATGGGCACACCATACCGACAGATGATGTAATTGAGGATGAATGAGGCGATCTGCTTGCCGGTGACTTGGGTAAGTGGAACAGCTTCAATCCACTTGGTGAAATATTCGGTGGCGGTAATAATGAATTTATGGCCATTGGATGAAGATGGATGGATTTTACCCACAAGATCAAGACCCCATTGACAAAAAGGCCATGGTGTTGTGATTGGTTGTAGTTCTTGAGCTGGTGCATGTATTAGGTCGCCATGAACTTGACATTTTTTGCACTTCCTAACAAAGTAGTAGGAATCCTTTTCCATAGATGGCCAATAGTATCCAGCTCGCATGATCTTCTTGGCTAGTGATGGACCACTTGAGTGAGTCCCGCAAATTCCTTCATGTACCTCTTCCAAAGCCTTTGTTATCTCACCTTGTTCTAGACATCGAAGGGGAGTACCATCAAGACTGCGTCGGTATAGGGTTTCGGCAATAATGGTATATCGAGCAGTTTGGCGAATGAAGGTTTTACGTTGGTTATTTGATTGGTTGGGAGGAAGGGTGTGATCATGGAGATAGGTGTAGAACTCACCGTACCATGGGGATTCAGAACCGACAAGGCGACATATCATTTCGGATTCGGGGATATCATAAGCGGGAATCCAAAGCTGTTCTACCAAGAACTCGTAGCGTGTTGAATTCTGTGGAAGATCTAGTAGAGATGCGATGGTAGCCATAGCGTCAGCAGCTCGATTCTGATCTCTTGGTATCTGCTCAAAAGTGATAGTAGTAAATGATGTCTTTAGACTGTCCACCATTTGCTTGTATGGCATGAGTTTATCATCTTTGGTCTGATATTCATTAGTTGCTTGTCGAATGACCAGTTGTGAGTCGCCATATACTTGTAGTTCTTGTAATTTCCATTGTATGGCTAACCTGAGTCCTATGATCAAGGCCTCATACTCTGCTATGTTGTTTGTGCATGGAAATGTGAGCCTGTAAGACTTTGGGATGCTATCACCTTGAGGTGTGATAAACAGAATGCCTGCCCCCGAGCCGTGCCTAGTGTATGAACCATCAAAATATAGCTTCCATGGTTGTACTTCTGTGAGCATGAATATCTCTTCATCTGGAAAATTGGAAATGAGAGGATGATCGCCTATGAGAGGTGCATCAGCCAACTGATCTGCAATAACTTGACCTTTGATAGCTTTACGGTCCACATACTCAATGTCAAATTCACTTAGAATCATTACCCATTTGGCCAAGCGACCTGTCAATGCTGCTTTGCTGAGTAAATACTTGAGTGGATCAATCTTTGCAATGAGTTGTACCTTGTGTGTTAATAGATAGTGCCGCAATTTAGTGGCTGCCAGGATTACTGCTAGGCAAGCTCGCTCAATAGGTGTGTAATTGAGTTCATAGCCCACCAGTGTGCGAGAGATGTAGTATACAGCACACTCTTTACCTTCTGCATTATGTTGTGCCAGTAGTACACCCAATGCTGTACTTGTTGCTGAGATATAGAGCAATAATGGTCTACTTGGATCTGGTGGCATCAGCAATGGTGGATTCATGAGATAGTCTTTAAGCGCCTGAAATGCTTGCTGACATCTGTCATCCCACTGAAAGCGGATGTTCTTGTGTAGCAGGTGTGTGAATGGGTGACACTTATCAGCCAATTGTGCAATGAATCTGCGGATGGATTGAAGCCGTCCTTGTAGTGTCCTTAGCTGACTGATATTCCTTGGAGGTGGCATGTCCATGATTGCTTTAACCTTTGCTGGATCGACCTCAATGCCTTTGCTTGAGACAATGTATCCTAGAAGCTTCCTGGAGGTCACTCCGAAGACACATTTCTTTGGGTTGAGTCGAACATGGTATTGTTCCAGTCTATCAAAGATTTTATCTAAGATGTGAAGATGTCCTTCTCTAGTAAGTGATTTTGCTAGTAAATCATCCACATAATCTTCCATTATAGTATGCATCATGTCATGGAAGATGGTGGTCATTGCTCTTTGATAGGTCGCTCCTGCATTCTTTAGACCAAAAGGCATTACATTCCAGCAGTATGTGCCCCATGGACATGTGAAGGCTGTCTTATGTTGGTCCTCTAGTGCGATCTTTATTTGATTGTATCCTGAAAAGCCATCCATGAGTGAAAGCATGGCATGTCCTGCTGTCAAATCTACTATGATGTCAATATTTGGTAGAGGGAAGTCATCCTTAGGACATGCTTTATTTAGATCTCTGAAGTCTGTACAAATGCGGATGCCCCCTTTTGGTTTGCCAACTGGCACAATATTGGAGATCCATTCTGCATAATCAATTGGTCTAATGAAACCAACATCCAGGAGTTTCTTGAGTTCTGTTTTGACTAGCACGGCAATCTGAGGATGCATCTTACGAAGCTTCTGCTTGACAGGTTTGGCTCCTTTTGCTACTGTGAGATGATGCATAACTAAATCAGGATCAAGCCCAGGCATGTCTGCATATGACCATGCAAAGTTGATCTGACGCTGTTGGAAGAACTCTATAAATTGAGGCTGTTCCTCTGGAGTGAGAAGAGATGCCAGATGTATGATATGAGGATTTTCAGGAGTCCCCACATTGTATTCTTTAGTCTCCTCAATGAGAATCGTCGATCGTTCCTGTTGTGTACTAGCAGGGAGAATGTCAAACCCTTCATCCTCCGGTGCCTCAGAGAGGTTTTCACCGTTGGATACGCTCTTTCTTTTTACTTTTGTTGGATCAAACAGTGCCACAGTGTGGTTTTCACTGGAAGATCCATGTTTTAATGTTATATTTTTGCAGCTGAAGGGTTTGACATCCGCCCCGAAGTATGCTGCGCTATTAAGTTCAATGGCGAATCCAGCTTTGTGATCCCCGCTTGGTAGATTATCCCTTAATTCCAAAAAGTCAATGATAGCCTCATCGTTTTGGAAGAGGTCAAGACATGGGGGATTTGATTGGTTCCATTCGATGAGTTCAGGGTGGATAATGGGCATTACTTCATCGATTAGGTTAAGTTCGTTAGAAGTATCAGTGAGGGTTAAGACAGTGTGGTGAAGGTCATTGATGGTACTCTCCCTGTCAGAATCCGGCGTAGGATGAGACGTAGGGTCTGTGGAAGATGTTTCCAGCTCAGGTACCCAAGTGGTCTTTATCTGTGCTTCTCCGTAAACAGGAATGTCTTTGCGTGGCGGAGGTGGTGATGTGTCTTCCTCATCTGAAGTGTTAAGTTGCACTGAATCGAATTCCCACTCATGTGAGTCGGTCTCTGAATCACTCTCCAGCATCCGATTGCTATACCATACTGGGATGTCTTTGGAGTTAAACACGGCAGGTGTGATTGGTTTATGTATCCTTGTAGTGATCGGTGCTGCAGGAATTGTGATGGGGTTTAATGGATTTGTCACTGGAAGTATCGGTAATGGTGACTCAGTGGCTTCTGCTGGAACTACTGGTGCCATAGATGCTGCTGCGGGTTCCAATATAGTTGCTGCTACAAATGGTGTTGCTGATAGGATTACTGGTTCGTTTGATGGGATGAGTGACATTGGTGATGGTGGAGTCGTGAGCCTTGAGGGGGCAGTGGGGATAGTGCTTGATGGTGCTTTGATTATGAAAGGTATCCTCTTTGCAGTAGGTGGGCAAAATGGTTTGCTGGGTTTTCCTTTGAATCTGAGTTTAGGAAGGATCTCTTTTTCAAAGCCAAGGCCTGTATTACCTTTGGGCTTGAATTCTGGTAGTAGAGGTTCGTGTCGTCCTTGTTTGCAGTATCCCAAAGCACTCTGACCATCATATCCCATTCTTTTCATAATGAGGAGGCCTTTGCCATATTGTTCCGTAGGAAGTGTAACTTGCGGTTTGTCAGTGGTGATGGGATCTTTATAGATCCAGTCCGCTAGGTCCTCATCTTGTGTTTCTTCCTCTTGACTCTTTCCAAGGATGAAAGGCATTAAGGCACATGCTGGCGTGATTAGTCGTTGCTGGAGTAACTGCTGTGGTTTACCATGTGTTCTAGGAGAAGTAGGCATTTGTCCCACACAAAAGAGCTGACTCAAGTTGTATTCTCCAGGACCTTCCTCTGCTACTTTCATCTTAAGCTTCTCTTGCTTGGGTATAGGGATGTTTGAACTGGCAAGAGAGGCAGGATTTACATATGATGTGGAAGAAATAGCTTCCCTATTATTAGGAACGGTAATCTCTGGTTGATGGCTGATATTATGGCAAAATGCAAAGGGATTTGCATCTCCCAGGATTGTGATCTCAACCCCGTTATGTGGGAACTTGATACATTGATGGTAGGTAGATGGAACAGCTTGCATGGCATGTATCCAAGGTCTCCCTAATAATAGATTATATGGCAGAGGAAGGTCCAGAACCTGACAAATGATATGCTTTACCACAGGGCCCACTCGGATTGGTAGTACCACAGCTCCTTTGGATGAACGCTCTGCATCATCATAGGCCTTGATGGTGATCTTCTTGCGAGGATCCACTGATTCTATTGCATATCCCAATGCTGTGACCAACTGTAGTGTACAAATGTTTAGGCCTGCTCCATTATCGATCAAGACTCGCTTGATCCTGTGTTGGTTGACAAAGCCTTCAATGTGGAGTGAGGCGTTATGAGGTTGTTGGAACGAAGAGTTGTCACTTTCAGAAAAAGTGAGACAAGGTGATGACTTTAGAGTTCCAACCATGGCTTGAAATTGGTCCGTGTTTAGGTTTGCAGGGACTGACGCCTCTTGGAGTGCGTGATCCAAGATTGTTTTATGAGAGGGTGACAGACGCAAAAGCTCCAAAATGGATATAAGTGCAGGGGTTTTGTCTAATTGTTCCACAAGATTGTATTGCTTCGGGACAGAGGTGGTGCCCTGTGGAGCTGCCTTTATGGTAACTTTGCCGCGACGTGTAACAACATTGCAATTTGAGGTGGGATTTTTGAAGGTTATGGTTGCAATTTGTTCACTGGCATCATATAGGTGATTTACAGTGTAGTTATACGCAGCCTGCGTATAGTCAGTGGTATCGGTGCCTCGCCTGGAAGTGGAAGGACCCCTTTGATCTTGTGATGGAAGTGGATTCTTGAACATCAGGTGATCATTATTTGTCATTTTTGGATCATGTCCTTCAATCTCAATTTCTCCTCGATCAATAAGATCTTGAATGAGATCTTTCAATCGGTGACAATTACTTGTCTTGTGTCCTCTTCCTTGATGGAACTCACAGTGTTCAGTATCTTTCCACCATGCTGGTTTGACTTGAGGCTCATAGTTTGATAGCTTAGGTAGAGTGACCAAATTTTGAGAGAGGAGTTGTCGCAACACTGTTTCAATGGGTTCCCCTAAGGGAGTGTATGTGCGTTTTTGTTTTTGTGGACGAGGTCTTGGTTCATCATGAGATGTGATGCGACCTTGATTAAGAGGAACATTTGTGTTATTTTGAGGTGGAGGATTTTGTCCTGCAAACCGAACCACAGGTTGTGCATTTTGGACAGTCCGAGCATCCACAACCCCATCGTTGACGATATTTTTATTCTTGTTCCAGAAGTTTGGTTTATCACTATTGAATCGCGCGCGAGGACCATCTTTTGGTTCATTAAAGATTTTGATGAGTCCTTTCTTGATGAGTGCCCTTTCACATTTTATACCCTTGGTGATCATATCGTTAAAGGAGTCTGTGTCTTTGACATCCAGGTGAAATTCCATTTCTTCGTTTAAGTTGGAAATGAAAATTTCCACTAGTTCTCGTTCAGGTAACTGAAGAGAACGTCTGCTAGACATTTGGCGCCATCGTTGCAGGAATACTGAGAATAGTTCACCTGGTTTTTGTTTGGTATTGCATAGATCAGCCATGGTGATGTCACGTTCAATGTTATAAGAGTAATGAGATAGGAACTTCTGGATGAGTTCCTCAAATGTTCTAATGCCTCCTGGAAGTCGGGAAAACCATGATGTGGTTGTTCCTCCCAAGCTTTGGGGAAAAAGGCGCATTAAGTATGTGTCTTCATATGCAACTTCGAGACAAGCGGAATGAAATTCTCGGACATGATCACGGGGATCTCCCTTTCCTCTATATTTTTCGAATTTTGGTGTTTCGAATCCGCGTGGAAAGGGTGGCATATAAAGATTCCTATCAAATGGATAGGGACAGATGTCGTTAAGTGAGAATTGATTGGTCTTAATACCACTATGAAGTTGTTGGGCGAGATTCTCGACTTGTTGCCGCAACATCTCCATTTCATTAGGAGGAGGAGGTGGTGGGTTACCTCGAGGGATGTTATATCTGATGTGATTTCTACCTCTTTCCTCCTCATGGCGACTTTGTCTTTCTGATGCTTGTCTTAATTGGGCAAGATCAAAGTCTGAGGGGAGTTTGGCTCCTTCTTGAGCAAGTCTTAAGAAGTGAGCATCCGCATTGCTCCTGAGAATTTCATCAAATAATCTGTTAAAGTGAGGGTTATGCTGAACCCTTTCGATTGTTGAAGGAGTGGGACTACTTGGGTTTTCATCATTTACATTTCCTCCAAGTGCTTCTTGAAATTCATTGAGGTTGTCCTCTTCTTCCTCAATTTCTATTTCTCGTTGCCTTGATCGCGATCGGGTTTGAGCCATTTTGTTTGCAAGTTTGTGTTGAAGTTGATTGAAGATGATGATGAGTTGTTCGATGAAAGATGGATGATTAGTGGATTGTAGATCTCTAGCACTCTAAAGGTAGATGTAACCAAAATTCCTTCTTTGAATTGCTTGTTTGTTTTGAGGAGTTTGGATGTGATAAGGTGTAGAGAAATCTGAGATGTGTTACAGATTTTGACTACCTAGTAATGAGAGGATTCACTCATGAACTAGTTTTAACCTGCGTAGATGTGTCTCTTAGGATGAGCTTATCCTAGATGTAGAAACAATCTAAAAGTGATGTGATGTGTTTGATTTCAAGCAATATCTAAAAGAGAACTTGGGACAAGAACCTCTTAATGTTTTGAGAGTTGGGACGGATTGATGATGAAGTGATGATGTATGAATGAGATGATGGATGTTTTGTTTTCAACTTCAATAAAAACTTTGTGTTACAAATGGAACAAACTCTACTTCTTCCCTTTCAGGAGTTGGTGGCATTTCTCGAGCTGTGTTGTAGGTGATACAGACGTTTTGGGAAGAAGTTGGGATTAATCTTTCCTCCTTGATTTTTGTGATAACTCAGAGCCCTATATTGCATAAAAGCTCTGCGGTTCAATGATTCTGAATCAAACTCGTTTGTTTTTTTCTTGAAGGTATAGACGCATGCGATGTAGAAAGACTCTATGTGAGACAAAAATTTGTCTATTGAGATAGAAGAATTTCCTCCTTTTGATCAAAGCCTTTGAGCTTAATGGTCTCCTTTTCAAGTTGGTATTCTGATGACACTGCTTCTTTCGCAAGATGTGAAGAATGGTCATAAATTTTGTCTCTTTGTTGTTTGTACTTTGTTCTTGGTATTTTTGTTTGTTTTTGAGAAATGTTGGATGAATACTTTGTTTTTGGGATTGATTTTTTTGATTTTTCCTTGACAAGAAAACAAAGCAAGCACACAAACACAAGAATGTTGCCTCAAAGGCACAAATGAGTATGGGTCTAGATCAACCCAATTCTTGGACTTGTTTTTGACCCTTCCTTTAGATGTATTTTAAGATGTATTTCCAAAGCCTGAAGTCGGCTCAATTTGCACTAGGTCTGTAAAACGAACACACTTCAAACACTCTTTATCCCTATGGTCAGGTGGCCAGTTGTGATAAATTTAGCCCACATCTTGATATTTCTTCGACTTTGGTACTACATACCTTATGAATCCTGCCGTGGCAGGTAAGGATGTGATATACTAAGTCTTGCACGAGCATAACAAATAGATGATCCCTATGATGGGGGAGTCACCACTTTTATCAAGTCACAAGTGACTTTTCAAAAAGCTATGTTTCTACTCAAGGAAATATGTATGGTGAGTATCTTGGGAGCAAAACCATCTATGCTCTTGCACTAAATTATATCTCAAATATCCTCAATCAATAGAACGGGTGGGCTACTACTTAAAGGTGTTTAGTCATGTTCGATGTTTTTGGACATAAGTTCATTCTGCAGTGACTCACTTAAGAGCCTTGTAACTGGTGGTGGGGCCCATTTGTCCTTTCGGCCAGTTACACTGTAGGAACAGCTATACCCAAGGCTACAGCTTTCGCTCTCACCTGATTTCTATAGTGGCTCGAAGGATTTACCGCTCGAGGTCGTTCCCAAGAGTATCGATCCCTTGGCAGGCCTCTCTTAAAAAGATAAAATGTGAGTGTTACTAACACTTTTCTCTTGCACCTAGGACCACGAAAGCCAAGGGAGAGGATAGTGTGTGTTAGAAGTAGGACCACTCGACCAACTCTTTGCACAAGTGTGCCAAGCACGAAAAACACTTGTTCTTTTTAATCTATCATTGCAATGTGATCTAACTATTTGGAGATGTTGCTCCAACAATCATGGTGTTCTTTTTAATTTTCAAAGGCAATTGTTTGAGTAAACTAGAATTTGAAAATCCTGGTCAACTTAATGAAAAACACGTTTGCATGAAGTAAAATTGCTTTAAAAATGAGACAAGTTGATTGTGAATTTTATTTGCACCAAAAATGGAAGTGTGGATTGTGAGTTTTATCTTGATGCAAGAAATAAATTTTGCTTTGTTTATTTTAAGCACCAAAACGAAGTTTGTTTCCTAACTTGCAAAAAAAAAAAAAAAAGTTGTTTTTGTGTAAGTTTGTGGTTCTTTTTACCTTGGAACAATGAAATTCTTTTTAAGAGCCCCAAACAAATGTGTGATTCTTTTTTTAAAAGCCCAAATTTGAAATGTGAAGTTAATTTTAAACCAAAATAAAAAGTGAATTCATTTTTAAAACCAACTTCAAAAAACAAGTTAGTAAAAAATATAAATCTACTTTTTAATCTAATTTAAATCTGCACAAAAGAGAAAAATAGTTAGTAAAATCCGCCTATTTGGTGGGCTTCTACAAGCCTAATTTTTTTTTTTTTTTTTTTTTTTGGTTACAAGGTGATTTGTACAACGTTTTGTTACAATAGCGCTAGTCTGCGTTTGAACAGAGGCACTATTTAACACAAACGTATTAAAAGAAAGGGAAAGACAGAGAAGGGAAAAGCACTGAAACAGGGGGAATAGTGCCAAAATAATGCCAAACGCACCAAAACAGTGTCAAAATCGCAACCTGTGTGACATTTTCAACATTCAAACATGTTATTGGTTAAAAAAAAAAATGATCTTTTTGGTGTTTGGATTCACGTCGGGTTCACCAAATGATGCTCTGCAAAAAGGATTAGAAAATCTGTTTGATGGCAACACACACAAGAGCACAAGAAACAAACGTTAGTGTTAGCAACAAAAGATTATCCTAAACAGGCATATCAAGAGAGATATTAAGCATGAAATAGAAAGCATATAAACATAAAATGAAATAGCTAATCAAGATGCTCATAGTTGCTCCTCCCTTGTTCCTCTCCTCTCCAAGTCCCAAATGAGTGTAGCTTTCAGCAGCTTTTTGCACTATGGATGCTTATGGAGGATTGAGATTTAATACTAAGCTTCAAATATGAAATGAAAAGCTAAATACTATGCTAGAGTAGATAGTGATGCTATGAAAAAGCTCTATGCTAATGCCAGTATAACAACAATACTCTAAATGCTTCTCCTTTTGCTTGAGGAGAAGGGTTCTATTTATAGAAGAAATAGGGAAATGAAGGGTTAAGATTGAGCAATCTTAACAAGGGTTAGGATTGAAAGTTGGGGATCCATGTGCACAATTGGCACCAATAAAATGGTGATAAGTGTCAACATAGGATTGGGTTGAGAGAAGAGGTTGGAGGCATTAAAGGCCTGAGAAGACCTCATGGTTATCTAGAAGGTAAGGGTCAAGTCTAAATTAAGATTACCCATTGGATTAAGAGTTAATCCAAGGATAAACCTTTGTGCAAATGTTTAAGAGATAATCATGGTCAAAGCATTAATGGCCTGATGAGACCTTTGGGTTGGGTAGAGGTTGAGTCAAAACAAATGTTTTAACCATGTGGGAGGGTTTGAGGTAACCATTAATGGTTATTGGAGACTTTGGGGATTAAGTGGTTGAAGGTTGAAAGCCTTCAATGGTTATCAAAGACTTTGAGCCATTTAGTGGTTGAAGGTTGGAAGCTTTCAAAGGTTATCCAAGACTTTGAGGGTTAATTTGTTGAACACACAAAGCATTAATTGCTTTTCAAAGACTTTGGAGTCTTTGAGAAGTGACTCCAATTTGCTTAGGAATGTGACAATATTTAAGGGATGAATTTAGGCTAATTAGGAAGGGTTTTAGAAGAATCTAGAAGGGGTTTAGGCATACAAGTGGATTTTGTAGGAAAATGCAAGTGGGAGAAATTTTGGTATTTTCAATTAAAATAAAATCATTTATTTCAATTAAATGGTGTAATTTGCATTTGGATAAATATTCAAATAAATATTAATTTATTTAAATGAGAAAAATGAAGATAAAGCATTAAAATGCTTGAAGACTTTGAGGGAAACCATTAAAGGCTTGAAGACTTTAAGGAAAACCATTAAAGTCTTAAGAAGACTATAGAAGGAAGCCATCAAGTTTGAAGACTTTAAAGCCATCAAGTTTGACTACTTTAAGGGAAACCATTAAAGGTTTCAAGTGGGTGAGGATAAATAGGATTTTAAATAAATAATTTATTTAAAATAGTTGTGCAACTTGCTTTTGTAGGAAAATACAAGTGGGTGGAGGATAAAGGTGATTTAAATAAATGATTTATTTAAAATAATTGTGCAACTTGCATTTGTAGGAAAATGCAAGTGGGTGGAGGATAAAGGTGATTTAAATAAATGATTTATTTATTTAAATGTGAGAGGTGGGATTTTGGGGGTTTTAAATAAATATTAATTTATTTAAATGTGAGAGAAGATTTAATTAAATAAATATGATTTATTTATTTAATTAATGGTCTGAATTTGGTTAAGTGAATTAAATCAAATAAATTGAATAATTTATTTAATTAATAGGAGAATAGGGTTAAGATGAATTAATTAAATATTAATTTAATTAATTATTAATTGATGGTTAAATAATCAAATAAATACTAAGTATTCATTTAATTAAGTGGACAAATTTATGTGACTACATATATAATAAATGATACAAATGCAATTAGATAATAAAATAGCTAATAAAATACATCTAGAGCTTAGAAAGCATGATCACATAGTGATATAATAGATAAGAAAGAGGAAGAAGTGTCACATAGCCAAGACCCCTCTCGTGAGATCATAGTGTAGTTGTATTGCAAGAGAAGACCAAGTCATTGTAGTATTGAGTGTGTATTTTGACAAAGCTTTACTTGGAGTTTCAAAGCAAGGGAACCAAGAGTGAGTTATTCTGATAAAGAGGAAGAATGAATGGTTTTGTTGTTCTGCATGGGCAAGAGTGACTATTTCAGATGCACACAAGCCAAGGGACACATGTCGACAAGGGTCTAATGTGGAATATTCCAATTTGAATTTGAGATATTCTTAGGATATTAGCAAGCCACACAGACATCTATGTGTCGCGTTGTCATCCAACCAAGATAACCTTTAATTGAGATTAGGGGTGGCTAGCATTGTTCCATCTTTACAATCCGTGATGTTAGAATGGTTAAATCTTTGATCACAGATTTTCATCATAAATGCATCGGGTGCAATGCAAAAGTGTAATAAATGCATTGGGTGCAATTTGTGACACTATAGGATGTTGTGTCATAAAATATACTAAATGGATTACAACATATAAGCAATAGTAATCACCATATGAACCTATTTCAGGAGAAAGTTTGCCAAACAAAGAATTATATAGGATGATACTACTAGAGAATAAAGATTCAACTAGCAAGTATAGGAGTTGTCAAAAAAAGTTTTAGATCATGTGTAGTATCCATGATACTAGAAGGATGGTGAGTGGAGGATTTATTTCAACATTTTAAGAAATCAAAAATACAAATTCTCATTACTAAGATCAATGATATAATGGAGTATTTGAGGAAAGCAAAGTACTTTATAAAGATTGATTTGAAATGTGATTATCACTAGAATAGAATAAAGGATGAAGATAAATGGAATACATCATTTAAGACATGCAACATCGTAAATTTCACACCTTTATTAGTGTGTTCAATTTCACACTCTCCTAACACATATTTTAGCATTTCCCTTTCCTCTATGCAATATAGGACCTTTATTGTAATTAATTAATATTTAATTAATATATGAGTCTTATTCCACTTTATTACATCATCACACTCTTATTTGGGCCCTTAATTATAGGTGTGTCCTTTATCATTTTATCCTGATTTATCCTTAATCACCCCAATAACAACTCTCAAAACATATTTTTCATATCTATGCATTATGGTTTGAGCCACCAAGCTAGATTCAGCATTAGATTCTGATTATCTCACATCCCTAGAAAACTACATCAAGGCATCTTCATATTATATTTTAATTATGATTTCATGATGGATTTTACATGATTTATCATGTTATTGCATCAACACATGGATGACTTATCCTAAGAGCATTGCATCACCTATTGAAGGTATAATCATCTCCATTCAACCATTTCAATTTCAAATCTAGCCTTGCCCACAAAAGGAAAGATTTTCCAATTTAATTTCTATTTCAATTAGAGCAAATTCTAAACCCGAGGTTTGACCTAAGGAAAACCCCTATCCACAACCCCCTTTTCTTCCTCTTGTGTGTAGCTATAGGTACCCAGTGGATCCAAGAAGACTAGAACAACACTAGGACCCAGAAACAGAGCATCTAGACAAATTTCATCAAAAAGTGCTTGGACCAGGGTGTTTTGGGTGCCACTGTCTATGACTAGGGAACTTTGGAGCACCATGGTCCTCCAAAAATAGGTCTAAATTTGACAGGTGTCTTCTGAATTGCATCAGGATTCAGACTTTCAAACCATAGCTCTAAATACCAAGGCACCAGACACCCTGGTCCCAACAATTCAGCTCCAGATTTCAATTATAGGCGCACAATCAAATTCCTCTTTCATTTATGTACCTATTGTGAATTTTATATTTCATTATCAATTACCATAATCAATCAAAGTTGCTAGTCCATTCATGTACTTTCTTACCTTAGACTTAGCATTCAATTTACACCCATTCAATTACATTTTCAACTCAAACAAAAAGGTAATAAGACTTCAATCAACATTCAACCCTCTTCCTAATATAATTGAGGTTGGGTCTATTGAGTTCATCCTCCTTTTAATGTGATGCATGTGAAAGTTAGGTCATTTCCTATTTTACAAAGGTTAACTTGTGAAACCCTAATTTTCCAACCATTGCAATACCAATAAGGGATTATATGAGTGGTTGTTCATGCCTTTTTTCGTTAATCAATACATCAAGTACATTAATGAGGTACATGTATGAGGTATTACGAATTGTTTTTGGTAAGTTTATAA
Source organism: Cryptomeria japonica (assembly GCF_030272615.1). Lineage (NCBI taxonomy): Eukaryota > Viridiplantae > Streptophyta > Pinopsida > Cupressales > Cupressaceae > Cryptomeria > Cryptomeria japonica. The sequence continues at coordinate 276,379,133 of NC_081412.1, forward strand.
TTATTTACTTGGATGATATTTCAACTTTTAGAAAGATTGAGAAAGAACATCTAGATCATAAAGGATAGTAATTACAAATATTAAGAGAGGAGAAGTTGTTGATCAATTTGAAGAAATACAATTTCATGAATGAGTTGATATGCTTGGGATTTATAATTTTAGTCAAGGGATTGGAGATGGATCTAGAGAAAGTGAAAGCAATTGTTGAGCGGCCTAAACTAGTAAATATTGAGGTAAAATATTTGTATGTTTTATCAAGTTTCTAAAGGAAGTTTATAAAAAATAAGTGGTATTAATGTACTACTAACTGACACAATCAGGGAAGATAGGAAGGAATTCAAATGAATATCCTCAGAGAAGTTACAAGATCTAAGTTGCTAAAGAAGAAAGTGATATTATAGCCAATGCTAGCTTTACCAAATTTTCAAGAGATATTATAAGTTGATTGTAATGCAATTGGAGCTATTTTGAGCCAATAAAGAAGATCGATAATGTATTTTAGTGAATATTTGAAAAATGAAAGGAGAATGTATTTATAATATGACTAGGACTTGTATGGCATAATTTAACAAGTATATAAGTAGATGCATTACTTGTTATTAGAGGAGTTCATTTGTAACCACAAGGAACTAAAATACTTGAATAGAATGTTAGGATAACCAGTGAACAACTGAGAGGGGGGGGGGGAGGGGTAATCAGTTGTTAATAGATTATGTGAATTAAAGCACTTAAAACCTTATACTAGAATAATTGATTAAGCTTTAAAGCATAATTGAAAACCAAAGAATCAATACCATGGAACCATAACACATAACACCATCATTTGTACGTGGAAAATCCGGTAAAGGGAAAAACCACGGTGGGAAGTCCTACCACTGTCAGATGATACTTCTACAGAAAGTATATGATAACAATAGGGCTTTCACATGCATGAAGGCACACTTCCTAGAGTGCATTGCTCATCACTTTGGTGTTTTACTTTTTGATGCTTGTGTTTGTTTTATTTATGCTCACACCACCCCAAATCATTCTTTCTTATCCTCACTTTGGTGTTTCACTTTTTGATGCCCGATGTTTGTTTTGTTTATGCTCACACCAACCCAAATCGTTCTTTCTTATCTTCTTCCTTGTGTTTCCTCCAAGTTTGAATCCTGATTCTTAGGACTAGGGCATTGGGCACCTTGGTAAAAAATTGTCGAATTCACCGGATGTGAATTCACCACCTTGATATGATCTCAGACACTTGATTTTCATTCCTATCTTTGTCTCAACCATAGCTTTAAAGATCTTGAATTTATCAAAGGCTTTAGATTTCTCCCTTAGAAAAGAAACTCACATCATTCTAGAATAGTCATCAATGATTAACATGAAATATCTATCTCCTTGAAAGCTTGTTGTATTAGCAGGACCACATAGGTCGGTATGAATAAAATCAAGAATATCATTAGATTTATCAGGTATGCTCTTAAAAGAAGTTTTGATTTTCTTACCCATTTGACATTCCTTACATATCAGATTACGAGGCTTCACAATCTTAGGTAAATCTCTAACTGCCTTAGTTGAACTGATCTTTACAATGCAATCAAAATTTACATGACACAACCTCTTACGCCATAGCCAACTTTCATCAATATGTGCAATCAAACATGTCTTTTCACCAAAGTTCAAATGAAAGATGTTATTCTTACCATCCAATTAAACGGTTCCTCTTCCTTTGATAATGCATGCTTTGTTATTACCGAATTTGACCTGCCCACCATCAAATTCTTGCAGCGTTAGAAACTTTCTTTTGTCACCTATCATATGATGAGAACAACCACTTTCTATTACCCATTCATCCTTGTGTTCAACTTTTTCTGCAAGGGCCTTTTCCTCATTTATGATAATTGGTTCCAAATCATCTTCCTTCATAGCATAAAATACCCAGTCTTTTCCATTGCTGGATCCACTAGTTGAATCTCTTGTTGGTTCTTCTCCCGAGTCATCAGTTACTCCTTCCTCATCAACATAGTAGCATGATTTATTTTTGTTTCTCCTGTACTTATGCTTGATCTGATATTCAGGGTTAGGCTTAAAATATCTTCTTGCTCTTTCTTCTAATTTTAAATTCCTTTTAGGACATCTAGATAAAAAATGACCTATCTTATTACATGCAAAACATTTAAAAGGATATTTTCCTTCATACTTACTTCCCGACAGACCTTTAGGTATCCTCCTTGCAAATAGAGCTTCAAGTTGCTCAAGCTCTTCATCTTCTTTCCTAATCTCTTCCAATTCCTTTGCATATAAAACTTTCCAATCTTGCTTTCCGGTTGATGATGTAGGTGACTTAAATGTAGTATTAATCTTTGTAGCTCCTGAAGGACCAAATCATTCAAGCTCAAAAGAAGATATCTTCCCAACAAGAGTATCTCTATTGATAGAAGAATTGGGCATGGTTCTTAGCTCATTAATTGCAGTTACCTTCATCTTATATTCCGGTGGCAAAACCCTTAATACTTTTGAAACAATCTCTTCTTCACTTAGAGATCCACCACAACACTGAATTCCTAATAAAATTTTATTTACCCTTTTCATGAATGCAAAATTTCTTTCATCTTCCTCCATCTTCAAGCTTTCATATCTTACCCGGTAACATTCAAGTTTTGCAATTTTAACAGTGGGATCACCTTCATTCAAAATCTCCAAGTTGTCCCATATAAATTTTGCCGATGATTTGTCTGATAGTCCCATGATTTTCTGATCTGATAAGGCGCTTAAGATGGCTTCTCTATCTCTGCAGTCATTCTCAATGTTCTTTTCCAAGTCTACCAGTGCAGGATTTCTAGATGCCAGATCATGAGGAGTGTAACCTTTCTGAGTTATTTCTCAAATTTCCTTTCCAATGCATCTTAAATGAGTCTCCATCCGAATTTTCCATACTCCATAGTTTGTTCCATCAAGCCTAGGGATGTCCTTCTAGAAAACAGTAGTTGAACTATTAGTTGCCATAGGATCTTCCTCAAGCAGATAAGATTTTGCAAAAAGAGGACCAAGCTCTGATACCAATTGTTAGGATAACCAATGAACAACTGAGAGGGGGGGGGCGGGGGGTGAATCAATTGTTAACAAATTATGTGAATTAAAGCACTTAAAACCTTATACTAGAATAATTGATTAAGCATTAAAGCATAATTGAAAACCAAAGAATCAATACCATGCAACCATAACACATAACACCATGATTTGTACATGGAAAACCCAGTAAAGGGAAAAACCATGAAGGGAAGTCCTACCCACAGTCAGATGATACTTCTGCAGAAAGTATTTGATTACAATAGGGGCCTGCACATGCAGGAAGGCACACTGCCTAGAGCGCACTTCTCATCACAATGGAGTCTCACTGACTATGGAGATTTCAACCACCTCAAAATATTTGAACAATAATCCAGAATGAAGAACTGTCGGTGATAGCATCAAACATGCCAAATTACAGTTTCGGTTAAGCTCAATACCAAATGTCTAAAACCTCTTACATAAACCCAACTCGATCACCTATGATCGACCAATTCCTCTACACAAATGAATATTACATTATTCGATCCTTGCACATTCATACATACATCCATATGATCTACAATAAGATCTTACATATATTTATACCAATCTAGGACCTAACCAATTAGGCCAACCACCCAAATGATAATTCAATAGATCCATTGCATAATCCTGAAATAAAATCATAAAACATGTCGGCCTAAGACCAAACAAACATCATCGAATCATTAAAACATCCCAAAAGTGCATCGGAGGATCCACCAACACATAACATGAAAACCGGTCCATAACCTAGATAGCACCAGACCTAAATTAGATCCACACACGCCAAAGAAATGACACCAATTAGTTGAAGCACAAACACAATCACCATCGTCATCCTGAATCCCTTCTAGAAGCTGCACCAACACCACTTATGGATCACATCAATGATCTTCAATAAAGCTCTGTCGGTGAAACCCTTACCGGACCTATAAAGCAGGCTTACTAGAACATAAGATAGCATCCGATCATTAGGCAATACCATATGACTGAAACATACTTCGGAAGCATATGAACCATCCATACAAACTTATTCCATCATCTAGATCATACCGGTGACAATCAACTGATAATCTACCCAATCCAATCCTTCTACTGGACTCCAGTAAACAACCATAACAACAAGTGTTGACATCAATGACAAAATATCAATGCAACACATAATCAATTCCATCATATGGCCAACATAGAAAATGTAAGTTGAACCAAAGACACATGAGATAGGTTGTATTTTTTTGAAGTTACACATTTGTGTTGAAGCATAAGGGTTGTTGATGTATTAATAGAAGATTAAAATGAGAGTGCGTGCATAGTTGGATTTGAAGAGCTAAAGCATCTATATCAAGCCAGTCCTAATTTTGCAAGGTTTCGAAGGCATGTAATTTTTTTGTAAATATGGATCAAATTCGGTGGTTAGACTACTTGATCCAAAATCATATATTATTTAAGGGAAGTCAATTATGTATACTAAGGGATTACTGATAGAATTGTTTTTCAAGGAAATGAATAGCGATTGTTTAGTAGGCTGCTTTAAAGTGGACAAGATGGTTGTATTGGTGAGTGAGAACTATATTTGACCATAGTTACATATAAGGACATCAAGGAATTCAATCAAAGTTATAAGAATTTTCAAGTTGCGAAAAGAAATAGTAAAGATATTGGTTTGCATCAACCATTACTAGTGCTGGAGAAACCTTAGGAGTATATAAGTAAAATTTTTGTATTAGAACTACCAAGAAAAAAAGAAAGAGTATGATTCAATATTTATAGTTGTAGATAGATTTTATAAGTTGTAATGTTGCATGGTGTATGAAAGAGTATAGTTTCAGATATAGACACAAAATTTATTGGAATTTTGGAAGACATTATGGAAGAAGATAGATAGTTCAGACATTCAATTCAACATATCACCCACAAACTAATGGCACAAAAAATGTAAAAAAGAGTTTAGATAAATTTTTAGGATGTCTAGAAGAAGAAAATATAGAAAAAGAAAATTGGTATACAATTCTATCATATGTAGAGTTTACATACAATAATTCAATAAATTAAAGTACAAGGAAAACACCATGGGATTCCATATGGTAGTAATCAAGGAATGCATTTTAGTTTAGAGATATTAGTAGGAAAGAAAGGAGAACAAAACAAGTAGGAGAATTTGTAGAATATATGAAGGAAGCACATGGAAAAGTAAGGAGTTACTTGGAGAAGATGAGTGATAGATATAAGGAAAAAGGATAATGAGAAAAGGAGACATAAGGAATTTTTGGTTGGAGATGAAGTGATATTTCTATTGGAAAATACAATAAGTTGAAGATGAATATTTTTTTTCCTTGCAAAATTCACATGAAGTTGATTTACCAAATGGATTGGGCATACATCTAGTATTTAATGTTTGAAATCTATATCAATATAAAAAATGAGAGACAAAGATATAATGTGATAGTACTAGGAAAATTTCAAATCCCACAATAATAAAAAGGAGGACATAGAGAAGATCTTAGATAGCAGGGTTAGAAGAAATACCAAGAATAGCCAATATGAAGAGTGTTTGGTGAAGTGGGAAGGTACGGTAGAAGAAGTTTCAAGTTATATTTCTATGGTTTATGTAGACTATCTTGGTAAAATAATCTTAAACATTTGATGCAAGAGCATCATAGGGTGTAAGAGTGATCTTACATCAAGCAAAAATATTTTACTCTCGCTTTATCTTTTTTTTCAGATTTTTAGTCATCACTCAATAGCTATAGCTCCTATCATATTTTATTGTAGTTGTATATCTCAACTCATAGTTTGGAATACATGTTTCGTAGTGATCCTTCAACATCATATTCACTTTTAAAATATTTTTATCATCATAAAGGCATAATTGGTTTCTAAACCTCATTGGGATTGAAAAATAAATACTCAATTTCACTATTTATTAGTTGTAGTAGATTTTTGGAGTTGTGGAAGAAAAGAAACCCATTGAATAATACATTGGATCCAAGAATGCTTTTATTATTCATCATATTGATTTTTATATCAATCTATTCAATCTAGGAGCTTCCAACTACACACTTCATCAAGGTGGGATTTGCACCACCTAGTAGCCAAATAAGATCATTCACAATGCTTGACTTTAACACATAAATATCATTCACAATCATTTAAAGCCTGAGAGCATGAAAGTACAAGAGCACAAAAGCATTAAGCATTAGAGAGAGAAAGAGTCAATAAGGGTGAAGACATGCAATTATATATTAATATGATTTGAATTTTGTAATCAAATGATTGAGGCTTAGCATTTGGAAGCTCATTGTGGTAGGTTGTAATTCATTCTTGGCTATGAATTAATAAAAAACATACCATTGTTTTGCTATGTAGAGAAGATCTTAGATAGCAGGGTTAGAAGAAATACCAAGAATAGCCAATATGAAGAGTGTTTGGTGAAGTGGGAAGGTACGGTAGAAGAAGTTTCAAGTTATATTTCTATGGTTTATGTAGACTATCTTGGTAAAATAATCTTAAAAATTTGATGCAAGAGCATCATAGGGTGTAAGAGTGATCTTACATCAAGCAAAAATATTTTACTCTCGCTTTATCTTTTTTTTCAGATTTTTAGTCATCACTCAATAGCTATAGCTCCTATCATATTTTATTGTAGTTGTATATCTCAACTCATAGTTTGGAATACATGTTTCGTAGTGATCCTTCAACATCATATTCACTTTAAAAATATTTTTATCATCATAAAGGCATAATTGGTTTCTAAACCTCATTGGGATTGAAAAATAAATACTCAATTTCACTATTTATTAGTTGTAGTAGATTTTTGGAGTTGTGGAAGAAAAGAAACCCATTGAATAATACATTGGATCCAAGAATGCTTTTATTATTCATCATATTGATTTTTATATCAATCTATTCAATCTAGGAGCTTCCAACTACACACTTCATCAAGGTGGGATTTGCACCACCTAGTAGCCAAATAAGATCATTCACAATGCTTGACTTTAACACATAAATATAATTCACAATCATTTAAAGCCTGAGAGCATGAAAGTACAAGAGCACAAAAGCATTAAGCATTAGAGAGAGAAAGAGTCAATAAGGGTGAAGAAATGCAATTATATATTGTAGCGTCCTAAAATTGCGACACTTGCAATTTCGACCGCATTTGGGTCTTCACGATGGCGACGCAACACGCAACCTGAATGGAGACCCCGAAACCTGATTATGACACCAAAAACTGCATTTTCTTGCACCCTGGCCTAAACCTCCTTTGCACCCTGCTGTCCCGGGAGGTGGGACCAGAGCGCCCAGTGCCCTGGTCCCCCAGGACCATGGCGCCCAGCGCCCTGGTCCCTGGGTCCTATTTTGGGCCCGATCTCTTTTGGACTTCGGGTCTTTATGTTTGCAAATTGGAAAATTATCTTTCCTGGTCGGCCTAAGGTCGGGAAAATCAGTCTATCAACCCTAATTGACAAGTATATAAACTACATTTTCCTCTTTCACTCGATATGATGGAAAAGGCGTGGAAACTATACTCAAGCATTCAAGCATTCAAGCATTCCTTCAAGCAATTGATCATTTCAAGTCTCCATTCAAGGCTAAGTGTTGCATTCAAGACAAGGATTCAACCATTGAAGAGGAGATCACTTACTACGTACTACTACAACATACAACATACAACATCTATACCTTCGCACATAAGGATACAAACATCCTTACAACAAGGTATTAGTACTTGTTTTACATTACAGACATTTACATTTACAGCATTGCTCATTTCTTGGTTAATTCCAAAACCGGGGTTTGACCTAAAGGCAAACCCCTAATCCCTAACCCCCCAATCGTCTTCGCTTTTCTGTGTGTAGGTTGCAGGTACGTGGCTGAAATTGAAGATCTGGAATCCTTGTGCAGAGACGAACAGATCCCCCTTCGTTTCACGGATTTTTCGGAGGACCGTGGCGCCGGGCGCCATCGTCCCGACAACTTTTGCTCAAATTTGCAGGACAGCGCCGTATCGACATTTTACTGCTAATTCCAGGTCCGCAGCTTCATCCTATATCCCTATCTCAGTTTATAAGCAAATCTTTGTCACTTTCTATGCATTCCTAGCTTAATTCTTCTATCAACATTCTTTACAAAAGAGGGTAGCCTTGCTTTCTTAACCCTTGAAACACATTTAGCATCCAATCTTGCATTGCGTGGGATTGGATCTTGTGGGTTTCAACCCCTCTTTTGAATGTAAAGTCTCTCCCCTAAGTGAAAACCATCAACCCTAGTGAATCTCCCTTCTCTCTCCTCGGAGTTGGAAGAGGGGAGAGCAACTAGGGTTCGATCGCGATTTTCCGCTTTACATATATTAATATGATTTGAATTTTGTAATCAAATGATTGAGGCTTAGCATTTGGAAGCTCATTGTGGTAGGTTGTAATTCATTCTTGGCTATGAATTAATAAAAAACATACCATTGTTTTGCTATGTCATTGAATTTGTCATCAACTACTTGTGAGTTGTTTGATTCTATTGCATGATTGGACAATACTTAATTGAATCCTTCTCTATAACTTCATCATAAAATAGATTAGGAAACCTTAGATAACAAATCTTAGAAATAAACAAATTGATCATGTCTTTATAAATTGAATTAATAATATTAAAAAATTCACCAAGATCAACAACATCAATTAAGTGAACCTACATAAATATATAAAAACTTCAATTTACACATTCTATGTTTCCTTTAGTTCAAAATAAATTTTATATACTCTTTTTTACACAAAAGTTATTCTTAATGTTAAAATCAACATTAGATTATCATACATACATATAGAAATATGTGTGTGTGTATATATGCATGTGCATGCGTACATACATACATACATACATAGAAATATATATATGTAGACACACACACAAACACATGTATGTATGTATATATATGTATGTGTATATATATCCATATGTATGTATGTATACATATATGTATGTATAAATGTGTGTGTGTGTGTTAAAAAAAATGGATTATACAGATATGGATACCTCCTAATTTATAAACTTTATAAACTCGCAGATCATAATATGATGAGTAAAAACATATCTAAATTAAGAGTCATCCCTCAATTAAGCATTAATAGGGAGGATGTCTCATCTATCAAAATCATTCGAAAATCCAATCTAATTCAATCATACCTCTGAAAATAAAATCCTACAATTAACACAATTAAAAAATATGCCATCATTCTCACCAATATATTATAACCCTAAAAAAAAAACACTTGTATTCTAATTCAATATAATATTTAAAAAAATAAGAGTTATGAAATATCCCACCTTAAAAACAAATCGTCTAGGTTTGAGATCATGTAGTGCAGTCATGTCATGGCCACATGGGGTGTAAAACAAAACAGGTAGACATGTGTGGCGATCCAAGCTTTTGTCCACAGACTGCTTAGAAAGTACATACAAACAAAACTCTGAATAACATGCGTAGCTGTACTAACTATTCCATCAATTGTCTTCTCAAATCTCCATTCATTCTCATATGCATATGTCAGAATGAACCCAAGGAGACAAAATGCTCTTAATCTTGTACCCAAAATTGAAGGACAACATTGGTATTTCCGTTGTTTAATTCTCCATCTCTTTTTAACTTCATTAGCCATAGTTCAGTCTATAGCAGTATTATTACATAAAAAACCATATTTTGAACTAACCTGAGCTTGAACTTGAGCTTGTTACTATCTAATTTAGTTTAACAATGGTATATATATTCTCATAATTTTTAGTAATTTTTTCAGTTAAAATATTTATTTGAGCATTGATGAGTTTTTTTTTAGTAAAAAGTAGGTTGGAGTTCAAATAATCGAGTATTATTGTTAGTTCTTATGTTAACTATCAACAAAGGTTCAAATCTTCAAAGATATAATAAGGTAATTAAGATTGTGCTTTGGACAACTTTGAGATAATGGATCCTGGTCCTTGGCTCCGAGTTAAAGATGTATTAACTTAGACTTGTATTCTTGATATCAATGGATTGCAATACATTGATTTAAAGATGGTTTGACCTCAAGCAAAAAAAGAAAAAAGAAAAATGGTTCGCATTGAGTCTATTAGGAATTTAATCTTCTGTGTATATGACCCCTCATAACACAAGGCATGATGCAAGGATCACGTCTCAAACAATTTTAGTAGAAATATGTTTCCAATTATTTATTCTTGATTAAGAAAATCAACTTAAATTCATATGCCCATATCAAATTACATTAATACTTCCAATTTGACATAAACTCATTTGCCCATATCAAATTACAATAATACTTCCAATTTGACATAAACTCAAGAAAAAATCAATTATTATTGTTTCTTTATATTTCAGATTCTTAATTTGATTTATTCTAACAAGAAATATAATTGAATATATTGCAAAAATTAGTTTTTTTTTTTTGAAGAACATAAACCTAAACATTATATTATATTAATAAAAGAAACAATTACATAAAAATATCCGGATAGAAAATCTAGAGCCACCCAAAAGAAGGGAAAAAGAACATCCCTCAAACACAAATTAGATTGCTAAGATAAAAGTGTATTTAGTGAGTTGTATTTTTTAAATTTTTTATTTTTAAGACTATAGGAATCGGGCATAGCACCCCCTATATACTACAGTGCGTTGGGTAAAATTTTTAACGTGTCTAGTGACACTGGCGCAACACGTCATCTGACACCATGTGGGTTGGGGGGAGACTAGACCTCATGACCTCATGTTTTACCACTGGAAGCTCTCGCCAATCAAGCTAACCCCCCAACCCCTAGTGAGTCATGTATTTAGATAATAAAATCATGCTAAAAATAGGCATCTTCAACCTTAATTGAATGCTTCTAATAAATCCAACCCCAATTACACTCTTTTGTAAATTTTAACTATAGCCAAAAACCATGATAGTGAGTTTTCAAGAAGTTATTATGTGTTTTTAGTTTTGGAAGACTTTTTCTATTCTTTTAGTAACATCTTTGTTTTTGATAACAGGAAAAACAGGTTTTGAAAGGACCCTGAAACCCTTTACATTGGATTACAAAATATAGATCAAATAGAGTCCAATCATAACAAAATTACAACAAAATCAAGCAAATAGGACTGAGAGACAGTAGAAGACAAATAAAAGACCGCTCAACCCACAAAAACAACAAAAGGCCAACAACAAGCTGGTGCATCTTCTTGGCGACATTCTTCAAGTCTAGAATGTCTTGAGGTAGTTCAATGGCTTTCTTCTTCATACTAGCACGAGTGCACTTTCCCAGAGGACCCGAATCATCACCACCATCAACCATCCCCTTATCCACGTCCACAACAACCTTGTCCATGTGAGCTTTCTTTAGCTTGCTGACCATGGTAGACATAGTGTCTGCAGAAACCTTCACAATGTTCGGACTAGTTTCCATAATTCCCTTGAGGGTAGTCTCACACTTTGTAATTCTGGCCTCCATATCCATAATTTTGTTGTCAAATATTTTCTTAACACATTGAGTAGCTTCCATATTCTTGGCCAAACAATCTGTCATCACCTGTTTTTCTCTTACAGTCCACAAAACACCAGCAGAAGTACCTTGAACCATCTCTTTACCAGCATTGACAAGGTGAGCTCTCATAGTACTATGCAACAAATCTTTATCATTAGCCTACATTACTTCCATCTTGGAAGATAATGACCGCTGCTTAAGATTGATGTTTTTGATTTCATAGAATACCCATATTAAAAGACAAAAAACCTCTAATGAATTATTTTTGGCGACATTAAGCACATCAAATGGTATCTCCTATTTAGGATGAAAATCCTGAGGGGAAAAATTTGCCGAATCATGAGAATTCTACTCTAAGCCATGAGAGGAAGATGACACCTCAACATTTTGAGTTTGGTCCATGGAATCCTGGTCATCAGACCTATCCGAAACCTTCAAAGTGGATTTTCGCAATTTACCCTTAGGGCGTTTACTCGAGCCTTCCCCATCAACACCAGGGGAACCCTTACTCACACCCGCAACAACCATCTTCAAAGTGGATTTTCGCAATTTACCCTTAGGGTGTTTACTCGAGCCTTCCCCATCAACACCAGGGGAACCCTTACTCACACCCGCAACAACCATCTTCACCCGAGTTTTGGCCTTTTTTATAGAATGAGGGGCATAATCTCCATCATCACTATCAGTTTCCCATCCTTCTGACTCTAATTCCTCACTAACATCGATATTTTCAGTAGAAACATGGGATGGCTTACTGGGGTTTTCAGAAGCCCTAGCTTTCAAATGCTAAAAAATCAGAGCAATTAAATCAAGTGGTGTAAAACAAGATTAACATGGGGGTTCTACTTGAAATCGACAATACTTGCATTCAAAGAAGACAACAAATAAAATGGGAACAACATTTTCTCATTGTGACGGAAATGGTTAAGGAACACAAAGTGATACCTGTAAATTTTAGTGAACCTGTCATCCAGAGTGAAGAACTCCATAATCACCTTTAGAAGCCCCTGCCATATGGCTTTAATCTTCTTCAGCTCAAAATGGGTCTTATTGGCTTTCACCAGGCGTTTACGTTCCTTCTCCTTCTTGGGGAATCTCTTCACAACAACAATCAGAGATTTTTCTATCTCTATAAAGCTTAATCCCCTCCATAGACATTCCCATCACTTCAGCAATAAGTTCTTCATTAATCACAGTCACCATAGCAAACAAATGCACCTTACCATCCTTCCATCCCTTTACAAATTGTCTCATAACACTCTGTTTATGCCCATGCAACTTCTCCAAAAAAGTCAGCACTCCCCCTTCTATAATCTATGCCAAATGGTAAGATTCTTCTTCCAATTAGCACATTCAAGAGGTTCCACCTGATGCCACTAACCCCCCATAGTATTAAAACTAAGCTCAAAGACAACCAACTTCAGAAGATCAAGGTTTGCAGCAGAAAAACCAACAACGACTTCAAAATCAAATAACGCCCATGAATCATGTGAAGTCTGGCAGTAATAATAACAACTTAAGGCAACCAACCCAAACGCTTGCCATAAAATTATGACAAAATTAATAACTCTCATCATCGAAAATAGTAGGGATCTCCTCATATCTGTCATGTGTTTGATTGTGCATATGGAGTGACCGAACCTCAAAATCCAAGGTGTCTTCATTAAACCACACCTTCCTAGTGTTAATTCTAACCCCTGTGTTAATAGTCCCACAATTACCTTCTCTATAGTTATGAGAAATATAAGACTCCTTGAAAGTATTGATTATATTCTTGGAGGCATTAATAATATTTTCAATCATCCATGAAGGTGAACTTTTCCCCTTAAGACATTGAATAATATTATTCGAGTCTCCCTCAATCTACACCTTCCTGCATCGAAGTTGCTTAGCAATTTGCAAAATTTGGAAGGCACCCATGGCTTCAGCAAGGTGGTTGGTCTGTGTACCCATGAGTCGTAGTATAACAATTAATGAGTCTTCTTCTTAGATAATTAGTTTAGGTTAGTGTTGTTCCAATCTATAAGACATAAAGGAAGACAATTTGAGTAAGGAAATGGAGAAAATTGAAGGGCTTGTATAGAGTTTGTAAATTGTTGGTTGTGCAAGAGAAGTCAATGAACACCCTTCAAAGGTATATAAACTATTATATAATAACTTATTGGATAGTGGTTTGAGATATCTTACACTTAGATAATAGTTTTTTTTTTCATTATTTTAGATTTTTCTAGTCAATGTGGTTATTTCTTTCTTTTTTATGTGTTTTATGTTTTTAATTATTTTTTCTATGGTTAATTATATCTAATAACATTTTCATATAAGGATTATTTTTTATAGATTTTTATATTAAACAATTTTCTCAATAGATTTATATGAAAGTTTAATAAAGTTTATTTTGGTATTATTATGTTGTGGAATATTCACATTAATTATAAATCATATAGATATTAGGGATATTTTTAAGGCATTTCATATTTTTGGTTTGTGTGGTTAGTTTTTAAAATTTATGTTCATTAATCAAACACTAAGTTACAAGTGGAAGAATAGAGTTGTATTATTTGTAGAAAGAGATCAATACCAAATTTTAGATAAGGAGAGTGAGAAACATATGAGAACATATTATTTGTAGCAAGCATTTTTTAGTCTACAAGGATGATGTAAAACATCATCATTATTGTGTCTCTCATGGAGAAAATAATAATTCTTGTTGGGGATGCATGCATCTATTTTTATATCATTTTGTAATTGGCATTTGATTCTTGTGATAACACACACTATAAAAAGAACCTTGTAGTGGACTTGATAGATTTGCTAGTTTGGCATAGCCTTAGGTCACACTTTTGGACTTCTTTAGCATTTTTCCAAACAAATCCGTCATGCCTTAGTGTGTTTGTTTGTGCATTTTTCTACCTCAAAATACATATTTTTACCTAATTTGGTGAAATCTTCATTTTTCATAGGTGGCAATGGCAAAACCATTATGACTAATATTCTCATTGCTCCAATGGTCTCATGATTAATATGGCTATTTCAATATTTTCAATAAGTGGTAAGTAATGGTTTTTTTCCCCATGGATTAAAGAAAATAAGAATTTGAATTGTTTCATCTTCCATTGTTAAATTATCTCCTTGGTAATGCCTATTCACACCAAACTCATTTTGTAATTGATAACCCCTTGTCCCCATGATCTTCAAAACACATTTATTATATTTGAAAATATTCACCAAAAAATAGGTAATGGAACTCTACCAAAGCTCATATCCATTCTTATAATCTTATAGACAAATTCAAATCAATCTCATCCTAAATCCTTAGTTCAAACTTTACATCAAATAATTACATTCCGAATTAGAAGTCATCATAATCTAGAACACCTTTAACCCAAAAACTCCATGGAATTTGGCTCCTTAAATAAAAATTCTAAGAATCACACATTTTATAGAAATTATTTAAAAATAATATTGTTCATTTACCACTAATTTTTCCTCTACCTACACATCAACCACTCATATCTTCCTATGACCAAAAAGCATTTTTTCAATTCCATCAAGTTCTTGTTCATGATATTAAATGTTGTATGCATATTTGACATTGTTGAAAACACCATACTGTATTTGGTACCATCTAACTCTTAGATATACCTGATATAAATCTAATAAGTTTATTAATAAAAACCAACCAAAATCTACAAATCTACATTGATCCATTTGTAAAATAGTTCACCAAATACATTTGCCTTTGTCTTGCTTGTGAAACACTAGAATCTCCACCAATTAGGACTTCATCCTCCTTTGTCAAAATGGTAGCTATGGTAGATGGTTGCTGTCAATCTTATAAGGAGAAATCTATTCTTGATCCTTCCATATTATTTTCTTCAGTTGACATGATCAATGTCATAGAGGAGGGTCATCTTTACATTTATACTTAACTTCTAACAAAATAACCATCAATAGGTTTCTTGTTGATCTTGTTAGTAGAGTCAATTTAATTATTAAGGATATCTTGTATGTAAACCACCTATATAAAGCTGAGTACAAAAAATTGAAATTCTTTATATGGACTCATAACGACTTGCCCCTCCCTACCTTAGGTTTCATTACACTTTCTATCTAGTTAGGATCTAGGTGTCTATTTATTTCATTTTTTTTCATTCCTACTTTTGTGTAAAGTTGGGTGATCATTAGCTCACTTCTATGAAAGTAGTCATTTCTATCATTTATAAATTTCTCAAGTTCTCACGTGATGGAATTATGCATACTATCCATCACACTAGATATAAGCCACTAACATTCAATGAAAGTTTTTCTTGGACTAATTTTGACCTTCAACAATTAAAACACCATAACCTCACACAGATATATTATTCAAATATCATTAAAAAGTTTAAAATGAGTTATTCAACCACATCTTCTACTCCTCCCTCTTCTCATGTGATTGCATCTTCCCTAATTTACCAACTTTGTAGATTTATTTAGTTCCTCTACCTACCCTACAATAGGTAGGGAAAATTAATCATTATTGAGATGTCCTCTTGTTCCTCTAGTGGTATCATGACCTCTAGTGGTACCTTCATTTCCTTCACCTACATAAAGATGAAAGACACACTGATGACAACCTTTCTGATTAATAGAGGACAAGAACTTAGAGTGACAAAATTGTGACAAAATAATGATAAGAAGTTCAGAATTAAAACATGGAATACATTTGCAATAATATGGACAAGAACCAGAATGATTTGGGGGCAAAGTGAGACAGATTAAAAACACAGAAATACGAATTATCATAACAATCCAAACTCTAAACTCAAAGAAACAAAGTGGGCAAGCTTATTCATTTTGCTCAAAGTCTAAAATTACAAAAGGAATTTGATCCTTCTAGAATCGGCTTCTATCTGCTGACATATCCATTTTACTACTCTCCAATAGATTATTCTGCAACGCCTCAGTCTACAACTCATCCACCATCTATCTCTCAAGGCTCTGCTTATTCTACTCTCCAATCGGCTTGTTCTACGTCGAGTCCTTTCCTTTTGTCATGGTCGAACCCCCTCACTACTGCCTTCCTCCCCCATTAACTGATCGATTCGATCTCTGATTGGTTACGATTACTCTATAATTTTCGAGCAAATAATCCTTGACCAACCAATTCAGGAACCAACTGTCTTCCTTCCTTCCCACGTGGAGACAAGAAGTTTGTTCCATGCTCAACACCAAGGTTAAATTCACACTCATTATGGAGAGTGAATGTCAACAAACTAAGAGCAACTAATTAACTTCAAACTAAAAATTAAAAGACTGCTTAACATAACAAACAAACAAACTACAATAGAAAGATAAACCAAAATTAGAAAGAGTGATGCTCCTGCATCACACACACCCATGTTGTATAGATCCTCTCCTCAAGTGGTATATCTTCTTATATTTCTCTTCATTCTCCCGCCTACCTCTTTGGTATCAAAGGGAAAGCAACCCATGGGATGAGAACCTTCTCATGCATCAATTAGTCCTCACCCCTTAGTGGTTGCTTCAGTTCACTTGTCTCTTTATAAAAAGAGGAAAACTATTGATAGTGCAAGTCCCACCTAATGTACCCTTGGTTTTTTAATATTTGACTGATAAAAGTGTTCCTCCTATCTCTTGAATGGGGAATACTCAAAAACTAGAATAGTGCGATATCTTCTCTCCTCCCACAATTCAATCTAAGCCATGTCATCATCAAGACTAGACATGAGAGAAAATAAGCACCATTAATGTGTTGAAGCTAGAGAGAAAGCTACTTTGGAGGTCCTCAAGAGTTATCTCTCTCATCATATGTGATTATTTCTTGATCTAGCTATTATTCCATCTCCAGCTTGTCCACATCCATGTGATTCTATTATGACCCCTTTTGTCCCTCATTGGGACCTAGGCAAGGCTCACTCCAAAATGGTGTAGATGGTATTGTCACCTTTCTTTCTATCATCTCTATACATACATACATACATACATACATGTACATATGTATACATATGCATATACACATAATTTGAATGTCCTTGTTTATGCACAACTATATTTCACACAATTCTTCTAGTGCCTTCATAAGGTAATGTTTTGGCATAACTTTCCCAAGTTTGATATGCATTTTTGTGTTCTATTATTTTATTTAAAGCAACTACTACTTTGGTTGTATTGTCAATGGATCTATACATGTTCTTTTTGCACAATGTTTATGTTGCTTGGAATGGAGCAAGAATTAGCCTTATCTTACCCATTTGGATTCATTTGTGGTCCTACCGTCTAATTTGCACAAAGATGATTTGGAGTGACACAAGTCTATTTACTAATTAATAATTTATTTTAAAATGTAGCAAGGGATAATTAACCTAATTCATTTTTGTGTTACAAAAGGAGGAAATATTACATGTTGAAATGATCTTTTACAAGTTTTACCATCAAATTTTATTTAGATCAACCTATTAAAATTTGTTTAGTTTGTGTCTGTGTGTATTTCATTATTTTTGTTGGTTCAAGTAGCATGTTGTGACAAAAAATATTTTAGTATGTATTACTTTTGTATTTGTATATGATTTTCCTTCAACATTTTTTATCAAACTCCATGATCCATCATCAAGAAGTAGAAAGAAAAAGAAGAGAAATTAGTGCTCATTAGCAAACTAGAATAGTTAAAAAGAATTGGGGAGAGAGGATGCATAGGAACCGAGAATAGATAAGGGAGGATGAGAAGGTAGCTACTAATTTGTTTAAGAACTGCAAGAAAAGAAAGGTAAATAACAAACTTAATACATGAGCCCAATATAATAGGATGCTAACAGAACATCCCACAAAATTTGTGAAATCTAGTGGTCATGGCCAAGTAATTGGGTCATAGTAAATACGTGAAAATAATGAACATATAATCAACTAAATGACAAGATTGAGAAAGTATGCATTCTTGTATGTATGTTTGTTTGTTTGTATGCATGCATATATGTAAGTACGTATGCACATACATACATATGTATGTATGTATGTATGTACATATGTACGTACACACATACGTATGTATGTGTGTGTGTGTGTGTGTGTGTATAGATAGATGTGTGCAAGTGTATGTATGTATATGTAAGTAAAAATAATACACACTAAAA
Organism: Cryptomeria japonica; assembly: GCF_030272615.1. Lineage (NCBI taxonomy): Eukaryota > Viridiplantae > Streptophyta > Pinopsida > Cupressales > Cupressaceae > Cryptomeria > Cryptomeria japonica. The sequence goes on from NC_081412.1 coordinate 276,397,849, forward strand.
GAATTTTGGTCAAAACATACTAGAAAAACCAACAAAAAATATTGAAATACACACACAAACTTAACAAATTTTAATAAATTGGCCCAAAGAAAATTTGATGGAAAAACATGCAAAAGATTATTTTAAGATATAATGTTTCCTCCCTTTGTAAAACTAGAATGAATAAAGTTAAATAGTCCCTTGCTACATGTAAAAATAAATTATTACTTAGTAGAGAGACTTGTGTCACTCCAAATCACATTTGTACAAATTAGATGGTAGGACTACAAATGAATCCAAATGGGCTTAACAAGGCTAATTCTTGATTTATTGCAAAAAAGAATTTGTATAGATCCATTGACATTACAACCAAAGTTATAGTTGCTCTACAGAAAATAATAGAATACAAAAATGCATATATCAAAATTGGAAAAGTTGTGCCAAAATAGTACATTATAAAGGCACTAGAGGATTTGTGTGACATATAGTTGTGTATACAACCAAAGACATTCAAACAATAAACAAGTAGAATGATTTCTAGGATAACAAAAATTACACTAATACAACTAGAAACTTGTCAATCAAGAGTTGAATAGATAGTGAAATTCATGATGGAAGATTGGATGACATGTTGATATATAAAGACTATATGCATCTATTATCTACATGACAAGACTATTACAATTACCCTTAGTAAAGGATAATGCCCACTTGGCATTTTCAAGGAAAAACATGGATAACAAATGAACTTCACAACAATGTTGTATGGAGATCCATATGATGAGATAATTGTAAAAACCCATATACATCATAAAATTGCATCATCAAATCTATTGTATGGCAGACACAACAATGCAAAGAGTCTTTAGCAATCTTTTTTTTTCAAGAAAATACAACTCATAAGAGATCAGGGGTTTGCATGAATGTGAGCATAAATTAGAAAATGTCGGCATTGAGGGTGAGAGCTATTAATAAAAGATGTAAAAACAAAATGAGTCTTCAATCTAATATTAAATATAATTATTCGTTATATAAATTTTTAGGACATGAATATATTTGGATTACATGCAACAAATGAAACAAACATATTTACAATGATAAGTCAATTTAGACTTTCAACATCTTTTTACATTTATTGATTTAAAATGCCTTAATATAATGAATATAATTCAATCTCTAATTAAAAAATAAAAATAACTAATATTTAATAAAAAAACATCTATTGTATATTATTCTATGATAACAACCCTCTTATAAAATATTATGAAATTTAAATTATCAATTCCTATCACTAATATTATCTATAATTTAAATATAGTCCCATCATTTCTTTATCCATCAAAATCTAGATCCAGCCAAATCAATGAAGAGTTAGGTAGGCTAATATGGACTAAGTTAAGCTCCTAGTTGAAGAGCTTGTTTTGATTGAAGACAATGAATTATATGGAACCCCATTACATTTATGGTTGGTGGTTTTTGAGGTGACTAGAAAATGAGTTCTCAAATGTTCTTTGTTTTGCTCCAATATTCACTTAGACCCTCTTTTGGAAGTCCTAAATGCATGATGTAAACATAGCGTTGATTTTGAGTTGATATCACTCGATTAATTTATTATATATCATGTAGATGGGAATGGTTGAAGTAGATGGTTGTAGTTGTTTGTTAATATAATTTTTTTTTTGGGTGAAGAGAATTTGTTATCATTCAATCTTCTAATTATTAATTTTAAAGAAATAAAAAAAATGATAACTAAAAGTCTATTAATAAAATTTCACATGTACCAACAATCCCTACTTTATTTTAAATAGCTAGAATTTTTGGAGTGTAATTAGAGGATTTGTGCAATTTTATTGTACTCATAGCGCACGATTAGTGGAGCATTTATGGATAAATATTGGTCATTTCTTATGTGGTTGTAGTGCACAGTTATTAGGGCATCTTTAAGTAGGTATCGACCACTTTTTGGCCCTTTCACACATAATGGATCCCACAACATGTGTCGTTACTACCTAGAAGCCATAACAATAGCTATAAACAATTAAATTGCATAGGGAGACAACAAAAAAAAAAATCATTGAAATTTGATGTACCGTTTAAGATTTGTGGGTGCAAGAAGTTAGCTATAATGACCACTAGTTCATTTCATTAGTTGTATGGAAGATATAACATTGTCATTTAGTTCAATCTGATTTAGGTGGTCATGAAGTTACATGCTTGATGTAGTTTTTGCAAGTCATTTTTTTTTTGTCGATGTTTTTGCAAGTCATTTTAGTTATATATTGGTTTATGTTTTTATTGGATAATGTTAGTGCTATTGGATAATGTTTTTAAATAAATTTTGTTTACAAAAATTTAATCTTCAATCGAGATATTCCTGAAATGTTTGTGTTTGTAATAAAAAATAATTATGTAATAATATTTATAAATAAGATGTATCAATAAATTTTGTTTCAAGCAAAGGTAGATGTACTCTCTATCACGATTTTTTAACACAAACATAACATCTATTCTAGTATATTGGAATCCAAGTGTGTCATTAAATCATCCATCATATTGAAATCCAAGAATGTCTTAAAATTTATGTTACATTGTAATCCAAGTGCTAACAAAAATTGAATTATCTTGATGAAACAAATGTGGCTCATAGAATGTACACTTTTTTTGTTAAATACTAGAAAGGCTATTTTTTAGAGAATATAACTATATCGACCAAAATAACATGATATTAGTTAACTAATTTGATAATAGCTCTTTTTACAATATAAGGAAAATTGTATCCATTTTTACAAATAATTTAATATAATCAAATCTATATGAAGTAAGCAATTTATATCCTAACAAAAGGATTTATGAATAAAAAAAGTAAACATACTAGAATAAATTGTCACTAGAAGCAAAACAAAAAATAATAAGATTTATTATATGTCATGGTAAATAGTTTTCACATAAATTTAATGTCCAATCTCCATATTTAAGTAAATGATACTCAAGATCACATTTGAATCTAAAGTAGAAAATAGAACCATCTTAAATACAATTCAAAAAAAATATTTTATCATAAAATTGAATTAAAAAAAATGCAGAAATTTCACTTAATCTCATGGTATTTAAAGAATAATAGCTTGTAAGAGTCTTCTAATAAAAGTTAAAAACATTTACTCCAAAATACAAATACTTAAGATTAATAAATGATATAACAAGAATGCACTATATATGAAGAAACGCTATTATATTAATGTTAAGTTAAAATAAAATCTAAAATTTTAATTTTAATCTATTCTTGTTGAATAAGATGTGTCTAAGTTTTATATGAATAAGTGTATAGTGAGAGTTAAGGTTTGAATAAACTATTGTATCCCCATATAAAATTAGATAATTTAAGTTCAGTCATCTAAAGTCAAAATCATTAGTGATTGGTGTCTTTTTAGTTGAAGATTAAGTTTCAACACAATAAGATATAAAATATGACAAAGGAGAAATATTATAATTGAATATAATAAATTGATTAAATTAAATATATTGACTTGTTTAAAAGAAGTTGAACCAATCACATGATTAATTAAATATTATTTTTGACAAAAGGTTATAAAACTAAATAAAAGTATATGTCAAATCAAATTTAAAAAATTGATAAACAATAGATAAACTTAAATGAAATCTAGTCTTCAATAAGTATACATTAGGAGAATTTGTTATATTCAAAGTAACAAATTAATTAGTAATAAGACAATGGAATTTATAAGAGGATAAAGAATTGTTTATATCATTAAATGTTTTAGTAAGGTTAGCGATTTATAAGCCTTCTTTGTCTTAGAATTAAACAATGTTCAATAAAATCACACCTAATCATATTTTTCACATATTTCAAATAAATTAGGGTTCATCTCTCCATAATCTAAAATGTTTGTAATTGTTTATTGACATACTCTAATTTTAAAAGTGGTAATATAATTTTATATTTGTTAATAGATATTTATTTGTCAAAAAACAAATCTCATGTCAACTTCTCTTTTCAAAGATGGAATTTTAAACTCTTGAAACCCCTCTTTAATTGACCTAATAACTCTTCCATTTCTTGGTGTAACTTCATGTAGCCCATATTTAAGTTTGATTTTTAACAAGATAAAATTTTAGTCCTATCAATTTATTTTCCCATCTAAGGAACTTTATTTTTTTTTGGCTTTATGGGCATTGATCCATAAAGATTTTCTATTTGTAGTTAGCTTCTATTTGTGACCCCTTGGAAGAATCATGGAATTTCTATGAACTAAATAGGGATTGCCAAATCTCACCTCATATATGTAAGGGAAACATCACATTCCACTTCATGAATGCCTACAACAAAAATGACGGGTTGAAGCTTTAATTTTGTAGTCACTTGAAACTTATTGTATTGATGTAGTGAACTGATGAGTATGGGTTAATATTTCTATGTGGATCCTTTTGATAAATTGAAATTAACAAAAAAATACTCTCATTGACATTATTTGAAGGTTTATATGGAAGTACTTTAAATATCTCACCCCTTGTCCAAGATCCATTATCTTGTGTATCATATTTCATGCTAGTTCGTCACATGATTATAAATCATTCTTCACTTTCTTCCTATCTACCTTACATGGTATCATATTTTTTTAATTTTTATTTTTTTTGCAAAGGTGGCAATGCCACTTGATATATTTTATTAATAATAAATATTTTTTTAAAAATAGTTCAAACTGAGCTCCCAGAGAAAAGAACTAGCAAGAAAAACTCTAGTCATTGCTCATCAACATGATTATAGAAGAGAAGTAGTGAACAATCCTCTAGCCGGAGCTACTTACACAATAGAGATCAACAAAGGAGCATGTAGGCTCATTTACACATAGGAGCATGCAAGCTTGTTTTACAGAATAGGAGCATGCAAGCTTATTTACAAAATAAGTTCCTGGGATATCTTGAAGGCCCTGCAACAAAGAGCTCCTGCAATCAAAATTGACATGCCCCTGCACCAAAAACAACTGCAACCAAAATATATATATACTACAAAACGCAGAGAATTTACAAGAAACGCAAGGTTCCAAAACATGACTGACACCAATGACATGAGATCTGCGGTCCGCCATTATAGACAAATGCCAAAGGAGAAGAGGTGAATGCAGAAATGCTAGAGAGAAATGAAGCCCAAAATTTTTGTGCCGTAAATGAAAAGAAAGAGGAGCTATATCATAAAAAAACTGACAAACCAAAAGAAAGCGGCGTACAGAGATAATCATGAAAACAACGCTACGTCAAACTTTAAATGACATATGAAGGACAGATTCCCAATGTGAAAATAAATATCTCCAAATTTCTCACCAGAAGAGAGTACCAAGCACACGAACAACATCAATAACAACCAACTCATCATTAATGAATACCAAGTGATGATCAAGTAAAACAAAGTACCTCAAATCAAAACCAAATGGGATTATGAAAAGAAATACCTCACCAAGAGAAGAGAATATCAAATCGTATAAACGAGCAATCATATAATAAGAAAGATTAAATCCTCAACTCTCTATAGGCTATAATTAATAGGTTTGGGAAGTTCATCAAATCACCCCCCAATCGAGAGGAATCAATAACAGTTTTGTCACAAACCATATTAGCGAGGCAATCAGCCAATGCATTACCTTCACGATAAACATGTAAGATGATGAGGTGCTCAAATGTATCAATAAGAGTCCATATTTGTTCAAGAATATACCAGAAATGCCAATTATCAGCTTTTCTTGCCTTGCAAGCATTAATGACAATAGCTGAATCACCTTCAATATGAAGGTATTTAAAATTCAAATCCTTAGCCATAACAAGACCTTCTAAAAGGGCACAAGCCTCGGCCATATTATTTGTGCCAGGAGAAATTGGCACAGCTTTTGATGCTAATAAAGAACCCAAATGATCACGAAAAACTATCCCTATTCCTGAATCACCAGGATTTCCATGGGAGGATCCATCAAAATTCAATTTACAAAAAAGGGAATTAGGAGGATGCCATTTTATGGAATTTCTGTCTACATGTGTTTTCCGAATCCTTGGAAAGGCATGTGTTACGGGAATAATGATACTTTTCCAAGAAGAGATCATAAAATTGTCCCAAGAAGAGAACTTTGAATTCATGTTAAAATATTTCTGGACATGAGCATTAACTTGCTCAATAATACTTCTTTCCAAAATCCCAAGAACAACCAATAAATCCGATGAGTCATATCTAAAAATGTGCTTGTTTCTTTCCCACCAAATGGCCCATATGATTGGAGAGGGAATTATAAACCACAAACAAGCAAATAGAGAAGATGAATACAAAACTGGCCAAGATTGAAACATGTCCCATAAAGATAAAGGTAAAGGGAATGAGAGAGATAACTTTTGGAGGACAAAATGCCAACAACTACTCGCAAACTCACAGTGAAGAAAAAGATGATTGACATCTTCAAGAGCTTTACCACATAAGACACAAGAAAAGGAGGCTGCAATATTAAATTTGACTAAACGATCACTGGTCAAAATTCTATTTTGCAGCGCGAGCCAGAAAAAACACCAGCTTTAGGTAATACTAAATTATTCCAACAGAACAAAAAGGCACAATGAGGAGCATTTTGATTGGCCATTTGTTGAACAACAAAATATCCTTCTTTAACAGAGTAGTTTCCCAATTTAGAAGGGCACCAAATAAGTTGATCTTTGATGTTAAAAAGGAAAGCCACTCAGTCTTGCAAAAGAGATTTAAAATTTTGAATTTCCTGCAAGGACAATGGCAAAGTAGAGGGATCCTTCCATGAGACCTTGTGAGAAAACAGATCAACACTATCTACATAATCAACTAATCTAACTCCCCATGATTGAGAAAGAACAACTGAAGTAGAAGCAAGAGAATCATGCTGCGAAAGAGGGGGAAAGCCATTCCAGGAGTCTTTCCAAAAAAGAATATCCTCCCTCGAATGGACCTGCCAGGAGAGAAAAATAGAGACCACTTCCCTACATGAGATCATAAAGTTCCAAATAGCAGACCCCTGTGGAGGATTAGAAATTGTGAAGATCCTAGCAGGATTTTGGGAATCCAAATACTTAGCATAAACTAGTTTGCATAGACCACAAAGATTGGGGCTTAGTATACATAGACCAAACTAGTTTGCTCCCAAAAGCCCTCTTTCTTTTAGATAAGTCTTGAATCCCAACACCACCAACTTGTTTGGAAAGAGACATCTTGGTCAAAGAAATCACTGGAATCTTTTTATCTTCTGTCATGTTGTTTTTCCAAAGAAAAGATCGAATAATCTTTTCAATATGGGAGATGACTGATCTGGGAGCTTGAAGAACTGAGATATAGTAATTGGGAATGGAAGATAGGACCGTTTTAATGAGAAGTATCCTACCTGAAAGAGACAACCACCTAGCCTTCCAAGCAGAAATACGAGATTTAAGTCTCTCAATAACCGAATTCCAAATAGAAGACTTAGCAGATCCCATAAAGAAAGGAATCCCCAAATAGGTAGAAGGAAGAGAGTCTACTGAGAAACCTAAGATATTCACAAGTCTATCAACCACCAAGTGAGGAGTATTAAAGATGAAGATCTTGGATTTATGGGGTCTAATCTATTGGCTAGATCCAGTAGTATAAGTATCCAGAATAAATTTAATATGAGTAGCCTCTTGAATAGAAGAAGACCCAAATAAAAGTGTATCATCGGCAAAAAGGTTATGAGTGATTGACATATAAGAGTTAGGAATTAATACCCCTTTCCAAAAGCTTAGATCCCTTTGCTTAATAATCAATCGACTAAAAGCTTCTGCCATAATGATAAATAAGAAAAGAGATAAAGGATCTCCTTGTCTAACACCCTGGGTTGAAGAAAAGTATCCAGAGGGAGCTCCATTAATGTTGACAGAAAATGAAGCAGTAGAAATACAACTCTTGATCAATTTACACCAGCTTTCTGAGAAACCAAATTTTCTGAAAACTTTGAGCAAAAAAGCCCAGCAAACTTTATCATAAGCCTTCATCATATCAAGTTTGACCACAAAAGCTGGGATATTGGATGAATTTATGGAATGTAAAGTTTCATGTGCAACAATTTCTCCCTCATGAGTTTCCCGACCCAGAACAATACCTCCTTGTTGAGGAGAGATGATATGAGGAAGGAGAATTTTAAGTCTTAAATAAATAGCCTTGGTGAAGATTTTGTAAATAGAGTTGCACAAAGAAATTGGTCTAAATTCAGCAAAAGTTTGGGGATTCTTAGATTTTGGGATAAGGGCAATATAAGTGATGTTAAAATTTTTAAGGATATACCCACCCCTCCTAGACTCTTCCAAATCCATTAATAAGTCAAAACCAATAAAATTCCAACATTTCTGAAAGAACAAGATAGTAAACCCATCAGGGCCTGGAGCTTTGTCAAAGGCCATGGAAAAAACAACAGAATGAAGCTCATCTAAAGAAAAAGGCCTCATAAGAAAGTCATTATCCTCATGGGAAAGAAGGGAGGGGATAGAATCTAAAAGCAAATCCACATGATGATCCATGGAGGAAGAAGAAAAAGAAGGAGATAACAATTCCTTAAAAAAAGACACCCTCTCCTCTCTAATTTGCTGATCTGAATTAAGGACATAACCAGACTTAGAATCCTTAATACTAGAAATTGGCTTCAACTTGAAAGAAGGCAGTATTCTTGTCACCTTCTTTAAGCCAAACCTCACGAGACTTTTGTTGCCAATAGATTTCAACCCGGGAGCAAAGGATCTCCCAGTAAGCTTGCAATTTCTTTTGAGCATCATTAGTGGAGGAATTAGTGCCATGTCTAATAATCTCCTCATTAACAACCTTCAAATCATTGGCAACTGCCTCTTTTTCATGAAAAATATTCTTAAAGAACAATTTATTCCAAGCCATAATTTGAGATTTCACAAATTTCAGTTTAGAATAAAACTAGAACATCTTAGTACCTTTGCAAAATGAAGCACTTATCCACCATTGCTGTAATAAAGAAAGAAAATGAGGATGAGTGAACCACATTTTCTCAAACTTAAAAGAAGGTCTAACAGAGAGAACATGATCCAATTTATCAAAACTGAGCAAAATTGGGAAATGGTCAGAATCCGAGGAGGTAAGAATCTCAGAAGAAAAGGAAAAGTTGCTCAAATGTAGGTTTAGAGAAATAAGAAATCTGTCAAGGCGAGAGGCAATTAGGCATTTAGATCTCCTATTAGTCCAAGTGAAAGAACCATTAGAAGGGAAAATATCGAATAACACATTGTTTTGTATAAAGGAAGAAAAGTCATTAATAACCTTCTGAGCAGTAGGATTACCCCCTCTTTTTTCATTCGAGGAAAGGAGAGCATTAAAATCACCCTCAAGCACAATAAAAAAATCATCATATCGTAAAAACAATTCAGATAAGGAATCCCATAAGTCGGTTTTATCTGAAGGAGAAGTCTGACCATAAATATTAAACAGAACAAAAGAGACTTCAAACCAGTCAACCTTTAACAACTGCCAATGAGAAACAAAAGATAACATCTCAACTTAGACTGATTTAGGATTCCATAAAGTTATAAGACCACCAGAAGCACCCAAAGAAGGAACATGAACAACTTTCCAAAGGGACCATTTGGAAATTATGTTATCAAAAGAATCCTGAGAAAGTTTAGACTCTTGCAATAAGATGATGTCCACTTTTGAAGAATCAAGAAATTTCTTGTTCCTTCCCCTTTTGTCATGGGCATTTAAGTCAGTGACATTCCAAGATAAAATCCTCATTTATCACAAGGAGAGCAGCATGCCCTCCTTGTTTTGACATGGGAAGAAAATTTCTCTACAATGGTGGATTGAATACTAGCCGCAATCTCCTCCTTAACTTTAGCCAATTTTGGTTTTCGACCCCTCTTCTTAGGAGTTTTAACAATAGGGGAGGAAACAGAAGGAGATTGCTCCAAGGCTAGCTTCTGAGAGAAATCAAATCCATACACATTAGAAAAAGTTGAAGAAGGACTATAAATACGATTCACATCCACACCTTCAACTGAATTTGGCTGGGAAGAGAAAACATGACAACCATCATGGATAGGCCCCGAAGAGGCAAAAGCAGAAGAGAAAGAAAATTTAGGAAATTCCTTTGCAAAAATCTCATCAAATAGATCAGAAGAAATTGAAAATAAAATATTTGAGGCAATAAGCTGAATCTTCTCTTCAGAAATGGAAAGAGAAGAAGGAGACCTTGGAATGGGCAAAAAAGAATCACTATCAAAAATCAAACTATGAACAATTTTGGTATCATCTACCAGACCCACAAAAGAATATTGAGGAGAAGAATTAACAGAGCAATGATTTGTGCAACCATTAGAAGGTAACAACAATTTTGGAAACGGAACCGAAGGACAAGAAATTTGAAAAAAACTTGCAGAGGAGAACATAAAAGGTTCAAAACAAAATTCAGAAGACCAATAATCCTTGAAAGGACTAGGAATAAAATTATCAAAACAAAACTGACGAATGACAGACAGAACAGAGAAGAACACAACCAGAGAGTAGAGAAAAGTAAAATCCATCAAAGGCAGATCAAATACTGTATATCCAGAAAAAGGAACGAGAGATGTAACAGAAAGAGGTAAAGGAGAAGAATCCTTAACATTATGATCCTTTGAAGACTGACGATCCTTACTTTTAAAAAGGGAACATTGGCGAAAATCAAATGAAAAATTTGAACAAACTTGTAAAGGTGCATCGGGATCACCACAACATTGAGAGGTGAAATGGCCAAGTAACGGAGCACAAGAATGAATAGCGATCGAATCTTGAATCACCACAGGCTAAATCCATGCACCATATTTGGAGCAAATAGTAATCTCAGAGGGAATGGGTTTAGATAGATTTATTAACAAACAAACCCTAACCGAAAGATAAGGTCGTTTGAAAGGAACTAAATCATGCTTAATAAAAATGCCTAATTTGTTTGCCAAGATTTCAACCATATACATATCATGATACTCCAAAGAAAGACCCGGGAAAGTTACCCAGAAGGGCATAAACTGTGGCTTCACCGATTGAATATCAAAATAGGGAGACCAAGCATAGGTAAAAATTCCTATTCCAAAACAAAACCACCCTTTAAATCTATGCACACAATCCCTATACTTTTCAAAATAAAAAATCACAGTGAAATATAGAGAATCTTTATCAAACAGAAATAAATCCTTCATACCATCCCAATTAGACTTTGCCCATGTTAACAGTTTACCAAAAGAAACCGAAGAAAGAAGCTTACCAATGAGGGCAGTAGAATGCAATAACTTCACAGAGTCCTGAATCTTGTAATCGGGGAATATAACCTTATACTACACAGAAGAATGCGGATTACCCCTTATCGAATTGGAAAATGCAGAGTGAGAGTTATGGGGAAGTGGATTTGGATGGAAGGGAGCTCGTTTAGCAACATGAATGTCATGCGGGGAAGAAAGGAAGTGAGGATTTGAAACCAAAGTGTTATTTGGCCAGGTGACATAAGATGGGAGGGAAGGATTACAATCTTGGGAGGGAGATTTAGAAGAAGCTAATGGGGAAAAACCATCAGGACACGGGGAGCCATCACAGATGTCGAATGACGGTCGAGGCAAAACATATCTATGCTTCCTAGGTTTTTTAGAACCAGAAAAGGAATGAAAATGCTTAAAAGGAGTCTTTGGGTGATCAATAGGACGAGGACCCAGAACACCCTGAAATATTAATGCCTTGGGAACATAAGATTTATAATAAGAATGCGAAGGATTTGGAACATAATTACCTGTAAATTTGCGAAAATATGACGAAGTCGGCAGGAATTTGTCATAAGCCAAGTCACGCCAGCGACCATCCTTAACAACCCATTGAGGAGAATGATCAGAAGTTTGTAGTTGAGCCAAATCATGATCGTCAAATGGCACATATGCCCATCGCATCTGCCTGTTCGTCATTCCTAGAGGTTTATTATGACACATTTTATTCCAAGTATGGAGTTTAAGATGTCATTTGCAAATTTTGGCATTAGTATGTCCACCAACATCATAAATCAATGTTTATAAGAAAAACCTTTATCTTCTTAAAAGAACACATTTTTCTTCTTGTGCTTCTTCAAAGTTTCTTTCTTATACTATTGAGGCTAATAGTTGATTAAATGACTTAAAATTGTTGAAGAGACTACAAAATTTTAGGAAAAGGGATAGGACTATAGAATAATACACTAAAGAATTTCACAAGATGATCATTAGGATGAGAAATACTAAATAAAGTAAAGAAATGGTTGTAATATATATCCAATGATTGAGAGGGATATTCAAGAAAAGTTGATTCTGGTAAGGTTGACAACCATAGAGGAAGCATAGGAATTTACAATCAATGTAGAAGAGAAGTCAAAGAAAAAAATTGAGAATAAATAAAATTGATCACAAGGAACTAGAGGAAGATTCCAAAGAGAACAATCATAGTGTAGTAATGAAAAACAATTTTTGAAAGCAAGGAAGACTATTAACAACCACTACAATGATATTAGTGAGGGAAGAATAAGTAATATTGACAAAAAGGATAGGGATGATGGAAATTATTATTATAATAATAGAGAAGGTAGTAATTTATATTGCAATCATAGAATAGATGGATATCAAAAGGAATAGAAAGATATGGAAGGAATGGTGGAAGATCTATGAAAAACCATGTTTCAATTGTGGAGGAGCACACGAAACATTGGGATGTTATCAAGGTCAAGGAAAAATAAAGAAGAGGGAAAAGGGTAGTGTAAGAACTACATATGTAGAGGAAGATTCCAAGACATCGCCAAATTTAGAGGATGAAATAGAAATGGAGAATCACTTTTCATGAGAGATTTGTTGAAGTGCAATGGTAAATAAGAACTAATACAAATGAAGAAGTTGTTTACAACTAGATGTTAAGCATGAGGCGATGTTACAAACTTATTATTAATAGTAGTAGTACATATAAGCTAGTATTTAAATAAATAGTTGACAAATTGTTTCTAAGAAGGTTAAAACATCCAAATAAATATATGATTATTTGATTAGAAAAGGAACATAAGGCAATGGCCAATAAAAAATGTTTGGTAAAATTCAACATTGGAACATATTATGATCAAGTCTTATGTGATGAAATTCTAATGGATGTATTCCATATGTTGTCAGGGAGACCATGGTGATATGATGGGAGATAAAATAATTAAATTATAACAAATGATGGTAGGAGACATGTTGACTCTATTGAAACACAGAAGATCATGTTTGTATTGATGTCAAAATTTGTTTGGTATATGGGAGAAGATTCTTAGATGGTTTGAGACATGAGAATGTATGTTTTGCATTAATTCTTAAGGTATGTGAAATTATAAGTATATTTAAGACCACTAGAAATGACAAGGAGATACTACAAGAGGAAACAACAAAATTATTGATGTTATAAGGATGTTGTGTCATAAAATATATGCTAAATGGATTACTACATTAAGCAATATTAATCATCAAATGAAAAGTTTCAAGTCATGTGTAGTGTACCCATGATACTAGAAGGATGGTGAGTGAAGGCTTTATTTCAAGTCCTAAGCAATAAAAAATATCAATATAAGAAACAAATTCTCATGACTAAGAATGAATTATATAATGGACTATTTGAGGGGAGTGAAGTGCTTTATACAGATCGATTTGAAATTTGATTATCACTAGAATAGAATAAGAGAAGGAGATAAATTGAATACATAATTTAAGACCAATGAGGGATTATATGAATGGCTGGTCATGCCTATTTTTGTTAATCAATGCATTGAGTAGATAAATGAGGTGCATGAATGAGGTATTAAAATTTTTTGGGGGTTAAGTTTATAATTATTTACTTGGATGATATTTTAACTTTTAGAAAGACCAAGAAAGAACATCTAGAGCATAAAGGATAGGAATTACAAATATTAAGAAAGGAGAAGTTGTTGATCAATTTGAAGAAATATAATTCCATGAAGGAGTCTATATGCTTGGGATTTATAATATTAGTTAAGGGATTGGAGATGGATCTAAAGAAAGTGAAAGCAATCATTGAGTGGCCTAAACTAAAAAAATTAGAGAGGTAAAATATTTTAATGGTTTACCAAGTTTCTAAAGGAAGTTTATAAAAATTTAGTGGTATTTATGACTACTAATTGATACAATGAGGGGAGATAAGAAGGAATTTAAATGGATATCCTCGAAAAAGTTACAATCTTTGAGTTGCTAAAAAATAAAGTGATATAATAGCCAATGCTAGCTTTACCAAATTTTAATGAAATATTATAATTTGATTGCAATGCAAGTGGGAATCCAATTGAAGCTATATTGAGCCAAGAAGGAAGATCGATAGTGTATTTTAGTGAATATTTGAAAAATGAAAGGAGAATGCATTTAGAGTATGACTAGGAAATGTATGCCATAATTTAACCATTAGATAAGTATATACATTCCTTTTTATTGAAGGAGTTCATGTGTAACCACAAGGAACTACAATACTTGAATAGAAAAAGTTGAACCAAAGACAAATGAGATAGGTTGCATTTTTTCAAAGTTATACATTTGTGTTGAAGCATAAAGGTTGATTTATTAAGTAGAAGATGTAACTTGTTGACGGAAATGAGAGTGCATGTAGTTGTATTTGGGGAGCTAAAACATTAATATGAAGCTAGTCCTAATTTTGGAAGGTATGGAAGGCATGACAAGAATTGATAAACATGGATCAAATTTGGTGGTTAGACTACTTGATCCAACGGGAGATTATTTAAGGGAATTCAATTATGCATACTAAGGGATTGATGATAGAAAAATTGGTTAAGGAAACAAAGAGTGACTGTTTAGTAGGCCGCTTTAGAGTAGCAAGATGGTTGTATTGATGAGTGAGAGCTATATTTGATGAAACTTGCATATAAGGAAATCAAGGAATTCGTTCAAAGTTATAGGAATTGTCAAGTTGTAAAGGGAAATAGTCAATATATTGGTTTGTATCAACTATTCTTAGTACTAAAGAAACCTTAGGAATATGTAAGTACATATTTTGTATTAGAACTACCAAGAACAAAGAGAGAGTATGATTCAATATTTATAGTTGTAGATAGATTTTATAAGTTGTAATGTTGCATGGATTACGAAAGAGTATCATTTCAGATATGGACACAAAATTTGTTGGACTTTTGGAAGACATTATGGAAGAAGATGAAGATAGTTTAGGCATTCCATTCAACATATCACCCACAAATTGATGGAGGAAAAAAATATGTAAACAAGAGTTTAGGTAACTTTTTAGGATGTCTAGCAGAAGAAAATATAGAAAATTGGGATACAATTCTATCATATGTAGAGTTCACATAGAATAATTTAGTAAAATGAAGTACAAGGAAAACATTGTTTATGATTTCATATGATAGTAATCCAAGGAATGAATTTTAGTTCAGAGTTATTAACAAGAAAGAAAAAAAGAAGAGCACAAGTAGAAGAATTTGTAAAAATATATGAATGAAGCACATGCAAAAGTAAGGAGTCACTTGGAGAAGATGAATGGTAGATTTAAGGAAAAAGGATAATAAGGAAATGAGACATAAGGAGTTTTTGGTTGGAGATGAAGTGAGATTTCTAATTGGAAAATACAATAAGTTGAAGATGAATAAATTTTTGTCCTTGTAAAATTTTCAAGAGATTTGAGTCAAGAAATGCACATTAAGGTGATTTACCAAATGATTAGGCATATATCTAGTACATTAATATTTCAAATATATATCAATTTCAAGATTGAGAGTCAAAGATGTGATGTGATAGTACTAGAAAAAAATCAAATGCTACAATAACAAAAAGGAGGAGATAAAGGAGATTAAGTAGATGGTAGGGTTAGAAGAACTACCGAGAATAGACAATATAAGGAGTATTTAGTGAAGTAGAAACGTAGAGTATAAGAAGTTTCAAGTTAGATTTCAAAGGTTTAGGTAGAGTATCTTGGTAAAATAACCTTAAACATTTGATGCAAGAGCAATCTTACATCAAGCAAAAATATTTTACTCACTTTATCTTTTTATTTTTTTATTTTAGGTTTTTAGTCATAACTCAATAGCTATAATTCCTACCATATTTTATTGTAGTTGAATATCTCACCTCATAGTTTGGAATACATGTTCTATAGCGATCCTTCAACATCATGTTCACTTTTAAAATATTTTTATCATCATAAAGACATAATTGGTTTCTAAACCTCTTTGGGATTGAAAAATAGACACTCAATTTCACTGTCTATGTTGTAGTAGATCTTTGGAGTTGTGGAAGAAAAGAAACACATTGAATAATGCATTGGATCCAAGAATTCCTTTACCATTCATCATATAAATGTTTTTTTAAACATTTTAAAATAAAGTTTATGAAATATCCCACATTAAAAACAAATATGTAGGTTTCAGATCCATGAGTGGAAATGTAGTGCAGTCAAGTCATGGTATAAACCAAAAGAGGTGTCGTTGGATATGGGGATGGAATATCCAGAGAGAAGAGACAATGGGTACTTTCCTTTTAGTGGCGACCATGTCTCTCCAAAAGATCCAAGCAAACAAAACTCTGAATAACATGCGTAGCTGTACTAACTATTCCATCAATTGTCTTCTCACTTCTCCATTAATCTTATGTCTCAGACAAAATGCTCTTAATCTTGTAATCAAAATTGAAGGACAACATTAGTTTTCTGTTTAAACCTTGACCAGTTATCGGTAAGGAGAATTCTCCATCTCTTTTTAACTTCATTTGCCATTGTTGAGTCTAGGTACAGCTGTTTTAGATAGAAACCCATATTTTGAATTGAACTTCAACTTGAGCTTGATACTATCTAGTTTAGTTTAACATCAGTATATATATGGTCATTATTTTACTACTTTTTTCAATAATTTTAGTAGAAAGTAGATTGGAATTCAAATGGTTGAGCACAATTGTAAGTTCTTATATTATATCATTGACAAAGGTTCAAATCTTCAAATATATAATAAGATTAAGATTGTGCTTTGGGTAACTTCGACATAATAGATATTGGTGCTTGCTCCCAAATGAAGATGTATTAACTTAGGCTTCTCCTCTTGATACTAATGTATTGCAAACAAATGATTTAAAAATGAGAAATATATACCTTTCAATTATCGAATCTTAAATAAGAAAATCAACTTAAAATTTCTATATCAAATTGCAAATACACTTATAATTTAACATATACCCCTAAAAAATAATCATTCAATTATTAATTTTTCTTTATATGTCTGATTTTTTATTTGACTCAATCCATTGAATAAATTAAAAAAAAGAGGAATTGCTAGCATATAAGTGTATTTAATTAGTGCTATACTTGGGATAATGGATTCATGCATATGCAACCACAATCAAATGTTTCTAATTAATCCAACCCCAATCACACCAATTTTGTGTAGAGAGAGTTGATGTATAGTTATTAAATAACACACATTTTTACATATGAGAATTTATTTTCATAAATTTTTATATTAAACAATTTTATTAATATATTAAAGTTTAATAAATTTATTTTGGTATATTATGTAATGGAATATTTACACTAATTATAAATCATATAGCTATTATTAGAGATCTTTTAAGACATTGTAGATTTTTGGTTTGTATGGTTAGTTTTCAAAATTAATATTCATTAATAGGACACTAAATTACAAGTGGAAGAATAGTATTTGTAGCAAGAGATCAATACCAAATTTTAGATAAGGAGAGTGAGAAACATATTATTTGTAGCAAGCATTTTTTTAGTCTATAAGAAAGATAGAACACATCATCAACATTATTGTGTCTCTCATTGAGCAAATGGTAATGCTTGCTGGGGATGTATATATATATATTTTGTATCATTTTGTGATTGGCATTTGATTCTTGTGATAACAAACACTATAAAAAGGACCTTGTAGGGGACTTGATAGTTTTGCTATTTTGGCATAGCCTTAGGTCACTGTTTTGGTCTTTTTAAACATTTTTCCAAACAAATCCATCATGCCTAAGTGTGTAATTTGTTTGTGCATTTTTCTACATCAAAATATTTTGTTTTACTTAATTTGGTGAAATATTCATTTTTCATAGGTGTCAATTGCAAAGTCATTATAACTACTTTTTCCATTGCTCCAATGGTCTCATGATCAATATGGTCATTTCAATATTTTCAATAAGTGGTAACTAATGGTTTCACTTTCCATGGATAAAAGAAAACAAGAATATGAATCGTTTTATCTTCCATTTTAAAATTTTGTCCCTTGGTAATGCCTATTCACACCTAACTCATCTTGTAATTAATAACTTCTTGCACCCAGGCTCTTCAAAACACATTTTTTAATTTATTTAAAAATATTAACCCAAAAATAGGCAATGTAACTCTACCAAATCTCATAGCCATTCTTATAATCTTAGATACAAATTCATATCAATCTCATCCTAAATCCTTAATCCAAACTTTGCATTGAACAATTACATTCCAAATTAGAAGTCATCATAATCTAGAACACCATTAACCCAAAATTCCTTAGAATTTGGATCCTTAAATCAAAACATACAATAATTGCACATCAACCCTTGGGACCCTAAATCATCTATAGGACCCAAATCTAACTATCACAGATTTATTCTTGGTATATTAAAATATGTATAGGTTCCAAACTCAATAAATCTAAAACCATCCGAAGAATCCAAAGTTTATGCATTCAAATGGTCCAAGTCTTTCAATGTCGTCCAAACAATCAACTATCCAAATTTCCAAATTATTCAAGCCCATCCTTGAAGAATTAAGTTATTTATTGGTCCCAAATTAATCCAAATTTTATACTAGTTATTCTTGGGACCAACCATCACATTCAATCAAATCATCCAAATCTAATCATCTAAATAAGGAAACCCAAATACAAATTAGGCATCATAGACCCTTGATTTGATGTTCTCATAGAGAAAGTTAAGACTTCAACCCAAAAATGTACACAAGAGATTGAAATTATTGATCTATTTTATTTTGACAAGTCCATCCATCACAAATAATATAAAAAACATTTTGATTATGATTATGGTAGTCTTTTCAATCAAGAAGTTTACAACCCCTTTGAACATGATGATGATAGCCTTGTGGACCATGATGAGTATACTAGTGGATCTTTTGACAACATAATTAGGAGAAGTATTTTCATATATTTTAAATTCCCAACCATAAAAACTAGGATCCATTAAACCAAGAGCATGCTACTACTAGCTACCTCACA
Source organism: Cryptomeria japonica (assembly GCF_030272615.1). Taxonomy (NCBI): domain Eukaryota; kingdom Viridiplantae; phylum Streptophyta; class Pinopsida; order Cupressales; family Cupressaceae; genus Cryptomeria; species Cryptomeria japonica. Next base: position 276,417,123 of record NC_081412.1, read on the forward strand.
AACCGAATTCAGATGCCCATAAGTCATCTTCATAACAATCTTGGAAAGGAAGATGATGTTTTAGAACAAGAACCTCAAAACCAATAAAATCCAGTTAAAGACCCCTCTTATATAATTTCATCATCTAAACCTTCACATACTAATCAACAATCCTATCAATCATATAATCCTACCTTATTGGAATAATCTATAAAGTATTTTATCAAAGGATTACTATTGAATGATCACCATCAAAATAGAAATATCAAAATTGAGGAGCCTTGTAATAAATCTAGAATCTAATGTCATTGTTCCTAAAAAATAAAACCATACATTATTATGATAAAGTTAAAAATGCAAAAGCCATTTATGTAGTCCAAGATGTTGTTAGCACCATCCTCGTCCACTATCAAGTTACACATTGCAAACATGTCATTGCTAGTGAAGTCATCAATATTAAACCTATTAAAGATGTACATGGTCCCCTTAGAAATATCCTCCTTATAATTCAACCTATGTTGGAAGTAAATAAGTAAAATACATAAAATCCAAAATCTATAATCTCCATAAATAAGAGTCGAAGGCATTCAACTAATCAATTTGTACAACTCAAGGAGTATATCTAGAGTATAATTACATATGGGAATATCAAAGCCAAATAATGTGCATCCACCTTGTTGACAAATTAGTTGAAGCTATGTCAATAAATAATTCTAAATCACGATGAACCTTTCCCACCCCAAATCAATATCAAAATCCTCAATCCAACTCCATCCATTCTATTACAAAACTAGAAGACCAAAAAACTCAAAGCAATAACATCCATCCCATCACAAACTCACAAGGTCAAGAAGCTCAATAATCCTTTTGAAAATCCCACAAGTCTCCCTTCTAATGAGGATATTATAGCTCCCATCAAACACATAGAAAATCAAAACAAACCATATTAAAAAGTATATTATAAATTTAATGTTAATAATATTAAGCATGAAGATGTGCAAGTTATGTTAATAATATTATATAGATCAAAGAATTGATAAGAAGTAAAGAATCAAAACCAAGGACTAGTAAAACATAGTACAAAATCTACATAAAAAAAAGTAAAACAAAATCAAATAATTAATATGGATTCCAAATTAAAGTGAGGTGATAAATCCAATCAAATAAATATGAAGATATGAAGAAACTAATCAAAATACATACATTGCATATAATAGGTGTGCACCATCTTCACAATTATCATAGATTGAAGCATGCAAAGATTCATGATCCAATAAGATTATTGGCACAAATTATAATATTGATCCAATATCCAAATCTATGGCTACAAATTCAATCCACATTCAAAATCCTGACATAACCATCCCAATGAAAATATTTAAATGTCAAATCTAATATTAATCTAAAATCGCTAAATCCAAAGATCAAAATATAAAATCCAAATCCAAATTCTCAAATACAAAATCTAAATCCAACTAGCCTCATCCTAAATGTAGAAACACAAAGCCCTAAAACTACTCTATCCTATTGGAAATGAGGCCAACTTATCTATCAAAGAGAATCACCACTCTTGTAGATTGTACGCTATTAGCATAATTTGAGTAAGGAAATTATGAAAGATGGGATAATATTGACCCATCATGACAATAACGATAAATTGGCATGAACATAATACCTAAATAAGTAGAAATTGAAAATATAAAAAGTATATATATATTTTTTAAATTAACAATTAAGAAAATTGAAAAAACTTCAATGGTGAAAACCATTCTCATGGCACCTTGGGAAAGTACCATGATGAAAAATTATTCATGAGCATCATTCATAAATCAATTGTTCTTGTGAACCTTATACTTGGAAGCAATATTCATTCCATATTATCTAACCCCTTCACCTTGACATCCCATCATACATGTACATCATATTTGCAACAACAGTTCACCATATCCACCTATCATCCCTTCTTACAGTTGACCTTAACAAATACATTGGATTTTTTAAAAAAAATGGACACTTCTTAATAAATATATAATATTTTGTTAGGAAAAATAGTGAATCTTGTTCTCACTTCATAATTATGAAAATACATAATAATGAATAAAATACATCATGTGGAATATTCATCCTATAAGACATTATCCTTGGAGATCACCTCTTAACACCTCTATCAGTTCATCATGTCATGCCTATGAAGTGTGATACCTGTAGCTGCAACACAAACACTCAATAGATCATTACAAGCATGGTTAGCAAATTAAAAGAAAATGAAAGGTGAACCATGACAAAGCGACCTATCGCCTCCTAAGAGATGCGAGTATGGATTTGCTCTCAGATCTAGATAAGCAATCTCAGTGACTTGACTACACCTCGACAAAGGATTTGAAATGATGATATGCAAACTAGATGAGATTGATTATGCTAGATTGATCCAAGAGTCTAATCAAGCTAATGATATGCATGGTTAAGCTATGATGATGATGCAATTAAGCTAGAAAATGATTGATTAAGCTACATGATTCAGCAATTATGCTAGAAAATGATCAAATTAAGCTAATGCAATTGCCTATAACAACAAAGCTCAAATGATATTCCTATAGTAACAATGCCTAAATTGATAATGAGATGGGATCCTTTGTGATAAAAAATGGGGGATATTTATAGGATTTCCAAGGACAGGGGTGAAGTGGCAGGAATCAACGGTCAAGATTGAGTCTGAAGATATCAAGGGTGAAATTGGAGGAGGTTGGAGAAGAGGTTGGAGGGAGGGACACTTGTCATCTCTGTGGTGACAAGTGTCAAGGAGCCTTGCTCATGAGAGGGCAAGTGTCCAAGAGAGGAGACATGTGGCCAAAGTGCCATGTGTCTCAAGGGAAGAATATCCACACCATAGCAGGTTAGGATAAGAAGGTTAGGATGTGCAAGATAGGATAGGGTTAGGTAAACCCAAGGTTAGGTGGAATGGGTTAGGTTAGAGGGATGGTTAGGTTAGGTGGTTAGAAGTTAGGAGGCATGTGGGTAATTTGAATTTAAAAATTCAAATAATATGAAGAGACTAATTAATTTTCAACAACTCATAAATTGATTTGTTTTAATTAATTAGGGGATTAGAAGAATTCATTGAAATGGGGGGAGGATTAATTAATTTGAATTAATTAATCAAAGGGGACTATTGAAATGAACCTATTAAATAAATCCTTAGATTTATTAATAAGTAGATGAAAGGGAGAATTTAATCAAATTGCTAATGAATTCAGTTAAATTAGGAAGGGGGATTAATTAAATAATTGTTTATTTAATTAATTATCTTCAGACCATTTTTAGGTGTATACACTTCCCCCGTCCACCAAATCCTAACTCCCAATACCTCAACCATTCTATCCAATCCACCTGCATCCTTGTCTCTAGACTTGGTTTCCCCTTTCTATTCATTATACTATTTAAATAGAAACCAAAAACAATCCCTACTTAAAATTCATCCAAATCTTAATTATTATCCCTAGAGCAATTCATCCATGTTTAAGCACTCCAAATCCTTAGTCAATACAAGCATCTTGCACCCATACAAAGATATGATTTATCCCTCATATTTATGCAAGACTTAATTAGTTCCAAGAAAAATAATTTCATCATTATTGGAATATGACAAATTCCTAATCCTCACATTGTTATTGAGGTATATCATTTCCAAATCAATGATGCCATCATCATCCTCATCATTATCATCATCAAATCAATCTACAACTTCTAGGTTGCCAAAGGGAAAATATAACACTCCTCACCCATTTTTTTCTCTCATTTTATTCTTGGGACCTATCCAATCCATTACCACATCACTTTCTATATCTCCCATCACATTCCCCACAAACCCCCTTAGCTTCAACATTGCACTAGTATTGAATCAATTTTTTGTTTCATGTATATTTGATAGTGTGCATATGTTTTTTTTCTTATATTTTTACTACTCCACACAATAAATTATCTTAGTCATCATCCTTTCCCATACCATGGTTTTCCTTGATAGGGTGTTTATTTAAACATTACACTATCTACATAACATGTGTATTTTTTTGTTAGTTATAATGAAACAAAGCATATCACCATCACCGTCATCATCATCGTCACCTATTGTAACATGATACAAATGATAGTGTTACAAAAAAAATAGCTTTCACTTTGCATAATATTATGTTTGCAACATGTACCTACCATCCTAACTATAATTTTAATATCATCTTCTATCTAGTATATCATAACCATTTCTAGTCTATCATATTTATTTTCCTCCATCCTATTACATTTATCATCCTTTATTATATCACCTTCATCATTTTATCTTCTATTGATATTTCACTCTCATATCATAACACACACATATTTATCCATTTTATCCTCCAAAATAATCTATTTATTCTATCTATTTAGGTAATTTGTCTCATTTTCCCATCTTGTCTCCTTTTTTCACCCTGTACTCTTTTTTCCTTGCACATGTTTCCTACCATATTATATGTCAACCTATGCAATAGGAACTATCAATCTTACTAGCCTCATCCCCTACCATCACATGTCATAATAGTACCCCAAACTATGTAGAAATGACATAATTATGGTGTTAGAATAACACCTATACCTTTTGACATCAAAGATGCCACAAAAAGAATGGCACTTGTGCTATTCATGTGTTATTCCATCACACCATGGTTCTTGTGTTATGCCTCCATGTTTCCTTATTTACATAAATGGAATGCAATTGTAGTACCTATACTATTCACACATAAATTATAGAAGTTGATGATACAAACACAAGAGCCAAGAATCATATGCAAGCAAAACACCTATCACACAAAAGAGAAGAAGCCACGATTGATGCTATGAACCTTGAGAGAGAATTCATCCAAAAAGGAATTTAATAATTAGATTAACCTATAATGAAATTAGATGATTACAAATGAATGAATGCATTTATTTAATAGAGTGAAAGAGATGCCCTAATTATAAAATTAGAACTAAAGAAAAAGCATGAAGAGCTAAATAAAGCTCAACTACAACTTGAACTAAAGTGGAGCTAATATTAGCCTGTATTGGTGAGGAAAAATTAGGGATTCACCAATTAAGATGATCATAGAACCACTAATCTTACCTATGAGACAAATGCATTGAAAGAGGGGTGAATCTAATAATTCTAGCCACAATCTAAATAGGAAAAGGGTTGAAATTATGATTAGATTCACTAGTTTTGCTTGCCACCCTCTTTTAGTTGAAATTTGGATGTGAATCGTGAAATTAGGGTAAGACAAGGGATAATTGAGATGAAACTGCAAAAACAAACTACAACAGATATCCAACAGAGCCACAAATAGGGATCTGGGTAGAAGAAGAGAATCAAAACCCTTTCTTGAAAGTTTGGATTGATTTTCTAGGACCAAGTAGCAGAGATTTGCCTTGGTCCTCCAGTTTTTTCTCTACCGAAATCTGAAGTTGTTCGTCATTGTCAAATTTGTCAAAATCTTTGAGTAAAGGCCCTGGTTGATTCCCTGCACACAGAAAGAGAGGAAAAGGGTTTTGGATAGGGGTTTGCCTTAGGTCAAACCTATTATGTCTTGCATATCTATTTCCTCATCAGTCTCCTTGTCTCAAAATTTGGGTCCCTTTTGTCTTTTCTTTGTTCCTTTTTTGTTTTTGACCTCAAAACTTCAGAGTCCTAGAGTCCTGAGGTCCCTTTGTTTCCTTTTTGGTTTTTGACCTCGGAACTTCGGAGTCCCAGAGTCCCTTTGTTTTCTTTGGTTTTTGGCCTCGGAACTTCGGAGTCTCAGAGTCCCAAGGTCCCTTTGTTTTCTTTGGATAAGTATCTTTTAAAGATTGGTTTTACTAAAGGAAATGTAGACAACAACTTATATTTTAAAGTAACTAATGATGACATCTTGATTATAGAAGTATTTGTTGATGATATAATCTTTGGAGGAGAAGATGGATTATGTAAAGAATTTTCTATTAAAATGCAGCAAGAATTTGAAATGACTATGATTGGAGAAATAAAATTCTTTTTAGGATTGCAGATTTCATAGACTGATAAAGGTATATTCTTGAGTCAATCCAAATACTTAAAAGAGTTACTAAAGAAATTTGGGATGGAGAACTCTAAACCGGTTAGCACACCTATGACAACAAATGACAAATTATCACAAAGGGATGAATCTACACCTGTTAATCCAACTAGATACAAATTTATGATAGGAGGTTTATTGTATTTGACACAAACCAGACCTGATATTATGAATGCAGTATATATTGTTTCAAGATTTCAAAGTAATCCTAGAGAAAATCATGAATCGGTAGTAAAAAGGATTTTCCGGTACTTACAAGGCACTATAAATCTTGGATTATAGTACCCCAGAGATGAAAACTTTGAATTATGTGCATACACAGATGCAAATTGGGCATGAGATGTGGATGATAGAAAAAGCACCACCGGCGGAGCATTCTTTCTTGGAAACAGATTAGTCTCTTGGTTGAGTAAGAAACAAAGTTGTACATCTTTATCAACAGCAGAATCAGAATATGTTGCAGCAGCAACTAACTATACACAGGTACTATGGCTTAAGCAAATGTTGAAAGACATAAAGGTAAATTGCAAGGAACTTATTACTATCTATTGTGATAACACTACAACAATTGATATATCTAAGAATCCGGTATTATATTCTAAAACCAAACATGTTTCTATCAAACTAAATTTTCTAAGGGAAAATGTTGAAGCAAAGGAGATAAAACTGGTTTATGTGAATACTAAAGAGCAGATTGTAGATATTTTCACTAAATCTTTGCCTAAGGAGACTTTTGAATATCTCAAAGATCAGTTTGGAGTCATACCACCACCGGTAGAGACTTAGACAGTTGATGATTGACATCAACCGAAAAAATTAACAAAGAAATCTTTTATTCCGGTCTTTGATGGGAAGCTACTTCTCAGGGGGAGAAGTTGGTATATTGAATTGATTGGTATTTTGTATATGAACTTGGTTTTTATTGTAACTTTGGCATTTGATGTCAAAGGGGGAGAGATTGGTATGGAAAAAATTTGAAAAACACAAGGAAAACACATGTTTCTCCTAGGGGGAGAAATTGTTGTTTAGGAGAGATTATTACTCTCTATATCTGTATTTTGATTTCTAGTTATGATCTTTTTTGGAGATTGTTGGTTTTTGGTATTTATCATTTCTGTTTTGGCACTTTGATGGTTTTTCCATCTTGTGTTGCCATCAATGCCAAAGGGGGAGATTATTGGTATTTTGGTATGGTTTTGTCATTGATGTCAACACCTAGTAAACTCTTATCAACTCTGGCACTTTGGAGAATCAACAACATTCACCAGCAAGCAACTCATGCACAGTCACTGGTATCTGGTACACCAGCAAGATATAATGATCACCAACACTTGGAATGATATGGAAAACACTTGGTAATGTCGAAGACATCGTTTGGACATCTTGTCTTGGAGTTTTGTTTATAGGTATATTCATATTTGCATATTTGCTGTTACCGGCAAATAGGTCCAGGGTTACACCAGCAGGTTTATCTTTTCCAGATCAGCATGGCACGCTATGGAGATGATTAATTATTGTTGTAAATACATTAAGCCGACATGTTCAATCAGTTATTGCATCAGATATTGTATTGTTTGTAAAATGTTTTTATTGTAATATCTTGTAGAGCCGACCTACTAAAATTGGTCTTAGGTTATGGTATAAATGTAAGATCTTATTTGTAAGATCAGATGTGGAATGCGAAAAAGGATTGTGTGAAGGTATATGCGAGAATAAGCAGAGCTATACACACAGACATCATTTGAAGATTGAAGGAGGGTTTTTGTGAAGACAATCAGAACTACATTGGTATTGAATCTAGCATATGAAGATGCTATTTTGTGCAGTACATTCTTATTGGATTTAACCATCCAACTGTAGTCAGTGTGACTCCCATTTTGTGATTGAGCAGTGAGCTCTAGGCAGTTGGCCTTTCTGCATGTGTAGACCCCATTTATGTACACTTACTATCTGCAGTAGTGTCATCAGATTGTGGGTAAGGTTTCCCACCATGGTTTTTCCCCTTACAAGGTTACCACATACAAATATTGGTGTTATGTATTGTGGATGACTTTGTCTTTATGTTTCATGCACTAATCCTTACCGGTATAGCAATTAACTATTAAAATTGTCTACCGACATATTGAACTGGTTTACCGGTATTAAGCACTAAGTTGGTTAAGTTGTTTTTGGTTTGAATTTATTGAACAACTGATTCACCCAGCCCCCTCTCAGCTGTCTCTGGGACCTAACAAAAATGACCCTGTAGGATTAGACGACTCATTCTTATGACTAACGGTCGCTGAGAAACGTGATGCCAAATATTGACAACTTTGAGCAACTTGAGCACTTAAGCGATTTCACTACTAGGGTGTGGCCCCCGCATCGATCAGATGAGTTGGAGAGAAAAAAAAAGGCATTCCTAGCACAAACCCAGTCACCTTGACGTGTATGAGCTGATGGTTTGGTGCCGCGATGAGAGGATTGAAAGATGGGGCATTGTGCAACTTTTCATTGAACTCATTTGACGCTTTTTGTTGCAACCGAGAAAGTGTTTCCACGAGCAATTGGATCCGAGTCTACCTAAACCAAGAGAGGCTTTTTTAGAGTGCCATAACATGACCTCATAGGACCAGATGGTTTGTTCTTATGATTAACGGGCACCGAGAAACGCGATGCCGAATATTGACAACTTTGAGCAACTTGAGCACTTAAGCGATTTCGCTGCTAGGGTGTGGCCCGCATCGATCAGACGATTTGGAGAGAAAAATGAAGGAATTCCTAGCGTAAAACCAACCACCCTGATGTGTATGAGCTGACGGTTCGGTGCCGCGATGAGAAGATTGAAAGATGGGGCATTGTGCAACTTTTCATTGAACTCATCTGACGCTTTTTGTCGCAACCGAGAAAGTGTCGCCACGAGCAATTGGATCCGACTCTACCTAAACCGAGAGAGGCCTTTTTAGAGTGCCATAACATGACCCCGTAGGATCAGATAACTCATTCTTATGACTAACGAGCGCTGAGAAACGTGATGCCAAATATTGACAACTTTGAGCAACTTGAGCACTTAAGCGATTTCGTTGCTAGGGTGTGGTCTGCATCGATCAGATGAGTTGGAGAGAAAAAAAAGGCATTCCTAGCACAAACCTAGTCACCTTGATGCTTATGAGCTAACGGTCTGGTGTCGCGACGAGAGGATTGAAAGATGGGGCATTGTGCAACTTTTCATTGAACTCATCTGATGCTTTTTGTTGCAACCGAGAAAGTGTTGCCACGAGCAATTGGATCCGAGTCTACCTAAACTAAGAGAGGATTTTTTAGAGTGCCATAACACGACCTCATAGGATTAGATGGCTTGTTCCTATGATTAACGAGCATCGATAAACGTGATGCCGAATATTGACAACTTTGAGCAACTTGAGCACTTAAGCGATTTCGCTGCTAGGGTGTGGCCCGCATCGATCAAATGAGTTAGAGAGAAAAATGAAGGCATTCCTAGCATAAACCTGGCCACCTAGATGTGTACAAGATGACGATTTGGTGTCACGATGAGAAGATTGAAAGATGGGGCATTGTGCAACTTTTCATTGAACTCATTTGACACTTTTTGTCGCAACCGAGAAAGTGTTGCCACGAGCAATTGGATCCGAGTCTACCTAAACCAAGAGAGGTCTTTTTAGAGTGCCATAATACAACCCCATAGGATTAGATGGATCATTCTTATGATTAACAGATGTTGAGAAACGCGATGCCAAATACTGACAACTTTGAGCAACTTGAGTACTTAAGCGATTTCACTGCTAGGGTGTGGCCTGCATTGATCAGATGAGTTGGAGAGAAAAATGAAGGCATTCCTAATGTAAACCGACCACCCCGACATGTACAAGCTGATGGTTTGGTGTTGTGATGAGCGGATTGAAAGATGGGGCATTGTGGAACTTTTCATTGAACTCATCTGACGCTTTTTGTCGCAACCGAGAAAGTGTCACCACAAGCAATTGGATCCAAGTCTACCTAAATCGAGAAGGATTTTTTAGAGTGCCATAACATGACCTTGTAGTATCAAATAAATCATTCTTATGATTAACAGGTGCCGAGAAACATGATGCCGAATATTGACAACTTTAAGCAACTTGAGCACTTAAGCGATTTCATTGCTAGGGTGTGGCCCACATCGATCAGACGAGTTGGAGAGAAAAATGAAGGCATTCCTAGCATAAACTCGACCACCTCGACACATATGAGCTGATGGTTCGGTGCTGCAACAAGCGAATTGAAAGATGGGGCATTGTGCAACTTTTCATTGAACTCATCTGACGCTTTTTGTTGCAATTGAGAAAGTGTTGCCACAAGCAATTGGATCTGATTCTACCTAAATTGAGAGAGGATTTTTTAGGGTGCCATAACACGACCCCATAGGATCAGACAGCTCATTCTTATGATTAATGGGTGTCGAAAAATGTGATGCCAAATTTTGACAATTTTTTACACTTTGAGCACTTTAGGGATTTTGCTACTAGGGTGTGGCCCACATCGATCGGGTGAGTTTGATAGAGGAACGAAGGCATTCCTAGTGTAAGCTCGGCCACCTAGATGTTTACACACTGATGGTTCAGTGTCATGACGAACGGATTGAAATATGGGGCATTGTGCAACTTTTCATTGAACTCATGTGACACTTTTTGTCATAATCGAGAAAGTGTCACCACGAGAAATTGGATCCAAGTCTACCAAAACCGAGAGAGGCTTTTTTAGAGTGCCATAACACATCCCCGTAGGATCAGACAAATCATTCTTACGTGTCACTAACATCAAGAAAAACGATGCTGAATTTTGACAATTTTTCACACTTTGAGTGATTGACAACAAATGAGCAATTTTTACATCTTTTACCATATTAGCCTAAAACTTCACGAAATGATCCCATGTGATCTCTAATGGTCTAAAATTACATTATTTACATAAAATCACACAAAACAAGACAAAAACAGAAATTTTTATATTACAATGCCTCGAGTAGTCGAAAAATACAAGTCATGTACATATATCCAAATATGATTGATATTACAATTTTTTGCATTTACATGTAATCCAATGAACCATCTGGATCTGCTCTACTCTTTATCATGTCTAGTATGGCCTCATGGTCAAACTCATGAACCTTCCATAGGTTCTTGTTTAGTAGTCTACCCCCATATTTGATCAAATGAACATTTGAAGCTACAACAAGGTTAGAATAATGAAGAATCTTCCTATGTGTCTCGAAGTCCTCAAACAACCACAAGTTAGACTTCTTCATTGGGTACCTTCTAAGACATGTACCAGTAACAACTACTAATCCTGTGGGGTACTCAATATTTTCTCCATCTACCACAAGGCAATCCAATTTCTTTTTTGCGTCCACACAATGACATAGCTAATCATACGTTCCTTCTTCATTGTCTTCAGTTGCAATAATTGCATAAACATGCCCTACAATGATAAAGTGAGAAGAATTTAGCAAACAACTAAGTTAAAATATTAAAGTACAAAAATTTGCATATGGATAATTTGCTTGGTTGAACTAAATCTAACACATGGTCAAAGTCAACTGATACTTCCATCTGTGTTAGTTGTAGTGCACTCGGAGGTCGATATGTCTCAAGTGGGATTAGAGGCCTCATACACCATTCGTCCACCCACTCCTTTGACTCACACTCATTATAGGCACCATCTCTACATGAAGAACAATAACATGCCATCCATTGCATATGGATAGTCCATGAACCTGCATTAGAGATTTTGAAAGAGTGTAGCTCACTCGATCCTGTCAATGTACAATAATCTTTGAATTTTGCAATGTTAGTATCATCTACCAGCCAAAAAAATTTGTGAACTGGAGACTTACCTTGATTACCTGGACCAATTGTACCATTGCACCACTAAACAATTGATTTTGCATCTTTCAAGTTTGCATTCCCTTTGTACTTTAACTCTACTCATGCTAAAGCTCTTTTAATACATGCTCCTGCACCATCATGCTCCCCTTTTCCATGCCTAGCCTCAGAGAAATTCCACATATGTTGAATAGCAGTCAACTTATGCATCCTACTCAACCAATAAAACATCTAAGAGTTCTTAAATTGCGATGCACATTTATCTGACCATATGATATGTTGACGGAATGATATGCCTCAGCTAGCTAAATCATCGTAGAATATCTGAAAAAACAACCTTGCACAAACTCTATAGAGTTGAGCAATCATCATTGATGTAAAAATGATACTCCCTTAATATCTTCCTATCCTCTTCCATACTATCATGTGCATGAATGAATGCTATATGCACAAATATAGCAACTTGTGTGGAGTTGTAATATTGCGATTGCACCTCATTCTGCGGTTGTAGTGTGTATTTCTCTGCAAAGTCAACAATTGAAATGATTGTATGAAGTGGAAATGTGTCCTTGCATAACTTAAATTATGAGTCCAACCAACGAGCTCGATGGTTATGCCTTGCATACTCATACACTATATTCTCATGAAAGATGCCCATAAACTGATGCACTAGAATCTTCTCACTAACCAATTAACACCTTTTTGCTGCTTTTCCATCTTTTAGCATGTAGGCCACTGTCTTATATTTTCCAAATTCCACTATGTCATTACCAATTTCTTGTCCAATATCCATATGTTGACAAATTTGTAAATGTCGCAATCCACCACAATGAACACATGTTCCATCCAAGAAACACTTATTGTAATATACTTGACCATCTACTCTTTCACATAAGATGCTAGATATGAATTCCCTTGAAGATGTCGGTGGACCATTTATTTTGCATTCCTCCAAAACATTGTTAGCATGCAAATCTATACATATGTGTTGATAAACATCATAATGGTTATAAAATTTGATATGTACTCTACAACAACAAGTTGTGTGTGTGTGATTTATTTTGACATAAAAAGGCTTTACCATTTCAAAGAATCTCTGACTAATTTTAATTTGAGGATACATACGTTGAAACTTGGCAAAAAATTGTGTTTGACTCATATCCAAAAAATGTTTCGGATGTGGATCACGGATTTTACTACCAATCCTCCTTCTTACAATATCTCTTTGTTTTGGAGAGACCCTTGTGTTATTCTTCCAAAAATCTTCAATTAGGGATCTCAAGGCTTCAACAATTGCTTTATCTTTCTCTAGTAATCTACTGGAAAATGCCCATAACTCATTGTTATATGGATCCTCCACTCTTTGTCACCTTCCCATAGCTCTTATTAGAGTTTGTCTACTTATCTTCAATTGTTTACTTGTCTTTCTAATGAGGTGAGCTTTCGTAGTTTGAGTGCTTACAATTTTTTATGTAATGACACGTCGTGTGGCATTACTATCTTTTGTGTGTGAGTTAGAACCAACAATATCATATGCATTCATCAGATTCTTCACAATATATTTGTCGATTGATTCAATCAATGTTCTTAGCCCAAGAATCTTCATTAAGGGCCTAAATTTTAGATTTCTCATCATTTCAACAAATAGTTGACATCTTCCCATCTCATTTAAAGGCTCAAAAAATATTTTCCATATCCGGTTAGCATGTCTTTGACAAGTACGCTTCGGAATCTTGTCAACCATTAGTTTCCAAACATTAGCATCAATATCAATCAAATACTTAGGCTTTCTATGCAAAACTCTAGGAGGTGTTCTCAAAGTTTGAGTTACCTCAAGATTAGGAATGTCAACAACATTAGGGATAGGTGGCATACCTTCAACTGGAGATGAAAATGATGACATGCCTTGAAATTGAGGTGTACAAGATGGTGTAGCTCCAAAACTTGATGTTAATCATGAAGTACTTATTGATGGTTTTATGAAAGAATCAGTATCCGATAGAATAGTGAGAGGGGGGGTGAATCAGTATATTGAAAAAGTGATACAAAGTTCCCAAACTCAAATTCAATCACACAAAGTAAACATATCTCAGTCAAGATCAATATTCATAAGAATACTTGACATCAACCGGTTTGACTATTATGACAACTTAACAGTAAACAACTTCAATCTTGTAAACATCAACAATGCTTAATCATAACTCAACATATTCATCTCTCAATGCTTCTAGTTATCATGCCTTATCAGAAGTTAACCAAATCAACAAATAAGATCATAACCACAAAAAAAACATTCACCACTTGACACAAATGTTTATACATGGAAAACCCAAATAGGTAAAAACCACGGTGAGATGAGACTCACAAGGATAGCTATCTGAACTCTTCTGAAGTTTGTCTTGTTAGGATCCAAGCCTGTTAAAGCTTTACAATAAGTCCTGTTAAGAACTAATTCCAGTTAGGAATCACCCGGTTAAGGGATTTACAAATATGCCTTGATGAAAAACACAATGCCCTGTTAGGAGTAACCTCACTGGAGGATTTAAGAATCCAGGCTAATGGACCACCTTGTTAGAGGATTTAATGATTAACCAAGCTTGTTAGAGCTTACCGGTAAAGGGATTTCACTTTTGCTGTAATTGTTAGAAAACAACAGGTTTTCTTGATCTGTCTGAATAACACTACATTTGCTTGATCAGATCCTTTTAAGCTTCAATCCGCCTTCACTCAAAGTGTGGATCCATTCACTAGTTAGGCAACAATACACTTAATAGGTTTCTTCCAATCTTGCCAACAACATTTACAAACAACTTCATTGACCTTAAATACAAATCAATTAGGTCGGTAACACAACACAAACCTAATTCTCATTAGGTCGGTAACACAACACAAACCTAATTCTCATCATCGAGGTTACAAACAAGTTGGTACAATCTTGACCATTAGAAATCATGACAATCTCTTCACATTCTTCAAGAAAATTCCAACTGCTCCATGATCACCGCTTCATCGGACTTTGTAACTTATCACGCGTTGTGCATCAGATGCAATCCACTTTTCTCCTTCCCTAGATAGTAAACAAATGCGCCAAAATAATTTGAACTTATCCTCATACAATGATCACACTTGTCTCCATCATTACCGTTCATCAGATAATAAACCAACAAACTTGATCGATTAGGGTTTAATAACTGATAGGGTTTACCAGTTACATTGCATAGAAAGGTTTAACCCTTTACACTGGTTTACCAGTTCAACTCACAAACTTAACACACCGGTTTACAACATCTTCCAAAAAGCTCTTCTAATCGGTTACTAGCCAATATCAAAAACAACAATATCATCAATAACATGAATATGATTACTGGTTCATTTGACATCAATGACAACATATCATTAATGCAATCTCTATACAAAATGCCAGCAATCTCCCCCTTTGGCATTGATGGAAAATACAAATATCAACGCCTTTGATTGCTGCTGAGATTTGTGAATAGGAATCCTTGTTTACATTACCAAGTATTCACCATGCTCTGTCTGTCTTTAGCCTACCACTGGTTCACCTAATCAGACACATAATTCTTCTCCTTGATCACATAATTCTTCTCCCCCTTTGACAACAATGCCAAAGTGAAAGTAAAAACATGTAATTTTTCTCTCACTGTGCATCAACATCATACTGCAACTTGATGCTCCCCCTGTGGAATACATCCACTTCTTCACCAATCCATGTAATATTCTACAAGTAATTCAAGGATTGATGCAATCAACATCATGCTCAACTAAGTTCATGAAGAGGGACAACCCCCAATTGACTTCTAAGATACTCGAAAGTGGTCTTAGGCAGAGGTTTGGTAAAGATATTTGCAAGTTGCTCCTTGGTGGAAGCATGCTCCAAGATAACATCTTTACTTTGAAATTTTTCCCTCAAGAAGTGATACTTCAATTCAATGTGCTTAGTACTTGCATGCAAAACAGGATATTCAAAAATATTTATTGAACTTGTGATATCACACAAAATCTTTATTGGTTATGAGATTTTCATCTTCAAACCTTCCAAAATGTGCCTCATCCACATAGCTTGTGTGCAATTCATATAAGCTGCCACATACTCAGCTTCAACAATAGATTGTGAAGTACAACTCTGCTTTTTACTACTCCATGAAACTAGGCTCCCTCCTAGAAAGAATGCTCCACCGATAGTACTCTTTTGGTCATCAATATTTCCTGCCCAATCAACATCTGTGTATGCTTTCAAATTAAAATTTCCACCATATAGATACCATAACCCATAGTCAACAGTACCTTTCAGATATCTAAAAATTATTTTGGTTGCCATTAGATGTGCCTCCTTTGGATTCTTCTAAATTCTAGCAACAATACCAACTACATGCACAATATCCGGTCGACTGTGAACAACATAGTGTAATTTGTCAATCATTGACCTGTATTCCTTTTCATCTATAGACTTAGATGCATCTTCCTTGGACAGCTTACAACCTGTAACCATTGGGGCTCCAACTGGTTTACAATCACTCATTCCAAAAGTCTTCATGGGCAATATCCGATCGACTGTGAACAACATAGTGTAATTTTCCAATCATCGACGTGTATTCATTTTCATCTATAGACTTAGATGCATCTTCCTTGGACAACTTACAACCTGTAACCATTGGGGTTCCAACTGGTATACAGTCACTCATACCAAAAGTCTTCAAAACCCCTTTCACATACTTGGATTGAGTAATTAAAATACCATTCTTCATTTGTTGTATCTACAAGCCTATGAATTTTTTATTCCCCTACTAATGACATCTCAAAATCATTCTTCATTTCATTTGCAAAACAATTACTCATGTCATCATTACCTCTAAATATAATATCATCAACAAATACTTCACTGACCAGTATTTCATCTCCTTTAGACTTGAGATAAATGTTGTTGTCATCACTAGTTCTATCAAAGCCTATGTGCTTGCTTTAATCCATACAAAGCTTTATGCAATTTGCATACCATGTCTTCCTTATCTATCAATGCATAACCATC
The DNA here is from genome assembly GCF_030272615.1 of Cryptomeria japonica. Taxonomy (NCBI): domain Eukaryota; kingdom Viridiplantae; phylum Streptophyta; class Pinopsida; order Cupressales; family Cupressaceae; genus Cryptomeria; species Cryptomeria japonica. The sequence continues at coordinate 276,434,108 of NC_081412.1, forward strand.
AGGCTGCTCTATATAAACCTCTTCTTCCAGTATCCCATTCAAGAATGGAGACTTAACATCCATCTGGTATACCTTGAACTTCTTATGAGCTGCAAATGCAAGTAATGTTCTGACACCTTCCAGTATTTCTACTGGTGCAAAAGTTTCTCCTTCTTCTTGCACATAACCTTTGCATACTAATCTTGCCTTGTTGCGAACTACAACACCATCTTCATTTAACTTGTTTCTGAGCACCCATTTAGTACCTATAACATTCTTGTTTACTGTTCGGGGGTACCAAGGTCCAAGTGTTGTTCTTCTCAATTTGATCCAACTCCTCCTCCATAGCTTTAACCCAATGATCATCACCAAACGTCTCCTTAGCAATTCTAGGTTCAAAGGTGGAGATAATGCAAGAGTTCTCTCTTATTCTCCTTCTAGTTAGTACTCCAGCATCCTTATCCCCCATAATCTATTCAGGACTGTGATTCAGTCTCACATACCCAAGAATAACATGATCATTCTCTTTAGGTTCAGCTTCTTCATTATCATCTTCTTCTTAATTTATTTGTTCTGGTTGAACAAGTACATCAGGATTTGCTTTACCGGTTTCTGATTTAACAGTTTCAGGTTCCAAAAGAAAAATGCAAGGATCTTCATCCTTCTTCTCAGAACTGGTTCCATCCAAAACTTCAGGACATTCATCTACACGAACATCAACACACTCAACAATTTTCTATGTCCGGTTGTTGAAGCATTTATAGGCCTTACTCTTGGTGGAGTAGCCAAGAAATATGCCTTCATCACTCTTAGCTTCAAACTTGCTTATGTAATCACCTCTTTTAATAAAACATTTTCTTCCAAATATCTTAAAATAGCTAACATCGGGTGATCTCCCATACTAGTATTCATAAGGGGTCTTGTCCTTACCTCTTTTCACCAGAATTCGGTTCATTGTGTAGAGAGCTGTACTTACAGCTTCTTTCCAAAATGTTTTTGCTACACCTCCTTGTATCAACATAGTTCTAGAAGCTTCAACCACTAACTGGTTGTTTCTCTTTGCTATACCATTCTATTGTGGTGTCCTTGGTGTAGAAAGCTGCCACTTGATACCATTCTCATCATAGTACTTAGTGAATTCCTCAGAAGTAAATTCACTGCCTTGATCTGTTCTCAGACATTTTATCTTTTTGCCACTCTCTTTCTCAGCTAAGGCTCTGAATTCCTTGAATTTACCAAAAGCTTCATTCTTATCCTTCAAGAATGTGACCCACATCATCCTTGAACAATCATCAATGAAGACCATGAAATATCTGTCACCTTGAATGCTTCTTGTTCTTATTGGTCCACATAGATCTATATGAACCAAATCTAACAAGTTCTCTGCTAAGAAGGACTTGCTCTTGAAAGTTGAAGAAGTCATCATTCCTAACTGACATTCTTTACAAAGAGCATTAACCGGTTTGTCTAGTTGAGGCGGACCTCTTACTGTCTTAGATTTGCTTACTTTAACAATTTTGTCAAAATTTATATGAAAAAATCTCCTATGCCAAAGCCAGCTATCATCTATTTTTGCAATCAAACAGTTGCTAACTTTAGGATTAAGATGAAATAGATTACCGCTGGTCTGTTTTCTGGTTGCAATCAATTCACCTTTGTTGTTAAAGATTTTGCACATACCATTTCTAAACTCCAGTGGGTATCCTCTATCATTAAGTTGTGCCACACTCAACAGATTGTGCTTTAGGCCTTCAACCCAATAGACATCGTCAACACTACTCTTCCCATTAAAATAAATAACTCCCTTACCTTTAACCATACAGGGTGATTCATTGCCAAATCTGACAACACTGGCATCAAATTCCTTCAGGGAAAGAAATTTGCTCCGATCATTGATCATGTGATGTGAACAACCACTATCAATGATCCAATCATCAGAGTTATCCATCCTGAATACTAATGCCTTCTGATCTGATATTTATTCCTCAATAGCTACAAACACAATATCTTGACTAGCATCATCATCATCATCAGATTCTTCATCAGTAATACCACTGTTAATAACTACAAGACAATCTCTCTTGCCTTTACCCTTATACTTCTTAAATCTATCTCTCTTGTATTCATTTTCACCATTAGGGCAATTAGCTGCTATATGACCAATCTTGTTGCATGCAAAACATTTCAAAGGTAGCTTACCTCTATATTTACCAATGCCTCTAGGCATTCGTTTTGCCAACAATGCTTCAAGTTCCACTAAGTTGTCTTCATCATCAACATCTCTGTTGGATCTAGATTCATAACCATGGCCAGTATCTCTACTTCTTATCACAGATGGGTTAGACACAAAAGCTCTGAATGCAAATTATGATTTTTGTACACTACCATCATAGCCATTTAGTTCAAAAGTAGTAAGTTTGCCAATAATAGAGTCAAGAGTTACCTTTGTCTTATCAATGGATTTCAACTCCTGAATAGCTGCAACTCGAATAGCATATGTTAGGACCTAGAGGCAACTGAGAGGGGGGGGTGAATCAGTTGTCAAATAATTTTATCTCAAATACAACTTTAACCAAACTTGAAACATAATACCAGTAAACCAAACTAAATGTCGGTAAACAGATTAACAGTTAATAATAGTATCGGTGAAGCTTAATGCATGAAACAAAAAGAGAAACAATATCCAAAACACATAACACAAATATTTGTACGTGGAAACTCTATAAGGGGAAAAACCATGGTGAGAAACCTTATCCACAATCAGATGATACTACTGCAGAGAGTATGTGTTTACAAATGGAGTCTGTACATGCAGAAAGGCCAGCTACCTAGAGCTCACTGCTCAAGCATAGAATGGGAGTCACACTGACTATAAAATGGATGATTAAATCTAATGATAATGTACTACTCAAAGTGGAATCTTTTATGTTGGATTCAGTACCGATTAAGCTTTGATTGTCTTCTTCAAACCTTCCTTGAATCTTCAAATGATGTCTGCATGAGTATCTCTTTTTATATTCGCATATACCGAATATAACCTTACAATACCTTATTACATACCATACCTATACCATGTTAATCTCACAATTGAGATCTTACATATATACCAAAACCTAAGACCAAATGTGTAGGTCGGCTCACTAAGAATATTACAATAAAAATCAATTACAACAAGTCAAGATGTGATGCATCATGTCGGCTCAACAATAATATTAATTGATTAAACCATCTCCATAACATGTCGTGCTGATCTGGAATAGATAAAGCATGTCGGTCCATAACCTAGACCAATTCACCGGTAACAACAATTATGTCAACCCGATTAGACCAATAATCAAATCTCCAAAACCAAGTGTCCAAACCATGTCTTCGACATAACCAAGTGATCTCCAGATGATAACAAGTTATCCTCAGTGTTGGTGAATAGTATAACCTGTCGGTGAACCAAATACCGATGACTGTGCATAGGTCACTGAACTTGTCGGTGAACATAATCAAAGATCTCCAGAAGGATAAGTGTTGATAAGTGTTGACATCAATGACAAAACCAAACAACATATCCATAATACCAACAATCTCCCCCTTTGGCATTGATGGCAACACAAGATGGAAAAACCATCTAAGTGCCAAAGCAGAAATACCAATAAACCAAAAACCAACAATCTCTAGAATAGATCAATACCAGAAATTAAAATACAAATGCAGAGAGTAAAAATATCTCCCCCAATGAATGATCTCTCCCCAAAGGATAATGTGTTTTTCCATAGATATCTCTCCCCCTTTGACATCAAATGCCAAAGTAATATAAATACCAGATACAACCAGTTCATAGAACCAACTTATCCAACTACTCCCCCTAAGAAGTAGCTCTCCTCCATCAAAGTCGGAAAAAGGTTTCTCTATAAATTCTGTTGGTTTGATGCCAAGCATCAACTTTCTAAGTCTCTACCGGTGAGGTTATAACCCCAAGCTGCTCTCTGAGATATTCAAAGGTTTCCTTAGGCAAAGGCTTACTAAAGAGATCTACAATCTGCTCTTTAGTATCCACATAAACCAATTTCACTTCCTTTGCTTCAACATTCTCTTTCAAAAAATTGTATTTGATAGAAACATGTTTAGTTTTAGAGCGAAATACTGGATTCTTTGATATATCAATTGCTGTTGAATTATCACAATAGATGATTATAGGTTCTTTGCTTTTATCTTTATGTCCTTCAACATTTTCTTAATCCATAATCCCTGAGTATAATTAGTTGTTGCTACAACATATTCTGATTCTGCTGTTGATAATGATGTACAACTCTGTTTCTTGCTCAACCATGAAATCAATCTGCTACCAAGAAATAATGCCTTGTCAGTGGTGCTCTTTCTACCATCTACATCTCCTGCCCAGTTAGCATCCGTGTATGCACATAACTCAAAATTTTCATCTTTAGGATACCATAAACCAAGATTTGTTGTGCCTTGTAAATACCGGAAAATCCTTTTCACTGTTGATTCATGATTTTCTCTAGGATTACTCTGAAATCTTGAAACAATACATACTGCATTCATTATATTAGGTCTTGTTTGTGTCAAATATAGTAAACCTCCAATCATGGATTTGTATCTTGTTAGATTAACAGGAGCTGAATCATCCTTCAATGATAGTTTATTAGTTGTTGTCATAAGAGTACTTACCGGTTTAGAGTTTTCCATACCAAATTTCTTCAGCAATTCCTTCAAGTACTTTGATTGACATAAGAATATACCTTTATCGGTTTGAGAAATCTGCAATCCTAAAAATAATTTTATCTCCCCAATCATAGACATTTCAAATTCTTGAATTGTAACTGAAATCCTTTTTCAACTAATTGACCAACACTCAAAAGATTGTGCTTCAAACCTTCAACATAATAAACATTGTCAGTATTGTGCCTACCATCTAAAGATATAGTGCCTTTTCCTCTGATCAAACAAGCTTTGTCATCTCCAAATCTTACTAGACCTCCATTGTATTCCTGAAAAGATAAGAATTTACTTCTATCACCAGTCATGTGATGTGAACATCCAGAATCTATAGTCCATTCATCCTTTTCTTCAATTTTAGCTACTAGGGCCTGTTCTACTGGTGGAATAGTAGGTGCCGGTTGATCTTCAGTTATTGCAAAAAAATCCCATCCATTGTCTCTTGGTTCTTCATTAGAATCATAATTAGTTCCATCAAGTTTCAAACTGTCTTTCCTGAAATAGTTAGTTGCCATAGAATCTCCTCAAGTTGTTAAACTTCTGCAAAAAGAGGCCTAGGCTCTAATACCTTAGTGATTACTATGAGAATCTCCTCAAGTTGTTAAACATCATAGACAAGTAGCAGGGTTCTCAATACCTTATTGATTACTGTGGCATCTTTCGCTTTCCCTCCTGCACTCTTTATTTCACGTTCAACTATCTCTTTAATCCTTTGACCATACTGCTGGATATTCTCACCTTTAGACATTCTCATGTCATCAAACTTTCCTCTTAAACTCTCCTCTTTGGCAATCTTAACATGCTCATCACCGCTATAAATCTCTTCAATTTTTTCCCACACTTGATGTGCAGTTTCAAGACCATGAACATCTACATATTTAGCATTAGACAAGGAACTGATAATAGCCTCTAATGCTTGGTGATTTTCCTGTTGTTCTTTCTTCTGATCATCAATCATGATTCCAGTAGGTGTAATATACTTAGTTCCTATATGATCCCAATACTGACTACCAAGACTCTTAATGTAAATCTTCATTATGTCACTCCATATTCTATAGTTATCTTTGTTGAACTTCGGACCTTCTTTCTTCATCATGGTCTACAAGATCTTTTCCTCAAGCTGTTAGGCTTTTAGATTAAAGAGGACCTGAGATGCTCTAATACCAATTGATGGTATGATGAAAGAAGAAGTATCCGGTAGAATATTGAGAGGGGGGGGGGTGAATCAATATATTGAAAAAACTAATACAAAGTTCCCAAACTCAATTTCAATCACATAGAGTAAACATATCTCAGTCAAGATCAACATTCATAAGAATACTTGACATCAACCGGTTTGACTGTTATGACAACTTAACAGTAAACAACTTCAACCTTGTAAACATCAACAATGCTTAATCATAACTCAACATATTCATCTCTTTATGCTTCTAGTTATCATGCCTTATCAGAAGTTAATCAAATCAACAAATAAGATCATAACCACAAAACAAACATTCACCACTTGATACAAATGTTTATGCGTGGCCCAAATAGGTAAAAACCACGATGAGATGAGACTCACAAGGATAGCTATCTGAACTCTTCTAAAGTTTGCCCTGTTAGGAGCCAAGCCTATTAAAGCTTTACAATAAGTCATGTTAAGAACTAATTCTGGTTAGGAATCACCCGGTTAAGGGATTTACAAATATGCCTCGATGAAAAGCACAATACCCTATTAGGAGTAACCTCGCTGGAGGATTTAAGAATCCAAGCTAATGGACCACCTTGTTAGAGGATTTAATGAGTAGCCAGGCTTGTTAGAGCTTACTTAGTTAAGGGATTTCACTTCTGCTGTAATTGTTAGAAAACAACAGGTTTTCTTGATCTGTCTGAATAGCACTACATTTGCTTGATCAGATCCTTTTAAGCTTCAATCTGCCTTCACTCAACGTGTAGATCCATTCAGTAGTTAGGCAACAATACACTCAACAAGTTTATGCCAATCTTGCCAAAAACCTTTACAAAAAACTTCATCGACCTTAAATATAGATCAATTAGGTCGGTAACACAACAAAAACCTAATTCTCATCATTGAGATTACAAACAAGTCGGTACAACCTTGACCATTCGAAATCATGACAATCTCTTCACATTCTTCAAGAAAATTCCAACCGCTCCATGATCACTGCTTCATCGGACTTTGTAACTCATCACACACTGTGCATCAGATGCAATCCACTTTTCTCCTTCCCTAGATAGTAAACAAACGCGCCAAAACAATTTGAACTTATCCTCATACAATGATCACATGTGTCTCCATCATTACCGCTCATCAAATAATAAACCAACAAACTTGATCGGTTAGGGTTTAACAACTGAAAGGGTTTACCAGTTACATTGCATAGAAAGGTTTAACCCTTTACACCGGTTTACCAATTCAACTCACAAACTTAACACACCGGTTTACAACATCTTCCACCAAGCTCTTCTAATTGGTTACTAGCCAATATCAAAAACAATAATATCAGCAATAACATGAATACCATTACCGGTTCAATTGACATCAATGACAACATATCATTAATGCAATCTCTATGCAAAATGCCAATAAACTCAAAATCCCAACACTTGCAACGTCAAATGTCATAGAGGGAGTGTGATCAATATGAGATGTTGTAGACACCAACGGTGTGCCAATAAGAGATGGTGTGCCTTAAACTTGAGATGTAAGAGATGGGGTGCCTTAGACTTGAATTGTGGTAGACATTCTCTCAACCATTGGATTCAATTGTCTCATTGCATGAAGGTTTTGCATCTGTTTCCTTTGTGTGGCCAATTCTGTCTCTCTCTTAAATTGGATGGATATTTCATGTTCCTCTTCAATTGGCACCTCTTCTTCTATGGTATTCAATTTCCTTGCTTCACAAAGTTGCTTCATTCCTTCTCTTTTTTTTGCATTCTTAGCTTCACGCTCTTTCAGTGTTACATTTTTTGGTCATTTGCTCGGCATGATGATGATTTCTACATGTACATGCACATAAAAAGAGAATAAAGTTAATTCATAAAGAGATTTCAAGAGGTGTAAGGGGCAGTCCTAATGCATCTATGTTAGGACAGTCTTAATGCATCTATGACTATCCTAATTATGCATATTTTAAAATGGATATATAAAATTGAAATTATTTCATGTATTCCTTTTTTAAATTATTTCATAAGATCTTAAAAAGGATGTATGAAATTGCAAATTTTGTTTTAAACCACTAAACAAATAATTTTCTTATGCAACTTCCTTCAAATGCATTGTTAAATCTAATGTAAATCTAATAGGATTATAATCAATTTTGACAAAACACTTTTATTCTAACATTTAAACAAAATAACACTTAATAAGTATTTGAATTCTAAAAGCAAGAAAATATTACCTCAATTATTCAAATTTGATAAAAAAAAATTATGTTCTTCCTCTTCGACGTTGCCAAATGAAAAAAAAGGTGGTGGAGAGCTGATGAATGTATAGAACAACCTTGCATAAAATGTCAACACCATGCAAAAAGCAGTTTTTTGTCTCATCATGCGCAGAAATCAGACAAAATGAGAGAATGTGGGCTTGGATCACGGGTCAAGGGTCCCATATAACCATTTTTTAGTGTAGCTCATTTGGCTAGTGCCAAATGACTTCCATTGAAATTTTTTAACCTTTGATAAATTTATAATCTATACCCTATAATATATACTCTATACCCTATAGTTTGATAGCCACAACCATAAAAATTAAACCATTAAAAACCTATAACAAATACCCTAGATCGTATGACCCAATATGCTAAATCCCCGACCCTATACAATAACCATAGACCCTATAACCCGATATGCTAAACCATATGAAGTAAGGATGAAGGGTGAGATATGGAGGGAGGGGGGGAATAAAGGGGGTGTGACACTTATAGAAGGAGGGAGAAAGAAGAGGAGTGATACAAGAACAACGAGAGAGAAAATGGAGGATTGCGGGAGAGTTAGAGATAGCGGTAAGGAGGGAATGGAGATACCTAGAGAGGGGAAGGAATGAGGAAGAAAGCAAGGGAGATACCTAGAGAGAGGAGAGAGTGAGGAAGAAAGTGAGGGACAAACCTAGAGAGGGAAGGGTGTGAGTAAGAAAGTGAGGTCGACAAATTTGGGCATAAATGACGTAGAGAGGAGAGGGGTGATATTGGGGTTTAAGGACGGTGGGTGGCATGAAGAAAGTGTGGGAGAGACCTAGAGAGAGGAGGGAGTGAGGAAGAAATTGAGGAAAAGAGGTGAGAGAGGGAATTAGATGGGTGTAAGGATGGAGAGGGAGATAGCTCGAGGGATAGGGGAATAAGGGAATTGTGAGAGCTAGAGAGGGGAGGGACAAAGAAGAGTATGTATCTATAAGAATGAAGAGCCTGAGAAGAGGTAAGGGGAGAGAAAGAATATGAGATCTAGTTCATAGAGAGAGATGGAAATACGAGGGAAGGGAGATAAATATGGGTCAATCTAGGGAGATTTAACTACTAATGTATAGATTTTGAGAGGTGAGAAACCTAGAGGGGAGAGGGGTGATATGGGGGTTTAAGGACGGTGGGGGGGATATAGAGGTAAACATTCAAAAGGGACTAAGAGACTTGGTGATAAAGGGCATAGAAAGTCCAAGGGAGTTGAGAGGTCCAGAGGGGAGAGATAGGTACTGAGGTTTAAGGAGGGTGGAGGGGATAGAGAGGTAAACATGAAGGGAACGAGGGACTTGGGGATAAAGGACGTAGAGAGAAAGGGAGGTAAAAGGCCATAAGGAGGATGAGGGGGATACAAAGGTAAACATGAAGGGAATGAGATACTTGGGCATAGAGGACATAGAGGGGAAGAGAGAGTTAAGAGGCTTAAAGGAGAGAGAGAGAGAGGTGGGATAAAGGTATGTAGAGGGGAAGGGAGGTGAGAGGCACAAAGGGGAGAGATGGGGGTTTAAGGAAGGTTGGGGGTGATAGAGAGGTAAGCATGAAGAAAGTGTGGGAGAGACCTAGAGAGAGGAGGGAGTGAGGAAGAAACTAAGGGAAAGAGCTGAGAGAGGGAATTAGATGGGTGTAAGGATGGAGAGGGAGATATCTCGAGGGATAGGGGAATAAGGGAATTGTGAGAGCTAGAGAGGGGAGGGACAAAGAAGAGTATGTATCTATAAGAATGAAGAGCTTGAGAAGAGGTAAGGGGAGAGATAAAATATGAAATCTAGTTCATAGAGAGAGATGGAACTACGAGGGAAGGGAGAGGTGAGATGGGGGTTTGAGGAGGGTGGGGGGATAGAGATGTAAACATGAAGGAAAAGAAATATTTATGGATGAAGAACATAGACAAGAAGAGAGGTGAGAGGCATATATGAGAGATTAAGGAGGATGAGGGGGATACAGAGGTAAACATGAAGGGAATACGATACTTGGGGATAAAGGCCATAAAGGGGAAGGGAGGTGAGAGGCTAGAGGGGAGAGAGAGGTGGGAGACTTGGGGATAAAGGACATAGAGGGGAAGGGAGGTGAGAGGCCTAGAGGGGAGGGTGAGGATAGATGGGGGTTTAAGGAGGGTGGGGGTGATAGAGAGGTAAACATGAATGGAATGAGATACTTAGGGATAAAGGACATAGAGGGGAAGGGATGTGAGAAGCTCAAATGGGAGAGAGAGGTAAGATGGGGGTTTAAGGAGGGTGGGCGGGATAGAGAGGTAAACATAAAGAAAGCGGGGGAGAAACTGAGAGAAAGAGGTGAGAGAGGTAATGAGATGGGTGTAAGGATGGAGAGGGAGATATAGAGGGATAGGGGAATAAGGGAATTGTGAGAGCTAGAGAGGGGAGGGACAAAGAAGAGTAGGGATATAAGAATGAAGGGAGATAAGAGGTAAGGGGAGAGAGAATAAGAGATCTGGTTCATAGAGAGATATGGAACTACGAGTGAAGGGAGATAAAGGTGGGTAATGGGATATCTATCTCACAGAGGAGGGTAATGGGACATGGATGAATATGGATACCTCGAGAGCTCAATGTGAGATGGATAGAGGTGGATACCTCGACATGTGGAGAGAGAGGAGAGAGAGGCCATAATTGAGAGAGGGGAGCGAGATATAAAATGAGAGCCAAAGGAACAAAGAGAAAGAGGGAAGTAGGGGTAGATTGTGATTTTTTGAAATACTTAGAGATGGTAAAGGTAGATATCGGTGAGGGGGAGAGTTCACAAAGCAAGAAAGAGGGGCAAGTACCTGTAGGGTGAGAATTGGAGAGGGAGAGAGAAATATACAAAAGGGAAATAAAGGTGATTTACTTAGAGCCTAAGGAGGGATTGATAAGAGACACAATAGGTACAGATAGATATAAAAGGAGAGAGAGATAGCTAATGGGACATTGTTTCAACTAAACATTATTTCTATGTACACATTTCATGCTCTCCCTATTTGGCGTGCGCCAAATGTGGAATATGGACCACATTTGACGCTCTCCCTATTTGGCACACACCAAATGTGGAATATGGACCACATTTGGCGCGCACCAAATGGGAAAACCCATTGATCACATTTGGCGCATGCCAAATAGGGAGAGCGTCATATTTGGCATGCGCCAAATGGCCTGCTTTGGGAAACACCAAACCTATGGGTTGGATTTTCCTTGGGCATCCAACCCAAAGGTTTGGACGAACATTTCATGCTAGAGACGTGTTTTTATCAGAACATTGAAAATTTTGACATATTTTTTATCATGTTCTCCGTCAGGTTTGCACGTGTTTCAATGAAGTTAAAAAAATATCGTGGTAAACTTGAGCTCCCTCTTAGCTATCCAACAATGTAATTTATTTCAAATTTTGATTTCGTTAAGTCTTTCATCTATAATTTCTTTTGTCAGAGTGTCTGTTTTTTGTCAAAAACCAACATGCACTATTTTGGGTATAGATTTTTACATGTTCATTAGATTTTGAAAAAACATACATTTTTAGAAACTAGACTCCATTCTACACAATTTAAAAAAAAAAAGTTTTGATTTTTGATTAGTTTTCAATGATTTTAGGGGGGAGCACGCTCAAATTTCTATTTTTCAGGATGTGTCCACTTCGAAAATTAGTAAAAAATCATATACTCATTAAAAAATTAGCTGAAAAATCTGGCATAAACTACAAGGTGTTAGCTAATTTCTCACTGAAGCTATTTTAAAAATTCAAAAAAAAAGTTAGCATTTTAGGGGGGCCACAACAGACGCTATGTTATGTTTTTTGCATAAAAATAGGACAACTTTTTGTGGCCCCCCTTTTTGAATCCCTTAATCTCCACCATTTTCAAAATAAATTAGTAGTTTAGAAAGTAGACTCTAAGCACTCTGACTCTTGTTCTTGACTCTTGTTCTTGTTGCATCTTCAAATTTGGAGTGTAATTATGTTCAATTTGTTGTTGAAGTTCAGACACTGTTGATTTCAGGAAAAAAAAAAAAAAAGTGGGATCTTAAGACCCCTTTTGGTACCACAACTTGGTGTATATACCCTTACAACATCATCTATCTTCTGCAGGTAGCTAGTTATATTGTCTTCTTCATCCATCTATAAACATTCATATAATTTAGCTTTAGCATTCTACAACTTATCTTGTTAGACTGTATCATCTCCTTCATAAGTCTTTTCTAATTTATCCAAACATCATGAACATATTCCAAAGATACAACTCTTGTTAATTCAATCTTAGAAAGAGTACTAAATATAGCAAACCTTTCCCTTTCATTGTCTTCAAATTCCTTGATCTCATCTGGAGTGTTCACCCCAGTCAATAGTTTAGTGTGCTTTTATGTAACAAACTTCCAAACTTCATAGCCAAGAGAAATCAGGTAACCTTGCATATTCACTTTTCAGAAAGCATAGTCGGGTCCATCAAACATAGGGATTGTTAGTTTGTGTGCCATCAAGATCTCCTCAAGTGGTTAAGCTCTTCTCCAAGGAACCAAAGATTTGATACCAATTGTTGAATGTTCTAACGCACAAGACAACTAAGAGGGGGAGGTAAATTAGTTGTACAAACAAATCTAAAACCTTTTCATTAAAACAGATCCCCAACAACTTAACTCTATCACTTAATCCACAGAAAGATATGAGCATGAAAGAACATGAAAATTAGAGCAAACCATGCACAAGGAAACACCAAATTTTACGTGGAAAACCCTATTAGGGAAAAAACCACGGAGAATGTTATTCTCAATATATGAACACCGGTTAGGGTGACACCAGTTAAGGTGATTTTTACAAAGAAAGACTCATTGCCAGAGGCTCATTGCCAAAGGGCTCACTACCCAAAGGAAAGAAAGAAAGGCCCAATGCCCAGATGAAGAAGAATAAAAGAGAAAGAATTCACCATTGATGTACCTCTACAATTGTAAGATCTGTAGATACCTTTGGCTCACTGCTTCTGGTAGCTAACACATGAAAGTCCACATTGCTCAACACTTTTCATCAACACAAACAACTTTCTTCCACAACACATTCTCTCTCTCTCTCTCTCTCTCTCTCTTCACACATACATCATCCTCAACAAATTAACCTTTATTTATATCATGCAAAATCTCCCAAAGTCAGCTAAGCATCTTAACTGAACACAATTCAAATTAGATCGGCACTAAACATTCCCGCAGTGGAGAAGAATGTAAGGTGGACCACAAGACATCTTAACTGAGACCAAAATAAGCATCAAACACATTATACAATGATCCATAATCATCAGAGCAATAATTTGAAGTGTAAACGTCTGAGATCGACCAAACCTAGAGTAAACACCATCGAACTTTGAAACAATGCTTCTGAAGCCTAAGAACACGTGCCAACTAAATAGAATGAAGCCGAGGACATTATCAACTCATCTCCAAAACTGCAACACTAGAAACCATAAGCCGGAGAAATGCAGAGCATGTATTTCACATGGAAAACATTGTCAAACACTGGTGAATGCAACTTCCTTAACACAACAATCTGGAGCACCAAATCCTGAATATAACATCTCTAAACATTTCTTAACAACATATCCAAACCACATGAATATATGCACAATATAGAAGATATGAGGAACAAATCTCTCAGCACAATTGCATAAGAAACTCAATATCAACTATTGACAATCAAAGCATCCTGACATCAATGACAACACATCAACAACTCATTCTGACCAAACTTGCAACAATTTACATTGACTAAACCCTACAAACCGAAGAAGTGTGCTATTGAAGAATGTCATGATCATAATAGCTTCTCAATTGATCAGCTTATCGGAACATTGTCTGCCTATGAAATTGGAGAGATGGAAGATATAAAATCCTATCGAAGAGAAGTTGCATTTAACATTTCAAGGATATCAGGAGATGAATCAGAAACAAGTGAGAACCTGGACGAGATTGAAACAAACTTTGTATGAAGACTAAAGAGAGGAACTGGAAAGTACAAAGGTAAGTTGCCCTTGAGATAGCTATGTTGGTATCATGGTATATGTGTGATGCATCTATTAGGTGATTTCTCTTTAGGATGCCACATATACTCAACTAAAAAATAGTTACCAAAATGCTTTGCCCTCATTTTAAACATTTTATGCAATTTTTGTAGTAGATGATAAATATGAGTAGATGACATGCACGTTACTTGGAAGATGGTCTCTTTTGCACATCATTTGTTGAAATAAAGCTAGTATCTCTTAAGGATGAGACATATAGCTTATGTTAGTGGATGATGTGTAGTTATAAAGCTAACATAAAGACTTAAAGGTTTCAAGTAAAATTCTTAGAAGGGAAATTAGCTCTATTTCCATTAGGTTGAAAAATGGAAGAGTGACTTCATGGAGGTTGAATAGAGCAAGCCAAAGTAGTTGGTTGTAGCAACATCAAATATCTTGCAATGCCTCTAAATGGAGAAGTGTATACATGATTGAACTTAGGGACACAACCATATGCTTAGGAATGCTATAATAGAACATAGAAGCAATACAAATAAATATGATGAAAGATGCATAATATATGTTATAGTGAAGAGGTAAGATATGAAATATTGTATGTAAGAGTAATGATATAAATAGGAGATCCATGGCTTAATCTTATGAAGTGTATATGAATATATATATTTTTTCTATTTATTGTATGTGTTGCCTCCTTATGTCACACAGTATCATCTAAACTAGAAGTTGTCCTTCAACTTGATAAATAGCCACTTGCGTAAGTGGATCTCATCCATCAAAATCATTTATGGGTTGAATTTGGCGGAATCGTGTCCCTTAAGATTTGAATCTTGCCAGATGATGTAATCAAGGAACATACCATCATTCTTACCAATTTTGATCAACCAATTGAACTGCTAACCTTTGATATGAAAAATTTACTAAAAAATCAGAGCGAAAAAATATACATAAACTACATCCTTAATAATTTTCAATTCTTTTCAATATCGGCTCTTCTACTATGAAGCTTTGTGAAGCAGGTGTAGGGTAATGGAGGAGGGGACGTTTTTGGCAAGGGAAAAGGGCATTTGAGGGCACCGACAGGCGCATCCAAACGGGGGGTTTCATCTCTCTTTGACGTGTGATGGAGATCCCTCTTTTTCAGGGAATACTGTTGCTTTCCCTTTAATGTTGACATCTCAACAAAACTTTTTTTTTCCTACTTAAAATGAAAACAAAATTTTCAGCTGAAAGATGAACGTAAAATTCAATTTCAAGATGAACGAGAAACCCTTAACATAGATACTTTCCGTGTGAAGCTGTTCATTGAAGAGAGTGATGGCAGATTTTCTCTTCCTCTACCAGGTGGAGGTAAGAGAAACGTATATTCCTCATGACTGATATTCCCATTCCATCACACACTAATTGGAATCCGCACCGACGGTGGATGAGATTTGAAGCAGAAATGACTTTACTTCTCTAATCTCGTAAAACTAATCATTCTCCCCTGTAGAAATTTTTTTCTTGTGCGGCAGCTTGAAAAGACAAAAAATTTAACCCTTTTTGACGTTGATCGGGTGATGACTGGTGACGGATGAGTTGAAAATTCTTAAGGGATTGAATAGTCTACGCTCTTCTAGAGAATCGACTGCCTGTATATTTAAGGGTTTAATGGAGGATTGGAAGTCAAAGCTTACAAATTTAAACGGGAATCATGTTCGGGGCGGGTACTCAATCAGAATCAGGTACTTGAGCGACCTAATCCATGGCTTGTGTGACGTGTTGGAAGCGGAACCAATAGCGATCGAGCCGGCGGGCGAGAAGTCAAATTTGTGTGTCCGCGTCTTCTGCTGCGAAGCAACAACAACAGGAGGTTAAAGATTAATTTAATGGAGGGTGTAGTACAGCCAAAGTAATAACACGACATCTCACCGACAATGGTTGAAGGACAATAGTACCTACGGGATTATGCTTTTAGATGCTTCTAAGCCGACGTTTAAACAGTTTTCCATGAATTTCTCTTTCTAAACAACACGTGCGTTGGCTAGGGTTTCTAGGGTTTCTACGGTTTTGTTCTTGGAATGGTAAGTGTCTTTCTTTTCTACAGCTGTAGAACATTGATTATGTATTAACAAATCTTGATTAGATGAAACGTTGAATGGAAAGGCTAAGGTTGGCGGGTCGTTTCGTTCTAACTTCTCGAGATTTGACGGTTTGTAAGACAGGCTAGTCTCGGGAAGCGGAGAAGGAAAGAGAATGGAATGGGCGACTGGTATAAAGAAAGGAAATGGTGGACTGGTATTAAGAAAGGTTTGATGTGACTGGTGTCCCCACTGGATGCGTATAAGCCATGATTTTTTAAGGACATTGGTGGGCGGTTAATGTCATTGGAGAGGGAGAGCATGCCCTTCACCTGCTCATTTGCTTAGGTGGGAATTCCTTTTGCGTGAATCCTGGTGCGTACCAGACTTTGACGGCGATGCTCTCTTTACCTTCGTTTCTTATTATTTAGCAACCAGATCGAACTACTGTTTCTCATTGCAGTTAGGTATATCCAATTTTAGCTCTGCTCTACGGTTGTCCTGTTTGTTTTTCTCTTTTAATGGTACCTACTCGGAAAGCTTGGATCTTGGAGTCCTTTTCTGCAGAATGCTTTGTATTTCGGGCAATGGCGGACTCTCTGGAACTGGTGTGGTAAGTGGTCAGTTTACCTTTTAAGGACGGAAGCAGCAGTAGCAGTAGCACATGCCTAAACTGCATAGGCGATTTGTGATTCGAACCCTGGACGTAGCGGTTTGAATCAAAAGTGAAAATGTATGGACTTTCACCCCAAGCAAGCGGCCTGCTTGTGATCCTTCTGTTGATGAGCAGTCCTGTGGTGTTTCAGATGCCTGCCATGGCGAGAATCATCCGGGAGACCACTGTAAATGTTGATATTTCAAGAACAGTTCCAGGGTTTAGCAAGCTTCCTACCGTGGTACGAGAACGCCTGCATATTCCTCAAAGATCTTGGAGCCTTCCTGTTTTCCAAGAAGCTCCGGCGTTCCGTAACGGCAAAGAATGCGTCATTACAACGCCGCCATGGATGGCGATGATGTCCTCGGAGAATCATGAGAAGGAAGATGAGGAGCTCTGCGATTCGAACGCGGTACATATTGCAATGACACTGGACGCTGCTTATTTGAGAGGAGTCGTGGCGGGAATTCTGTCAATTCTCCAGCACGCTGCGTGCCCTGAGAATGTCGTGTTCCATTTCTTGGCTTCGGACAGGGAAGCCGATCTCAAGGATGCTCTCATGGCGACTTTTCCTTATCTGCGCTTCAAACTTTACCATTTCGACGAAAATATTGTCAAGGACAAGATTTCCTACTCCATTCGCCAGGCTTTAGATCAGCCGCTGAATTATGCCCGCTCTTATTTGGCTGATATTCTGCCTCGCTGCGTGGGAAGAATCATTTATCTGGACTCCGATTTGGTTGTGGTGGACGACATAGCAAAGCTTTGGGAAACCAGTCTGGATTCTCACATGCTTGCCGCTCCCGAGTACTGCCATGCGAATTTCACAAAGTATTTCACCGATGATTTCTGGTCCGATCCAGTTCTGTCCCAAACATTCCAGGGCAAAAAAGCTTGTTATTTTAACACAGGGGTTATGGTGATCGATTTGGTGAGATGGCGGCAAGGTTCGTACACATTAAAGATCGAGGAATGGATGGAAGTGCAGAAGAAGAGACGGATCTACGAGCTAGGTTCTCTGCCGCCATTTTTGCTGGTGTTCGCAGGAGAAGTGGAAGCAGTGGATCACAGGTGGAATCAGCACGGATTGGGAGGGGACAATTTCGAAGGGCGGTGCAGAAATCTTCATCCTGGCCCTGTAAGTCTTCTCCATTGGAGTGGCAAAGGGAAACCCTGGCTGCGTCTTGATCTGAGGCAATCCTGTCCTCTGGACTCCCTCTGGGCTCCTTACGATCTCTTCCAGTCCACCTCTGTCCTCCATTGATCGTTTTCCATGTTCGATCTGATCTGCTCCTGCTTCTTCAACTCAATTTTACAATTGCGCCTGAAGATAGTGCCGCCAAATTTACACTCAAATGTTACTACTCACTCTGTTCAATCAATATATACAGGTAGTATTTATAGCGATGTTTGTACATGGCCGATATAAACACTAAAATGCTTCCGTGGATTTGAATCCACAGTACACGCAAGTGTAAGGAGAGCGTAATAATAATAATAAAGACTTGCTTTGCTTTTTTTCTGCATTCAGCTGTTCTTTCAAAACTGAATAAAAATGGAAATTCTGATGGAATCGATCAAATCTTGCAGTTTTCAATTTGCCCATTTTTAAGATCAGTCGACTGTGTTCTCCTGTGTCGTCGGCGGGAAGTAGACGTCGATATTATTTACAGGTTTCTTTTTGCGATTTGAATTAAGGTAAGGTGTCATGTCGTGGGTGACACGTGTCCTTTTTATTTATTTAATTGTTTCGTCTCGACCACCCCTTTAACCATTGTACGAACGCAGTAAGAGATTTTTTTAAAATTATTTTGCCAGCATTTATAACGTTGATGACGTAATCATGGTTTGAGTAGTTAGTACCCCCACGATGAGATGGGGTATGCATTATGTTATGTTTGAACGTGGACGGGAATCTAATTTCAATATGCTCACGCCACGTGGGTGGCAGGCTTTACAAAAATAGATATTCCCAAGGGGAAATAGACTTTCGCTCGCTGTGATCTATAAGCAAATTTAATTAAATTCTTATCTCAAGTCCCTAACAATTAATTTTTTAGATCTAGTATGTGAGAGTTGTGGGCTACTGTATTATAAAAGAAAATAAAAATAAATGGAAAGTAAATAAATAAGTAAATGAATTTAATTTGTGTGGTTGTGGAATGTATGGTTTAGATAAAGATTTTAGACTTAATTATTTTTATTTTAGAAAATATGATATTATGGTAATAAAGTATATGCATGGTTTTTTTGGTTGAGGGGTCATATCAAATTTATAATCATTTTAGCTAATTTTAGGATCATAAGATATTTGTTAGATTGAGGGGCATTCATTTTATAAAAGTCATTAAGACATAATTTCAACCTCGTTCTTTATGGCACTGAGACCTTGCATTCAACAAGACTTGATCTCTATGGGCCCATTCAAAGTCATTCAATTCCACCAACAAACTAAGGGCCCATAGACATAATGTAAGTATTGTGAATCTTACACTTAATTTGTTAGGTTGGTTCTAGTTTGTGATTATATATTTTTCCTTTTATTTTTATTTGTGTAATTATCTTTATTTAGAAATGCTTATAAGGTTTAGTATTTGCTTTAGAAAGAGGTAACCCTCAAAAAACTTGGGCATTGATCCTCCAAGAATTATAAATGTACATTTGTTATATCTTACATGATATCATATCCAAATGTTTTGTTTCCAATTACTTCTTTAATGCTCTAGGAAAAACAATTACTCCTTTAATGCTCTAGGGAAAAAATACTACTTTAATGCTTTAGGAAAAAAATTATTCCTTTAATGCTCTAAGATGTGAGAGATGAGAGATGATAAATGTGTGTTAATGGATGTCTTTAAATACTAGCACATAGCATTAATTTTTTATAAAATGTGTATTTACATAGCTCAATGTGAGAAAATAAAGGGTAACGATTAGCTAGAATTTAAATTTTGAAAAGGTATTTGGGTTGAGTTTGTGATTGCAAGATCAACCTAGTGATTTTTAAAATCATCCTAGGGGCCAATGGTCAAATCTATGTAGATGCCATAGATATATTGGGGTGGTGTGTGCATTAGCTTGATAATAAAAAAATGTGATGTACAAATGTATTGGAGTATATCCATATAAGAATAAGGTGGTGGTTGAATATGTGGGTATATATGCATATAAGAACAAGTGAAAGCTAAGGGAAAGCCCAACTTTGCCTAACATTATACCACTTGTTAATATGTACATGTCGAGACATTTCCTTAAAGAAAAAAAAAACTAAATGGGAAATGACATAGATATGCAAATTTCACCATTGAATTTTGCCTCCACTTTGAGGTGCGTGTGAATCCTAAAATGATCACACATATTAGATCATGAGGCATTCACGAACTTGTATTTAAAGTAAATATTCATACATAAAAGTATATCATATGGAGCTAATATAAAGTAATGGACGATGCATGACGATATTATGTTATAAGTGGGTCCTTTAGTATGCACTCTTCGTGGGAGCTTGTAGAATAAAATAAAATATATATAATAGATAGTTTCTATCTCACAAATGAAATTTTTTGCACCCTTAACCATATGGGTGCATAGGGTTATGAGTACTCAACTTGTGGTTACTTTAACTTTTAATTGAGTTAAGTGATCATTGATGTAATTTTTATATAGGTATTTAAGTCAGCCTAGATGTAATTTTTATATAGGTATTTAAGTCAGCCTAGATGGTATCCAAGGCATAAGTATGAGATATATGAAAGGTAGAGATTAGTTATTATCATCATGTTGAGTATTGTGTTCTTATGGAAGACTATTAGAAGTATCACATTGAAATAGTCTAGGAGGTTGCCCCCTTGATGTGCCATATTATTATCAAGTATTTATAACATATTTTATATTGTGTTCTTATCATGTACAATTTATTTCATTACATAGATAGAACATTATATAAGAGATTGCTTAATTATCCAAGAAATAGGACATGGTTAGGCTCGAAAGTTCCACTAATTCAAAAGGTGATAATGGTGTGTTTGGCTTAGTGGCCATAGGATGGGAACTTGATACATGGGCTCAAGGCATTTCATGTGATAATGCTCCATTTGGCCACAATGAAGAGTTCATTTGTAGCATTTGTCACTACCTAAAAACTTAATCTAGGAAAGTTGGCGAAATTACATATTTTCCCCCTTTAATTAATTACATTGGTAGGAGGCAAGCAAATTAAGGAAAGGTGAAAGTAGGATATGAAAACTAAATATTATTTAAATATAATCATGTAAGTGTATGCTCATCATATAAGAAAATAATAATAACGGATAATCAATTGATAAGTATGTGTAACATCTAGAATGATAAATTGTATGATAAGAATATATGAGATAGAGATAAGATCTAAGAGGTATAATTATGATGTGGTATTAAGTGGGAAAAACAATCATGGAGTAACATAGGGCAATTTAGGATAGACATATGCCTCCAATGTGGTGTCTAAGAGAATGAGCATTGGTAGAGGTAAGGAAACATTTATCTAGTCGATGTAAGTAAGAAAGAGGTAACATGTGGGAAAACAAATGATTCCCATAATATAAAAATATGCCTATGAAAGCATAGAAAGTAATATTTAAATAAGTCAGGGTACCCCTAAATATAAGGATGCAACCATTGAGGTGTAAGGTACAAAGAGGGAATTTATGATGACCCAAATGTAGGGATATAGGATTGTAAGCTCTAGTATGATATGAAGACACAATTTCCCCAATACAAGGATAAAGCTATGACATCTCGATATGTAAGAAGGAAGGCATGATGCCCTTGGATGTAATGATAATTCTAATGATATATAGTAGGAGAAGTTCAAATAGTATAAAGGGTATGCTCTAAAGTGTGATGTATTAATATAGACAATATGAGTAAGATAAATAATAAGTATTGCAAGAAAATCAAGGCAATTAAAATAATAAGCAATGGTAAGATGTAAGCTTCATAGTTCAATAAGTGTCATTAGTTTGATAAGAAAATCAAGAGATGTAGGTAAAGTGTAATAAAAATGAAACGTGTATGCAACAAAGTGGTAAAAATAATAAATAAAATCATGATTGGACACAAAAAAGACAAAAGGTGAAGTAGGAGACAAAATGAAAATTTCAAGTGGAGGAATAAAGAAAAAAAAAATGTATACAAAGTAGATGTGTGAAGAAGGATGCAAATAAGCATAAGAGAAAAAAGTCAACAAAACTAGGAAAATGGAAACCAAATGCCTCTACATGGGAGAAAAAATAGGTAAAAAAAATCTACAAGATGAAATGAGCATGAAAATAAAACAAATAAGGTTGATAAAAAAAGTCAGCCATAAAAAATTGAGAAAAATAAAAAAAGGTAAAAAGTGAACTCTAAGTTATAAACTTATGTGGATATACACTAATAATGTTTTCTAGTAAATTAGTGCTCGCAAACTTTTTGAATACCACTTTTGGCACCATAAGATGTGACTCATCTAAGAGATCATCTTTGTCCTTCCAACCAAAGTGATCCAAGTTGTATTTTCATTATTTTTATTCCTCGTTCCTTGCTTTTTTAATCACATTTATTTTATATCGGTATTTATTTATGCTAGGTGTAAACATCTGTTCAATTTGTGTAATATAAGGAACTTTTTCATACTCATTCTTATTTCTTAAATTATGGTTGTGGTGGAATGATAAGAATTCGATGCACCACAACCTATTTCTTTGGTTTCCACTTAATCTTTTGTACATGAAATTTGGGCATTTGCGTTCCCTTAATTACTTTCATTTCTTTGTTTTTCTTGGGTCTAATAAATTCTTTACTTGTATCATCCTTTTGTTGTTTAGGTACAACATTCTCTTCTTTAGGTTCTTAAATTATGTTTTCATTATTATTTCTTTTCTTTTTTTCTTGTTCTTGAAACAAATCTTGGAATGCTTTATGAATGCCTTCTTCATCTTCATATTGAGTTTATTTTAGAGTCGAATATACACATGTGTAGGGGAAAAAGTGAGACTGAGTATGGAAACCCTAATCCCACTCTCATACACACCCATGGAATACGAAAGAGCCTAGGGAGGTAACGCACTTCGGCTACTTCTTATGAGAAAGAGAGAGTCGTGGATTACCTCTTAGGGTTTCTATTCCCTTGCTGCAAATGAGAGAGAGGAATGATTCAAAATGCAATTTAACCTAAAGTGCAAGTAAGCAAGCAAACCCTAATATGGAAATGCAGAACATAAAACAATTGATAAATTGCTGAAAAGTATAGATTAGGAAGCAAAATCAGAGGTATAGCTGTGTTTGAAATCTAAGATAAAATGTTTGGGACTAGGGTGCCACACCACTATCTTGATTTTGCAAGTCTAAAGCTGCAACTGATAGGATGGGATATGAGATCTGCAAACTGTTGCACTGTCAAATCCTGCTGAAAACAGGTAGGACCAAGGCACCAAGCCCCTGTCCTGGGCAATACCAGGGAACCAGGCCCCTGTCCTAGGGGATTTTGTTGAGATATGAACCCTAGGACAACCTTTGTGTGCTCTGTTGGTCCTAAAACTTCCAGCGACGCTCGGATCTGAACCTATACCTGTAGTTGAAAAAGAGGGTTTTGGGTGGCTACATAGGGTTTTGGGTGGCTCAAACCCCTATTTTGGTGTTTTCCACCTCAACAAATAGCCGATAATGTACTGAAAATGTGTGTGCTAGAACCTTGTGTGTGTGCAATATCCTAAAATGAAAGCAAAATCTAGAGCAACCCTAAAGAGTAAACCCTAATTGCTTATAATTGACAAAGTAAATGCTCTAAATCCATGATTCAAAGTGATCTAAAGAATAAATATGAATCAAAATGAAGCTCATACAAAGACATGAGAACAACATGAAACCATACCCAACCCTAAGGGAGAGGTATAAGCCAATCTTCAGTCGGTGATCTCCTCTTGCTTTCCTATATCTTCAAAAGCCCCCAATTGATGAAATGATACTTGATGAATGTTTGATGGATGAATGTTGAATGTTGTTGAAGACTTCAAAGATCTACTCTTTCACTGCAAAGAAGGCTCTTTATGCTCCAAAAACCTTCTCTTAGATTCTTCAAAGAAGACCTCTTCAAATGAAGAAAGAGAGCTCTTAAGTATGAAACCCTAGATCTTAATTTCATGTTTAGGCCGACCTAGGATTTGAATTTCCCGCCAATATTTTGGGGTTAAGCATTATTATATCATAAGATTATGCTCCCAAAATTTTGGGAAAAAAGTCAAGGACCATGTGCACTTTCAACATGGTCCAACCAACTTTTCACCAAATTTTCAGGGCCGTTAGATATGATGATATTAGAGCGAATCCCAAAGTTACAGCTGATTCCGAGGTGTTTTGATATGCAAAATAGGGCCTTAAAGTTTGAAATAGGACATAATTAGGGTTTATTGATTAAATGATTTATTGAAGAAATAAAATGCGACACACTTAGGATAAAGGGCCCAATTTTATAACATGTGAAGTGATGAATTAGGAATTTATATTTAATCATATTAATCAATTAAATGCTTAAAAGAGATTAGAAATGCAAGATGCAAAACACACTAAGGTGGGTGCTAAACCAAGTGTGAAATTGTAGCACCCTAGCAAGGGTATACAATTTACGACACTACATTTAGCCCCCACTTTAGTGGTCATATGACACTACGTGCATATGCAAGCTAAAGTACATAAAAAGTAAATATCATTTGAAAAAGGATATATCCATAAGTTGTCAGACGAAGCCCCCAGCGGTATCTGCAGTACACAGTTAGGAACTGCACCCTACAAAACCACATGTTAGATCACAAAATCACCTAATACTTACTAAGGAAGGTGATGAAATTTGCGGGTAGTTATATGCCCCCCGTATTTCGACTTGCTTATTAGTGAGGTGAAACAGGGTATCATGTTTACCACAACGAATTGTGATGAACTTATTGATGAAACATGTTCACAAGAAGGATTGATTGTACATCCAAGTGATTTATAGAACCAATTCAGAGTGAGAGAGTGAATTCACGATTCCAACGCCACTGACAGTGCAAAAATCAGATCTCTCTAGCTCAAGATATGATAGATTGAAGGAAAGGTACAAAAATTAGGGTTTTAACTTAAAAGTATAAAACGAAAAAGTGCATAACTCATAAATATGAAAGTGACACCTTCATTTGTCACTTTTTGACTTTTCAACACTATTCATTGTAGAGGAGCCCACTTATTAGCCATCACGCCTCGATGCCGACCCGAGCGGCCTATGCGGATGGAGATCCTATGCCGATCCATACTCGCCGACCGATCATTAGATGAGGTGAGTTGACTTGTCATGGAATCGCCTTTCACTTTTCTTGTTTTCACTAAATTTGATGTTGAATGATTTCATCACCAAGATCACGCTCGTGCCCCCTGTTTGGACACCATGGTCTCCTAGCATGCCATGGTCCTCCATGGACACCCTAGTCCCATGAGGTCGCCCTGGTCCTATGAGGGTGCCCTGGTCCTTCTAGGGCACCCTAGTCCCACCTGGGTGCCTTGGTTCACTCGGGGCGCCCTGGTCCTAGTTCGGGGCGACCAAAGGGTGCATGGGATCAGGTGTCAGACAGATAGAATAGATTGATGATATTTGCTGATTCGATTGATATTATCGATGATTGATTACTGATGATTTGATGTTTCAATTTTTTTAGATTCTTCCATACATTTAGGAGCACACTGTTGGTCATACCTTCCAGAGCCTTCGAGGTCATATATCGAGGCTCGCACCAGAAGATAGAGAGTTGCTTCACACTGAAGGTTTATGGTACGCGATGACTATGCCTGCCATCAAGTTTCATCCTATGATGTTGATGGCGTTGATGGAGAGGTGGGATGCAGATACCTTGACATTCCTCCTACTTGTGGGGGAGATGACGGTTACCCTTGAGGATGTATACTATATTTTGTGCCTTCCCATTAGGGGAGAGATTGTTAGATATAGATTTGATCGCTCCACTGCCGAGTACAGGAGGGAGCAGGTCTAATGCATAGGGAGAGTGGTGCCCGATGACACGAGGGGCCATATCATGGTCAATTGGCTCGTACACCCTACCAGTGAGGTTCCACTGGTGAGGTGGCTCATAATTTCTAACATTGCATTAGTTGTGTGCCCTAATGGATGCGACACCCACATGCATGGAGGTCTCACTTACACGATTAGGGTCATGGAGAGACATCAAAGAGTATACTCTTGGGGTCGAAGCATGCTTGCACATCTCTATCATGATCTTGGAGAGTATGTGTTTGGATAGGGGTGCAGTCTGATGACCTGCACCCTACTACAGGTGTGGATGTTTGAGCATATTATGTGCACTAAGCCTGTTGGAATTAGTTTTAGAGCAGCCTAGGGTTCTTGCTTATCCACTTACCTGTGAGTGGCGGTTCGGGGATCTATTGCATTGGAGATTGAGTCTGGATAGATTGACATCGGGTATGATCATATGGAGACCCTACCTCGGGATGTATATGTGGGCAGGGATACACAACCAGTTATCTTGCATGCAGAGGAATAGTCTACTAGAGGGATGGTATAGCCACATAGTCATTCCCTTCTACTTCGACCGAGTCCGACCGCAGCTCAGCTTTGAGCAGTATGTTCCTACTGATGTGCTTGTCTACATCCGACACTCACGCGTGACTCCTAGGCTGGGAGCTATTCCGAGGCCCATGACTGATGGGATTGACATCATGGATTTAGATGGACCGTATCAAGATATGGTGACAAATTATAGAGATGATGTGGGTGCACACCAGTGGTATGTTACATGGTGGGGAAGGACATACCCTGGAGCCATCTTTCTAGCAGACTATCCTAGAGGGAACCTTGGACCATGGAGACAGATAGGTGACGAGGAGGGACTCGATACATTCAAGGAGGGCACAAATGATCAGGCTGATGATGTAAGACAATAGGAGGCAGGTGGTGATGGAGATGATCCTGATACAGAAGAGGGAGATCAAGATGGAGATGACAAGGAGAATGGAGAGGAGGAGGAGGAGGAGGATGAGGAAGAGGATGAGGATGAGGATGAGGATGAGGATGAGGATGAGGAGGATGAGGAGGAGAAGGAGATTGAGGAGGAGGTTGAGGAGGAGGTTGAGGAGGATGAGTTAGATGTAGTTCCTCATCATTCTGGGGACGACACCATAGCACTAGATCCACCAAGCTTCCCATCGCAGGTGGAGAAGGACCCTATAAGGGGTCCTGATTCTAGTCCTCATCGGCCCATGCCCATTGTGCAAAGACAGTACGAGCACAAAGAGCCTAGTGGGTCCTAGTCTCAGGCGATTCCTTTCCATGACCCCTACTGGCAAGAGGGAGATCCAGGTAAGGTGTTTTATGCTTATTTATTTAGATGTGATGAAATAAAATGTTACTAATGAAAAATTCTCTCTCTGCAAATAGCATCTAGGAATGACGCTCCCTTATCCACCATGCAGTGACATATGTCATCATGTCTGCACACATCCCTAGTTCCTTGCAGATAACACATAGATCACAGGGAAGAGTAGGACGACATGAGGACCTATCCACCCCCATTCAGATGGAGATGGAGGTCTGGCGAGAGACAAAGAGATCTTTGCGAGAGAGATTACAACAGATAGAGTGTGATCTAGCAATGTCTTAGACAGAGGCAACCACATACTGCGAGATTACGATGGAGAGGGATCACAGGAGCTCCTCGCAGAGTCACTCGCATTTTGTATCATGATACACACCCATGGGCCCATCCCCACAGCCAGATCAGGAGGGGACGTCTAGTCACCATCCTCTAGCTACTAGTCCTAGGGATAGGAGATGACTTTGATTTATTATGAGACATTTTGTTGATGTATATGTTATGACACTCATGGATTTGTATTTATTTATGCTCATCTTATATCTCAAACATATTATTTTAATACTTAAACCATGTATGCATTGCTTAGATTAAAAGTAACTCATTTGGTGATGAACATGTATGTGTAATTTAATTTCCATGTGATTGATTTCTCAATGCTTCATGATTAAATTGATACATGTGTGATCTAATTAAATAACTAAGTATTTAATTAAATGCTACTTTGATGATGTAGAAGAGAAATGTGTTAATATTAAGAACTATATGATTAATGTGATTTAATTAACTCTAATTAAACACGACATGATATAATCCTACCTAACACATAAGAAATTGTATAACATGCTAGCACATATAAAATTTAAATCTATTACAATTTACATAAATGAATCCAAGACAAACAACAGAGTATCTACGAAGGTGCATAGCATTTATAGGTTACTTGAGAGGCGTACCTTCCACATTTTCTATATTGTAAGCATCTAATCCATAGACTTCGATAACAATGTATGATCCAAGCCAATTAGGGATAAATTTTCCTTTCTCCTCGGGTAAAGCATTCATGTTATGCTGATTTTCATAAAGCACTAGATCGCCCAGTGAAAAGGAACGTGAAATGATTTTATCATTATAGCTTCGTTGTAAAGTTTTATGATACACTTGAATATGCTCAAGAGTGTTTATATGTGGTTCATCAAGCATCTCAAGTTGTTGAAGTCTTTGTTCTCTATAAGAATCGTCATCCACTATACTCCTAAGAGAAACTCTCAGAGAAGGAATTTCTAACTCCAAATGCATAATGGTATTAGTGCCATAAACAAGATTATAAGGGGTACAAACAGTAGCAACACGTACACTCGTCCGATAGGCCCAAAGAGCATAGGTTAATTGAGTATGCCAATCCTTGCCATGCTTGACCATTTTATTGAGGATAGTAGGGTGTAGAAAATTTATGTTTAACATGATGTTTCTCGAGGAACTTCTTCACATCCTTATTTTTAAATGATGTTCCATTATCTAAAACTAAGGCAGAAGGTATTCCAAATCAGGAAACAATGTTCTCTAAGATGAATTGACAAATTACCTCAATAGCAGTGGATCGAAGGGGAACTGCTTCCACCCACTTCGTAAAGTAATCAGTTGTAGTTATGATGAAAGTATGTCTCTCGGATTAAGGAGGAGATATTTTACCAATGAGATCCAAACCCCATGTAGAAAAGGGCCAAGATGCTACTTGAGATCGAAGTTATAGGGCAGGGGCATGGATCAAATTGCTATGTTGCTGACACTTATGACATTTTTTAACAAACGCAAAGGAATCCTTTTCCATGGTTTGCCAATAATATCCCATTCAGAGCAATCTTTGATCCAAAGATCTACCCCCAAAATGCCCCCCGCAAGCACCTGAATGTGCTTCCTCAAGAGAAATAGGGATTTCATCTTTGTTAAGACATCGAAGGAGAAGACCATTATAACCCCTCCTATAAAGAACATTAGAAAGGATAATGTATCTAGCAGACAATTTGCAAACCCTAGCCCTATTATTCTTATTTGTAGAGTCAGGAAAGGTATCACCACTCAAATATCTCACAATATGTGAGTACCATTCATCAAAATATACAACGCAACAATACACCACATCAATAAGATTATCAACAATAGTTGGTATAGTGAGGATGTGAATAGTGAATAATTTGAGATCTACCAAGGGGTCCTCTAAAGACACAAGAGAGGCTACACATGCCATCACATCAACATATTGATTATCTTTTCGAGGAACATGCTCCATGGTATAATAATCGAACTTTTGTAACAAGGATATAGCTAGATCTCTATATTGTGATAATTTTCCTTCCTTAGCTTGATAAACTCCTGTCACTTGTCTTATGATTAGTTGTGAGTCTCCATAGATATGTAGATGTTTTACATTTAATGCTAAGGCTGCTTTAATTCCAGCTATAAGAACCTCATATTCAACAATGCTATTAATACATAAAAAACTGAGATGATATGATAAAGGGATAGGCTTTTTTTTATAAAGAAATTAAGACCACCCCTGCCCCCGATCCTATACGACATCTAGAGCCATCAAAATATAATTCTCAAACCTCATCAATCTTAATAGAGAAAATATATTCATCGGGAAAGGACTCCGAATTAGGTAGGGAGAAGGGTGAAGGAGTCTCAACTAAGTGGTCAGTCAACGCTTGACCCTTTATTGCCTTCTGTGAGACAAACTTAAGGTCAAACTCAGTCAACATCATAACCCACTTGGTTGAGCATCCTGAAAGGTCAGCTTTAGAGAAAAGTTGCTTGAGAGGATCAAATTTACTGATAACATGGACTTCAACATTCAAGAGGTAATGCCTTAATTTTGAGTTGTAAAGACTAAAGCAAGGCACTGCCTTTCTATCGCAAAATATTGGACTTCATAATCGAGCAGAGTACAACTTATATAATAAACCAAACATTCTATACCATCCTTAACATGTTGTGCCAACAAGGCTACAAGAGCATGAAGGGAAGCAACTGTGTATAGAAAAAAGGGTTTAGAAGGGTCAACGGGTTGAAGAATAAGAGGATTGCCCAAATAAGTTTTCAAGTTTTCAAATGCTTGGCGGCAATCCTCATTCCATTGAAAGGTGATATTATTGTTAAGAAATTGAGTAAAAGGGAAGGCATGATCCGTGAGTTGAGATACAAACCTACGAATCACTTGAATCTTTCCTTGTAAACTTTTGAGCTGAGAGACATTTTTAGGAGGTGACATGTTAACATTGGCATCTATATTTTTTGTATCCACCTTAATTCCACGATGTGAAACTATGAACCCTAATAATTTTCCACTATCCACACCAAAAACACATTTTCGGGGATTCAAGTGCATGTTATACTTATGAATTCTCTTAAAAACCCGATGAAGGACCCGAACATGATCTATGCGAAGGACGGATTTAGCTGAGATGTCATCAACGTAATCTTCTAAGATCTTATGCATATAGTCATGGAAGATGAGAGTCATAGCATGTTGATAGGTTGCGCCTGTGTTTTTCAATCCAAAAGGCATCATAACCCAACAAAACGTGCCCCAAGGGGTGGTAAAAGGAGTCTTGTATTGATCTTGAGGATTAATGAAGATTTGATTATATCTAGAGAAATTATCCATGAAGGATAATAAGGCATGACCTGCTACATAATCCACTATCATATCAATATTCGAGAGAGGGAAATCATCTTTTAAAGAGGCTTTTTTTAGATCACAAAAGTCCGTACACATCCTAATCTTATTATCAGACTTAGCCACAACCACAATGTTTGAAATCAATGGGGAATAATTGATAGGACAAATGAATCCGGCATCCAACAACTTCTCAATCTCAGCTTTAACAAGTAATGCCACTTTAGGGTGAATCTTTCAAATCTTTTGCTTCACATGTTTAGTATCAAGATTTAGGACAATGTTATGAGTGACAATCTTAGGACCTATGCCAGACATGTTAGAGTACATCCAAGCAAAGATATCAGGGAATTCAAGTAATAATTTAGAATATCGTTTCTTCTCTTCTTCGTCAAGACATTTCCCTATCTTGATGGTTTTATCTTCAACATAAGGATCCATCTTGATATCAATAGTATCACTTATTAGGAGATTGCTTTGTTAAGGAGCACCTTTTAATTGAGGAAATTCTTTAGCTATCTTATCGTTATTTATTTCTTCCCAAAGTAAGCTTTTGCATTCAGACAATAGGGAAAGCCATGATTATGGTGATAACGAGGAAGGTTGTCATAAGCTCCTAAGAATTTGGCTAAGTAATCATCAGTAGGAAAAACATCCAAAGCAAGGACACTAGAAGAGTCACGATCAATATACTCTGGATATTTTATTGGGAGAGAAGCAGAAATCACATTCACACTAATAGATGGTCTCTTAGAAGCATTAGTAAGCTCAAAAGGATCATAGCCAAGCCCAAATGTCATATCACGAAAGTTATTATCCAAGGGAACCTTTATCCCTTGTTCTTGAGTGCCACATCCATTACCATTATATCCGCACCTAGCTAGGATGTGAAAACTAGGACCATAAAGGTTAGCCATTTCCAAAAGAGGAGGGTTTTCATAAAGTGAAGGGTCAAAGTCCTCTAGGTCAGAAACTAAGGGAGCTGAAGTCTGGGAAGCCGCCACAAAGTTATTACTCAATGGCCCAGACAAAGTGTTTCTTTTTAGGCTCTTCTTCTTCTTCCTTCTTTTCGACCTTAGCTTCTCTAGGGGGGATTTTATATTACCCTACGAAGGTAGGATTAAAATTAGGGGATCCATAATCGTCTTCTGCAAGAATCTTTTCAGGAGAGAAGGCATCCTCAGTGGTAGAATTAGGCTAAGAAGACTCTTCCTCAAGAACTTTAGGTCCACTTGAGGAAGTATTGGGAA
The DNA here is from genome assembly GCF_030272615.1 of Cryptomeria japonica. Lineage (NCBI taxonomy): Eukaryota > Viridiplantae > Streptophyta > Pinopsida > Cupressales > Cupressaceae > Cryptomeria > Cryptomeria japonica. Next base: position 276,466,294 of record NC_081412.1, read on the forward strand.
GGTATTCAAAAGTAGGATATTGGTTTGATGAAGTGGTTATACTAGCGGGAGTAGAATCTTTAGAGGAATCATCTAATATTGTTTGGGAAGAACCTATTGAAGAGGATTTGGAAGTTGATGTCTACAAAAAAGCCTGGAGATTTGTGTCACCTAGAAGGGGTATATGTCTTATTGTTGTAAATGAACTTAACTTTCCTATGTAATGTAGAGGGGACAACTTGCATGCTATGAATCCAAGTTCTCCCTTGCAAAAAGTTGTATGTTAATTCTCCATACATGACATGGATGGGTGTGGGTAAAGTAATAGGACCTACCTTAATAGTCAAGGTCATGATACCTAATGAAGATTTAGCAACATTATCAAAGCCTTAGATAGTGAGAGAATCGTGCTTAATAAGAGATGTATCGACATTGATCTTATGCAACAGATTAATGCTACACACATTAAGGCCAAAACCATTGTCCACTAATGTTCGTCTTATTGCACTATCATTTATAATAACTACAATCATTAAGGGATCATATTGATGTTGAATTTCACTAGTGGGTAACTCATCTTGTGTAAACACAATTTGAGCCTTAGGAGCTATGATAGAATTAATCAAGGAGGCCATATTATTAGATGCCACTGTGGGTGGAATATTCAATATTCTCAGGGCATCTTGTAGCATTCCATGATGAGTTGAATAAGTTTGAATCAAGTCTTAAAGGGATATCTTGGTAGGAGTAGCTTTAAGTTGTTCAACAAGATCATATTCCTTACCAAGAGTTTGTGAAATGCGAGGTGCTTGAGGAAGAACAGGTTGAGGACCAGGAAGAGAAGTTGGGATAATCAAAGGAGGATTAGGTTGCCTATTGTTTCTCATGTTATAGATATGGACAAACACATTATAAATCTCTTTATTGTTTAGCATAGCTATAAGGACTCTTAGTGGGATTTCCTCCTTGCATAGTAATGATAGGTTTGCTCAGAGTGCTAAAGGAATCATGACTATATCCTCCTTGAACTGTGAAAAGGGGTTGATTAGAAAGAGGTGAAGTTGGGGAAGGATAATCACCTTGTACTACAAAAAGAGGTTTACTATGTTCATTCACATTGATCATGTTGATTAACCTTTTAGATGTATTTTTTTATTTGGGGGTTTAGGTAAAGACATAAAGTCATAAAGGGCATCTAATTCCAATAAAGCATGGTGATAGTGATTGAAAGGTTTATCTTTGGACTCAAAAGGAGACATAACCTCATAAAGGGAATTGTGAAGGGAAACCATGTTATTATATTTAGTGGAGGACTTGATAGGAATGTACCCATGGGAGGAATCATCCAACTTATCTTTCTCATCACCACGAAATGGCATAGTAACAAGGTTGATTCATTTTTGGCAAAACGAGGGTTTAGAAGGCTCAGGCCTCAAAAAGTCATCTAGAGCTTCATATAATCCATCCTTACTAAACTCATAATCAAAATAATTGCATACATCATCAAAATCATGAACATCTTGTAAATAAAAATATGACATTTTGAAATGGAAATTGAATGAAATTCAAACACACAATGCAAGAAAGAAATCTCTTTTTTTTAATGTTTTGAAAGAAAATGAAATATACTAGATCTAGATATAAAAATGCAATGCAATGAAATTAGAGTTGGATTCATGTCAAGTTCACCAAATACGTGTAAGGGAAAAAGTGAGACTATGCATGGAAACCCTAATCCCACTCTCATACACACTCATGTGGAATACGAAAGAGCCTAGGGAGGTAACGCACTTCAACTACTTCTTATGAGAAAGAGAGAGTCATGGATTATCTCTTAGGGTTTATATTCCCTTTCTGTGAATGAGAGAGATGAATGATTCAAAATGCAATTTAACCTAAAGTGCAAGTAAGCAAGCAAACCCTAATCTGGAAATACAGAATAGAAAATAACTGATAAACCGTTGAAAAAGTATAGATTAGGAAGCAAAATCAGAGGTGCACCTATGTCTAAAATCTGAGCTAAAATGTCTAGGACCAGGGTGCCACACCACTATTCTGATTCTGTAAGTCTAAAGTTGCAACTAATAGGATGGGATCTGAGATCTGCAAAATGCTGCACTATCAAATCTTGCTGAAAACAGGCAGGTTCAGGGTGCCACACCCCTTTTCTAGGAAGGACCAGGGTGCCACGCCCCTGTCCTAGGGGTTTTTGCTAAGATCTAAACCCTAGGACAACCTTTGTGTGCTCTGCTGCTCCTGAAACTTCCAGCAACGCTCAGATCCGAACTTGTACTTGTAGCCGAAAAAGAGGGTTTCAGGTGGCTATATAGGGTTTTGCCTTAGTCAAACCCCTATTTTGATTATTTCCACCTCAACAAATAGTCGAAAATGTATTGAAAATGTGTGTGCTAGAACCTTGTGTGTGTGCAAGATCCTAAAATGAAAGCAAACAATCTAGAGCAACCTTAAAGAGTAAACCCTAATTTCTTATAATTGACAAAGTAAATGCTCTAAATCCATGATGCAAAGTGATCTAAAGCATAAATATGAATCAAAATGAAGCTCATACAAAGACATGAAAACAACATGAAACCATACCCAACCCCAAGGGAGAGGTACAAGCCAATCTTCAGTCGGTGATCTCCTATTGCTTTCTTATATCTTCAAAAGCCTCCAATTGATGAAATGATGCTTGATGAATGTTTGATGGATGAATGTTGAATGTTGTTGAAGACTTTAAAGATCTACTCTTTCGCTGCAAAGAAGGCTCTTTATGCTAAAAAAATATGCTCTTAGATTCTTCGAAGAAGGCCCCTTCAAATGAAGAAAGAGAAATCTTAAGTATGAAACCCTAGATCTTAATTTCATGTTTAGGTCGACCTAGGATTTTAATTTCCTGCCAATCTTTTGGGGTTAAGCATTACTATATCATAGGATTATGCTCCCGAAATTTCAAGAAAAAAGTCGAGGACCATGTGCACTTTCAACATGATTCGACCAACTTTTCACCAAATTTTTAGGACCGTTAGATATGATGATATTAGAGTGAATCCCAAAGTTACAGTTGATTCCAAGGTGTTTTGATATGCGAAATCGGGCCTTAAATGTCGAAATAGGACATAATTAGGGTTTATTTATTAAATGATTTATTGAAGGAACAAAAAGGGGCGCACTTAGGATAAAGGAACCAATTTTATAACATGCGAAGTGATGAATTATGAATTTAGATTTAATTAAATTAATTAATTAAATGCTTAAAAGAGATTAGAAATGCAAGATGCAAAACACACTAAGGTGGGTGTTAAACCAAGGCAAAGGTGTACAATTTATGACACTACAACACATATGTAAAGTGAATCGATTTAACTCTGTAATTGGTTTAGAACTATCTATTCATATATTTATAACCTTTTCTTTATGAATAAAAAATTAACACATTGGTTTACCACCAAAGGAGCCACTTTTAAATGTTCTAGATAAACATAGTCTTCTATATAATATAGAGATTCAATTCAAATCAAGGATGAGATGGTATAAAGAATACTAATTTTGGGTCAAAATTAAGAATTGAGATGGTACAACCTAAAATTTTAATTAATGTTCCATTTTTCATCAATAAAGAAACACCCAAATGAGTTTATGATCATGATTTTATTTTTACACATATTAAGAGATCTGAGTCCATATATTAGTTTTTAACATTAATAAGAACATCATGGATATCTCCTTACTACATCATTTTTTTGATTTAGAATGGTCCATAATGACTGTTTTATGTGATCATGTCATCATAAAATCAAATTAATTGGATCAGGAAGAGGAGAAGTAAAATATGTAGCATTAATTTCAATGTCTCCCACAAAGTCATGACCATGTGCTATGTCCTTATGTTCCTCGTTATCTCCATTGTTATCCATATCATGTGATTCATGAAGAGGGGAAAAATACCTGTGAAGTGGATTAGTTAATAAGCATGCAAGTCAAACATATAATCATATGAAATCAAAGACATAACTCCAAAACACATGAAAACATGAATAAGATGCATATACCTCACAAAACCTTATACCTCTCCCTTGGATTGAGTTTGATGAAGTGAAGGCACCCCTTGGTGATGCTCCACTTGATGTGCTCCTCTTGCTTGATGTGGATGGCTCTCCAATGTTGTGCACAAATGGAATGGATTTGGAAGATGATAAGGATGAGATGATCAAGTGTGGATGAGATATGATTTGAACATGATAAGGTTGCCAAGATGATTTCCTGGGCTCAAAAGGACAGCATAAGATTACTAAACTTGGAGATGAAGAATGGAGGGATGGAGTCCTCAATTTATAGGAAGAGGGGAGGAAGAATGGATGGCTAGGATGGATTCAAGATGAAGGGCTAGGATTGCTTGTGAGCTCACACAAGGCCCAAGAGAGGGTGTGGAGACCAAGAGATATGCCTTAAAGGCATTTCTTGTCTTCACACTCCTCAAGGTACATTGGGAAGACTTCCCAAGGTACCTTGAGAAGAGAAAAGTGCATTGGGAAGACTTCCCAATGTGCTTTGAGAGGAGCAAGGGATGTGACATTCCTTAAAGAATGGGGAGGAGGAATTTAAAATTCTCCAAAAAGGGATAATCATGGGGATTGGAGGAATAAGAAGGAATTAAAAATTCCTTGGGAGAGGAGATGTTTAGAGGATTGTGAGATTTTGAAGATCTCACATTCACCTAGGAAAAGAGCATTAAAAGCTAGTGGTTGGATGGAAGGGACAAGGAGTTGACTTCGTGGCTAATCATGATGATTAGCCATTACCAACTCATTAGGAGGGGGATTAGAGGAAATGTTAGGTGGGATTAGGATTTGTAGTCACATAAATCTATCCAATTTAATTAAATGAATATTTCATATTTATTTGATTAAAAATCCACTAGCCATTAGTTAATTAAATTAACATTTAATTAATTCATCTTCAAACATTCTCTTATTAATTAAATAAATTATTTAATTTATTTTAATCAATTCATTATACCAAATTCACAAATCAATGAAATCAATAAATCATATTTATTTCATTTAATCCCCTATTCCTCTTTTAAATAAATTAAAAATCAAACATTTATTTAAATCATTTATCCCCCCCCACTTGCATTTTCCTACAAATGCAACTTGCACACATTTATTGAAATAAATTAATTTATTTTAAATAAAAATCCTATTTTCCCTCACCCACCAAACCCACTTGCAAACCTAACCCCCTTCTAGATTCTTCTAAACCCTTCCTAGTTATCCTAATCCATCCCCTAATTATTGTCATATTCTTAAGCAACTTGGAGTCACTTCTCAAAGACTTCAAAGTCTTTGAAAAACATTAAATGCTTTGTGTGTTCAACAATTTAACCTCCAAAGTCTTCCAAGACCACTAATGGCTCTTACATGACCATTTATGGCTCTTACATAACCATTTATGGTTATTTCAACTTGCACTCATGTGTCTCCTCAAGCATTTATTGCTTTGACCATGGTTATCCCTTTTGCCTTTGCACAAGAGTTTATCCATTGGATAAAGGCTTTATTCTTTGAATAAAGAGTTTATTCACTCAACCCAACCTTGACCTTAACTCCCAAGTTAACCTTTAGATCATATCAAGCATTTAATGTTTATTCCCTCTCCTCTCAACCTATCTCACATTGACACTTGTCAACTAGGGATTGGGTTGAAAGCCCTCACATGGATCTCAAATCATTCAATCCTGACTCTTGTTGAGATTACTCAATCTCAACCATCCATTTCTCCATTTTACCTATAAATAGAGCTCACATTCCTCATTTTCAAATCCTCAAGCATTTAGCATTTATAGTCATAATCCTGAAAACTAATATGTATTTAAGCTATAGTGAATTCTAGAGAGCATTTAGCATAATCAACTCATATAATCGTTATTTTGGCCTAAAATAAATCATTTTAGCATTATAGCATCTAATATTAGCTTTTATCTACATTTGCATAGCATTTAGAGTAATCATCTCCAATCGTGAACCTCCATAAGCATCCATAGTGCAAAAAGTTGCTGAGAGCTACACTAATTTGGAACTTGGAGAGGAGAGGAACAAAGGAGAAGGAACTAAGAACATGTTAAGAGGAATTTGGAGAAGCCTTCTTATATTTGTTTCATTTGTTAAATATGTTAGCATGATCTTAGTATCTCTTTTGATATGCCTGCTTAGGTTAATCTTTGGTTGAATAACACTAACATTAATCCTGTTTCTTGTTTTTTGTGTGTGTTATAACACCACAGGTTTTAATCTAACTTGTCAGTTTTGCAAAGCATCAGGATTTGTAGGAGGATTTGACTAGGAGAGAGAATGAGTGAAGGGAATTAAAAATTAGAAGAATAAGGTTAAGTGAGCTTAGGTAGTTTCTAGAAGACTTTATTAGGTTAATGATGAATTAAGAAGATGGTTTGTAGGAATCATGTGGGTTAACTAATTAATTGAAATTAATTAGCCAAGAGGAAGATTTGTGAGGATTTAATCTTTTAGAAGAATAAAGAAAGGGATTGATTTATTAAATAAATCAGTCACATACTATAGTGACAATATCAATTATATTTAATTAATATTGAAGAGAATTTGAATGAACATAATTAATTAATTAATTAATTATGTGAGGAATTAAAAATAATTATTTTTAAGTGTCTACATTTTGCCCCTCTTTGAAGCAAGGTGTGATGATGCGTTGATTCAAAGAATAATCTTGTTTTTTGATGATGATATTGATTTGATTGATAAGATCTAGATTCAGTCTGGTTTCAGGAAGGATTCATCTTGTATAAGACAAAGATGATCAAAGCATCTGGTTTCAGGAAGGATTCATCATGTATAAGACATGATTGATCACAACGTCTGGTTTCAGGAAGGATTCATCCTTTATAAGACATGATTGATCACAACGTCTAATTTCAGGAAGGATTCATCCTGTATAAGACATGATCAGAGCATTTGGTTTCAGGAAGGATTCATCCTGTATAAGACATGATTGATCACAACGTCTAGTTTCAGGAAGGATTCATCATGTATAAGACATGACTGATCACAATGTCTAGTTTCAGGAAGGATTCATCCCATATAAGACATGATCAGAACGCAACGTCTGGTTTTAGGAAGGATTCATCCTGTATAAGACATGACTGATCACAATGTCTGGTTTCAAGAAGGATTCATCTTGTATAAGACATGATCAGAATTAGAATTAATTATGTGAGGTGTATGGCGGTGTATAGAAGATAGAAGAAGAAAAGGATGCCCCAGCGTAAAGCATGGGAGGTGTATGCCCCCTGGAGAATTTTTTTGAAAAAAAGGACAAAAAATTCTCGAAAAAAGAGAGGAAGAAGAATCAGGGTGGAAGGGATAAATGAGGAAGAAATATGAAGCAGTCGTGAAGAATTTGGAAGGAAGAATAGGAGAGGCGAGACTGCGGGGGAAGATGGGCCCTCACGGGGGCCCATATACGCCACAATGGACCCAATGAGGGGTCATTGTATCATGACTAACATATTTTCCTCTTTATATATATGTATACATGATTCAATTGGTGATAGATGATGTGTAGCATTTATTGTGATGGATTATTTTTGTTTGTCTTATGATGTCATATATGGATGCAATCATGGATGTGCTATGCTGACCTATTTTGTGATGCAGAGTGGATGCTTATGTATATATGTTTATGATGTGTTGCTAACATAGTTTTTTTTTGGATGCAGGATGAGTGTTTTTTATGCTTTATGTATAAATACACATGTGTGAATGATTTATGATGCAATCTAAATGTAATGCTATATGGATGAGTGTATCTTTTATTTATGTGATGCAATCTTATATGGTAAATATTTTGTGGAAGAAAAATGACTGTCTAAGAAATGCACTCTACATGATGTGAATGAATTAAAAAAGAGGGAATATGCCAATAATAACACAATGATCTTAGATAGAAGAATATGGAATAGATGGGAAGTGGGGGAAATTGAGAACTCCATGGGATTATTGAGTTTAGGATTTGATGGAATGATGGTGAGATTTTGTGCACAACAAATGTGGAGAGCCAACCTAGTTTTATGTTTCCCTGAGTGGCTTGCACCAGTGATTATAGAAATCAGGATGCCATGAGAAACCCAGGGCGTGGACTGACTCTGTAGACAAATGGGAATTTCTTGCACACAACAATGCAAGTGTTAAAAAACACTAATACAAAGTTGTGGGTTTGTGCAAGGAAACCCTCAAACACACCAATACCTCTTGTATACAAGAAGGTAAGTGTTGATAAACACTAGTACCAGGTCGCCGGTTTATACAAGAGGGATCTAAAACATGCCATACTATGAAATATGCCCCAGTATGCACCTATCATAACGTACCTGGATATGGAAAAACCCATGCAGTCGTAAATAGTGGTAGTCGTAGGGCAAAAGATGCAAGTCTATATGAAAAGATCTAACAAAATCTAACAAGTCACCTCCTTGCGACCAAATGATACCTCTTGCCAAGAGTAGAACTAGGATGAAGGATTAGGTTGCCAAGCAAGGGAAGGGGTCATCCCTAGGGAAAAGTGGGCTTTTGGATTAGGCAAGTGATTCTATGGTTTTGGAGAGTGACTAGTGGATTTGGGATTGTTTCTCAAGACTTCTTCAAGCTTACATAGAGGCATAAAAACTCAGTTTTAATGGGACATTACTTGTTCATGACTTAGGCGAAGACTTGTCATCATACGCATGTTTTATTGGGAGGTGGAAAAGAAGGAATGTTGTGCATGGGTGGGCTGGATGGTGGATGATTTGTAGTATCGACATGCTAGACAGTGGATCCGATTATTTACCTTGGCACCTGCATAGAGGTTTTCACCAAGGTACTTGTCCATAGCGCCACAAAGTGGTTTTCATTGGTGGACGAATTGTTTTGCTTTCTTTTTCTGATTTTTTAATTTTTTTGTTCATAAGGCGCTTGTTTGCCAGGTTTTCACCAAAGTGATGATTTTTTCAGGATCTTTTTCTCAATTTTTTTTAATTTATTTTTTTTCTTGATTTTTTTGACAATTTAAGACTTTCTAAGGACTAAGCATAAAATCTTTTGAGGTGCATGATATTCATTGGATCATCCAAAGGATCGCCTTCAAGAGTAGCCAATTGATAAGCTCTTGATCCATATTTTGCTGTGATTACATATGGTCCAAGCCAATTAGGCTCAAACTTGCCTTTCTTTTCTCTTTCTTGTAGATTTTTTTGATTCTCCATGAGGACAAGATCACCAACTTAGAATTCCCGGGTTCTGACTCTTTTGTGATAACTCATCCACAAGCGGTTCTGATATACTCGGAGATGGTTCAAGGCCTTGAGGCACCTTTCATCTAACAATTCTAGCTCTTGTAAGCAGGCAATTATGTATTCTTCCTCTGGTAGGATGTCTTGTAGCGATACCCTTAGAGAGGGGATCTCAATCTCAAGGGGAAAGATGGCTTCGGAGCCAAAGACCAGGGAATAAGGGGTGGTGCCTATGGGGGTGCAGATGGAGGTACGGTAGGCCCACAAAGCGGGATGGAGTTGGAGGTGCCAATCACGACCAACTTCATTGATTGTCTTTTTAAGGATTTTGATTAAGGTTTTATTAGAAGCCTCAGCTTGGCCGTTGCCTTGGAGATAATATGGGGTGGAGAAGCGATGTTGGATGTTGAATTTTTGGCAAAGTTCTTTGACATCCTGGTTTTTAAATTGTTTGCCATTATCTATGACAATAACTTTTGGGATGCCATACCGGTAGATTAGATAGTTTAGGTTGAATTTGGATATTTGCTTGCCGGTGGTGAAAGTAAGAGGGATAGCCTCAACCCACTTGGTGAAGTATTCAGTGGTGGTGATAATGAATTTATATCCATTGGAAGATGAAGGGTGGATTTTCCCAATGAGATCGAGCCCCCACTGTGAGAAGGGCCATGGTGTTATAAATGGCTGCAATTCTTGTGACGGTGCATGAATTTTGTCGCCATGTTGCTGGCAAGGGATGCATTTCTTCACATAATTATATGCATCTACCTCCATTTTAGGCCAATAGTATCCTATTCTCAAAATCTTTTTAGCCAATGTGAGCCCACTTGAGTGTGCCCCATAGATACCCTCATGTACTTTGCGTAATGCCCATTCTGCCTCTTGTTTATCTAAACACCTTAGGAGGGAACCATCGAAATGCCTTTTGAATAGGGTGTCTCCGAGGATGGTGTAACGAGCACATCGGCGGATGAAGGTTTGTTGTTGGGTTTTTGTGAGATGTGGGGGAATGGTGTTGTCTTTGAGGAAAGCGAAGGTTTCTTGGTACCAAGGGGACTCAAGACCAATGAGAACACACACCATTTCAGACTCTGGTAGGTCATATGCTGGTATAAATAATTGCTCAACCAAGAACTCGCACTTTTGACTGTGTCCTGGTATTTGAAGGAGGGAGCCAATGGTGGCCATTGCATCTACAACCCTGTTGTTTGTTTGTGGGATTTGATTAAATGTGATTGCTGTGAAATGTTTCTTAAGATCTTCAACCATGGTATAGTAAGGAAGGAGTTTATCATCTTTTGTCTGGTACTCATCATTGACTTGTTTTATAACAAGCTGAGAATCACCATAAACTTGTAACTCCTTTATTTTCCAGTGGATAGCCAAACACAGACCTGTGATGAGTGCCTCATATTCTGCTATGTTATTGGTACATGTAAAGGCTATCTTGTATGATTTGGGGATACCATCTCCTTGAGGTGTAACCAATAATATTCCTGCCCCCAATCCATTTTGGGTGCAGGAGCCATTAAAGTTTAATTTTCATGTGGAGGATGTGGGAACAGTCATAATGAACTCATCTGGTAATTCCGTGAGAATAGGATGGTCACCTAGAAGTGGAGCTTCAACCAACTGATCTGCAATGACTTGTCCCTTGATTGCCTTTCTCTCCACATATTCGATGTCAAACTCACTTAGGAGCATGACCCATTTGGTAGTTCTACCAGTGAGAGCAGCTTTTGACAAGAGATATTTAAGTGGATCAATTTTAGCAATTAATTTTGTCTTGTTGTTTAACATATAGTGTCATAGTTTCTGTGTGCTAAAAACTAATGCCAAACATGCTCTTTCAATGGGGGTGTAATTGAGTTTATATCCTACCAATGTCTGACTGATGTAGTAAATGACATGTTCCTTCCCTTGATCATCTATTTGTGCCAGTAATGCCCCCAATGCCACTGTAGTAGCACATATGTACAAAATGAGGGGTTTTCCAGGGGTAGGTGGCATCAAAACTGGAGGTGATGCTAGATATTCTTTTAATTTCTCAAAGGCCTTTTGACATAAGCAGTCCCATTTGAATTTCGTGTCTTTGCGCAGGAGGTGTGCAAATGGATGGCACTTATCTGCTAGTTGTGAAATAAAACATCTAATAGATTGGAGTTTTCCCTAGAGACTGCGTAGTTGTCTAAGAGTTTTTGGTGGAGGCATTTCCATGATAGCTTTTACTTTTGCAGGATCGATCTCGATGCCTCTGCGGGAAACAATGAATCCTAATAATTTTCCCGATGTGACTCCATACACACACTTTTTGGGATTCAGGCGTAGTTTGTATTTTTCTAATCTTTCAAAGATCTGCTTTAAAATGGGAATGTGTTCTTGTCTTGTCTTAGATTTGCCTAGCAGATCATCCACATAGTCCTCCATAATTTTGTGTATGAGGTCATGAAAAATTATTGTCATGGCACGTTGGTATGTAGCTCTAGCATTTTTGAGACCAAAAGGCATGACCCGATAACGAAAAGTACCCCATGGTGTTGTGAATGAGGTTTTATGTTGATCCTCATCTGCTATCCTAATTTGGTTGTATCCGGAAAACCCATCCATTAGCAATAGCATTTCATGTCCTGCCGTAAGGTCCACAATCATGTCTATATTGGGGAGCGGGAAATCATCTTTAGGACAAGCTCTATTTAGATCTCAGAAATTTGTGTAGATGCGGATGCCCCTGGCAGGTTTGTTAACAGGTACAATGTTAGAGATCCATTCAGCATAGTCTACTAGTTTGATAAATTCTGCGTCTAACATCTTTTGGAGTTCCGCCTTGACCAGGAGTGCAATATATGGGTGCATTTTGCACAATTTTTATTTTACAGGTTTTGCATCTGGGCAGACGGCGAGATTGTTAACCACCAAGGCAGGATCCAACCCTGGCATATCGGAATAGGACCATGCAAAATTGATTTTTACCTCTGTAAGGAAGTTGATGAAGTCTTGTTTATCTATTTCTGTGAGGGATTTGGCAATGAGCATATTTTTTGGAATGACTTTGGTGCCCATGTTGATGCTGTTTATTTCTTCTATTAGCGAATTTGATTTGTCCTGTGGAAGGTAACCAATGGTAGGGATGTCAAGTCCCTCATTGTCAAGTGCCTTTTCCAAGTTTTCACTTTTGGATACGCCCTTTGTTTTTATTTTTTGTTCATCCAAAGGTGCCTCAAGGAGGTTTTCACCTAGGGAATCATGTCCTTTCCTTTTATTATCTTTTTTGTGGCTAAGGGCATTGACCTAACTACCAAAGTATCCCATTTTGTATAGTTGAATACCCTCGATTCTATTACAATCTTCTAGGTTTCGCACCGTCAAGAGAGCAATGAGAGCATTACTGTTGGCGTAGATATCTAAAGTGGGTTTCTCTTGTTGGCCCTAGTCAATGAGTTCAGGATGGACAAGATGTAGCTCGTGTGAAGTGGGAGGGGTTACGGGGGTGATGGTATTGATGTAAATGTCAAGGAAGATATCTTTCTCGTATTCATAAGGAATTTCGTCAAATTCCTCTTCGTCGGCGCTTTCGATATCCGAAGAAGGACTAGAAGGGGCACCGATGATAGTAATCTTAGGCACCGGGGTGTACCCCAAGCCTCTATTGTATCTGTAGGAGATAGGATTTATGGGTGCTTTTCTTCCTTTCTCCTTTGGTCCCAGGCCGTGTCCTTTGTAACCCATTCTTTCAACTATGGCAGATGCTTTTGGGTACATTTTTTTGGATATTTTCGCTGGCTCATCATCCTCTTCCCAGTACAACCAGAAAGAGACATCTGCTTCTTCAAGACTCTCCTCATTAAGTGGGCCCCATTGCTGGAAGGTGGTATTTTGGCATTGCATGACTGGTTTTGGGCCCTTTTTGATCTCTTTTGGTTTGCCAAATGACTTAGGAGAGAGGGAGGTTGCCTATTAATAAGATGTCCTCCAATTTGTATTCTTCACAACCATTGTCCAAGATCTTGATTTGATTATCTGGTTGGGATGATGTGGAGGCAACATTTGATGTGTCAGATGAAGGTGTTGGCGAGGGTCTATTTAATGGGCAATGATATGGATGGTTTTATTCTAGGAGTTTGCAATACTAGAAGGGTTGTGGATCACTTTTGATAGTTATCTCTCTTCCATTGAAGGGGAATTTGATGCATTGGTGATAAGTGGAGGGTACAGCCTTCAAGGAGTGAATCCATGGTTGACCAAGGAGAATGTTGTAGGGGAGATCAAGATCTAGCACTTGGCAAGGGGTTTCAATTGTAATGGGGCCCACTTGAAGAGGTAAGGTGATCATGCCCTTTGAAACTCTTTCTGCATCATCATATGCCTTTATTGTGATCCTTCCTGATATGTCTACTAGGTCCTCAGAAAGTCCCAGTTGTTTTATTAATTTGTATGTACACAAATTAAGCCCAGATCCACCATCTATCAGGATACGTTTGACCTTGTGCTTGTGGATAAGAGCTTCGATGTGCAAAGGTTTGTTATGGTCTTCATCTGTGGGAGCATCTTTGGAGGTAAATACAAGGTGCTGCTGGGCACCAAGGTTTCCAATGAGGGCTTGGAATTGGGTGACATTGATGTTATCAGGAACATGTGATTCAAGAAGGGCTTGTTCCAAAATTTCTTTATGGATCGGGGAAGTCTTGAGAAGTTTCAAAATAGAGATCTGTGCGGGTGTCTTCCCAAGTTGGTCAAGGAGGTCATATTGGCGGGTGGAAGACATGGGTGGGGGGTTTGGTGGGGGAGGGACTCCTTGGATGATGACTTTACCTCGGTGTGTAGTTACATTGTAGTCATTTTGGAAATGGGAGGTGGAAGGCGTGGTGCCTTGAATGACTATCCTAGCAGGATTTGGTCTGCTTTGGGAAGAAGGAGGATTAACTCCTTGGATGGTTATGACATTGACATGAGTGTCTGCAGGTTCAATGTGACCTACTAAAAAATCAAAGCCGGTTATGTGATTAGCGTAGTCATAACCCATTGCATTAGATGATGATCCTTTTCCTTTATCATGCTTTGGGAAGGGTTCTTGGTACATTTTGAGTTTTTCATTATTATTACCAGGTTTTGCATTTGCTACTTCAATCTCACCTCTATCAATGAGATATTATATGTAGATCTTCAGTTTCATACACTTTCGTGTATCATGTCCCTTGATACGATGGTATTCACAATACCCATTTTCATTATACCATCTTGGTTTAGGTTGATTGGGGTCAAACGAGCGAGTGATTGGAAAAAACACTACACCTGCTTGGACAAGTTTTTGAAACACCATTTCAATAGGCTCAACCAGAGGAGTGAAGTCTCTTGGAGTCTGGTTATTCGATCGGGGTGGTCGTCCCTGGATTGAGACATTTTTGTGAGGTTTTTGGGATTGATTTTGATTGTTTTGATTATTAAATTGATGGTTATTGGTGGTGGATTTTGGGGGAGTGGCCACGGTTTGGACCCACTTTGCATTAGTTACACCATCATCGACCATGTTTTTGTTCTTAGACTAGAATTTTGGCTTGTCGTTATGATAAGAGGAAGAACTTTGTGTCGATTTCTGGTAATGTTTCAAGGTTCCTTCCTCCAACAAGACACGTTCAAGGGCAAGGCCCTTATCGGTCAATTTTTGGAAGGATTTGATACATTGGGATATTAAGGGTCTCGAAAGTTCAGGCACCAAGTTCTTTTCAAATAGCTCAATTTGATGTTGTTCTGGCATGTCCCATTGGAATTTTTTGATAAGATGTCACCATCTTTGTAGGAAATTGGCAAAGGTTTCTCCGGGCCTTTGTTTTGTATTGCATAGGTCCATCATAGAAACATCATTAACCATGTTGTAAGCATAGTGGGCCACAAATTTTTCTGCCAACTCTAGAAAGGAGACAATGGAACCTCGCAGTAGAGATGAGAACCATGTGAGGGCGTCTCCCGTGAGACTCTTGGGAAAGAGTCTGCGAAGATAAAGGTCACTATAGGAGACTTCTTAGCATAAGATGTGGAATTCTCAGACATGGTCGGGGGGGTATCCTTTGCCTTCATACTTGGTGAATTTGGGGATCTCAAATCCTAGGGGATAGGGTGCAACTGATATAGACGGGTCGTAAGGACAAGGGCAAAACTCTTCGAACGAGTAAGTTTTCCTTTTATTAGTCCTTTGTTTCATGTACTTGATGATATTTTTCATGTCTTGAATTTCCTTGATGAGGTCTTGTTGTGGACTTTGATAATGATGAATTGTATTTTCCCCAAGAATTGGGTGAGCCAAAGAAGGTGCACTGCCACCAATGTATTGATATGATGAGGAGGCAGGAATGCGGGATGTGAGGACCGATGTCATAGGGATTTGTGTGATAGTTGGTTGTGGTCCGCAAACTGTTGTGACTGGATTGAGTACAGCCCGGATGAAATCTGTGACATTGTTGGCAGGAAGGGAAGTTTGTGGAATAGAAATATGTGGTTGAATGGAAGGAGGTGGTATAGAAGTGTGATGGAGAATAGATGAGATTGGATTTGATAGTGGTATAGATGGTAAGGAGGAAGAAGGTGGGATGGAGACCATGGTGGGATGTGCCGTGGGTGGTATTGATTGAGCTTGGATGATTGATGGGGTTGCAATTGATTGAGTTTGAATAATAGGTGCAACACTTTGTGTGGGAGTGAGGTCTCCTTGTGGTTGTTGGGCGAGAGCGGATCTATTAAATTCAAGCGGAAGTTGAGCTCCATTTTCAAGGAGAGTTTTTAGAAGTGCAGTAGGATTGTGTTGAATAAACTTTTCCATCATCTCTTGGTTATAAGAATCCACTAGGAAAGTTTGCACTTTTGGAGAAAGTTCATCTTGGCTAACCATGTTAGGATTCTGGCTTTGATCTTGATTGCTAGGTTGCCCACTTTGTGTAGGATCTTGCGTGGGATATTCATGTAGGGCACTAATGTCCGACATGTCATATTGTTGTTCATCCATCTTTCTCTTTTGGGATCGAGTTGTAACCATACACGTATAACTTTGGAAAAGTTTGAAGGGGGAAATTTGTGATGAAAGAACTTAGCAAGATATTTGTGGAATTTTGGATTTTGTCTTTTATGACAAGGGATTTTTTTGATTGGTATGGTTCTTGGATTAGAGCCTGGATTTGATTAGGATTTGACACCTTAGTCCTTGGATGAGGATTTTAGGCGGTGGATGCAACCACAAGTAAGGTGATGGCCAAGTTGTGTAGAATTTAGACCTTGGATTGATGATTAAAAAGCCTCTCTTATACCAAGGGTTGACTAATGACCCTAAGCAAAGTAAAGACGTGAGTTAAGAGTCTTGATCGACTCAAAAGGATTAGGCAAAAGGTACTTGGAGAGGATTCCCCTTTAAGAACGAGAGCCAATTGATTAATGATGAGGTCTAAATGGAATTTCACAAGGCATGTAACCTTAACGCGAGGTTAAACTGGATTAGAGGATGATTGGATTTGAATTTTGATAATTGATTTGATAATGGTGGGAGATTGATTTAATGTGCTAAGTCCTTAGGAAATTTGAGGATGATTGATGGAGGAGGTATGATAGTGATGGCTTAGAAGAAACTTGATGACTAGGTTGTTCTTGGCATGAACATGACTCAATGGATAATAGATTCGAATGGCAAGTTATATGAAGGGACATGACCACCCTGATTTGGATGATAGTTGGTGTTTCAAAGGACAATCTTGAATGTTGATGGAGAGGATGGACTCTTAGCTTCTCTCTTGGGCTTATGAAACATGGGATAGGTGAAGTTTTGATGCAATTTTGGACTTTGTGTGGGTAATGACTTGGACAATTGTTTGTGTCTTGACAAGTGTTTTTGCAAAGTGTTTGGGGATAGTGATATGTTTTTAGTCTTCTCTTGGCAAGTATGTATCAAACAAAGAAAACACAATGATCAAATGCATATTATCTCAAAGACACTCATGCTCATATACAACATTCTTAAGGCTGGCAATGACAATAGTCATTGGATCCCAATCGGTTTCCCAGCTACGCTTACCCAGAGCGGATACTTAGATGCTTGACCCCACTAGATCCCCTCCACGGCACTCACCTCTCGGGGAAACCAAACATCAATTCCCATGAAAAATCCTCATGGTGAACTTTGTGTCTCTACTAAGGGCCGTAAAAATATGGGCGGCTTTGGAGGTCCGACCTCCTGCACCAATGACTAGAAGGTTTTTGGCCACTATGAACAAGGTGTTTAGTAAGTCTTCCCGTTAGGAGCAACCCTTCGAAGTTGCGCAAGCGCAATTGAGGCCTATAGCCCAATGAAGCACCAAGAACTTAGTAGTCACACAAGTGTGATTTAGATCTCTAGGCTCCTACTAAACACCCAATGTGAGAGTGAACTCTCATATAGCCTCAACCGTTGACCCTTTCGTAGTCAATGGCCTATTTATTATAGTGAGTTGGGAACCCCAGGTCCGGGTGTACTCACTTGGGTCGTTCCCCTCTTACCTTCTCAAAGATCAAGTTGGGAGGGCAGGCCTACTAGAGGTAAACATGCAATCAAACAAGAAAAGGTTGGAGGGTCTAGATTTCTGATCGTCTAGCTAGACGAGAGCATACTCTCCTACCTTTACGCTTTTCTTAAAAACACATAAGACAATGGTTCATTCCATTTTAATTAATATCTAGGTGCCTAATTTAAATAAATGCACAATGTTTTGTTGGATTTCTTAGGCAACCTACAAAACAACTTGATTAGTAGTTTGAAAAATGGAGTCTTCAACAAGCATCCTGCAAAAGACAACAAAATGACAAAAATATTAATTTGTTTTTGAATTTTTGGGAATAAGTAGAAAAACATGAATACAAATTTTTTTACTAATGACAATTGTGGATTTGGAGGAAAATTTGATGGGTAAATGGTGTTTGACTAGGTTTTTGCTTCTTTCCAAGGGATAAGCAAGCAAAAAAATGAGGATTTTGGAGGAGAGATGAAGGAATGGAAAAATTTGTCCAAGAGGGACAAAGAAGCAAAAGTTGGAGATGGACAATATGGGAAAATGTGGAGGTGATTGGATAAAAGGGGAAGGAGTTATGGAAAACCCTAAAAATAGAGGAATGTGGGATTTTGAGCTTCAAAAAGTAGATTTTGGGATAAGGCCCCCAAGGAAGGAAATGTGCAAAATGGCAATGCGGGGGATCTAGTGAAGTTTGGAGGAAAATGGAGTGAAGATAAAACAAATATGGTGAAAAAAAAAAATTTAAACAAAGCAGATAACAGAGCAGACAGTCGCACTAAACATATAGAAAACACTGCCAAAGGTTTGGATTTCTGATTGTCTAGATAGACAAGAGCATACTCTCCTGCTTTCACACTTTCCACAAACACAAAAGACAGATTATTTAAAACTAAACAAATGATTAAAACTAAATAGAGCTGCAGACAGACAAATTATTTAAAACTAAATAGATGATTAAAACTAAACAGAGTTGCGGACATATAGATTATTAAGACTAAACATATGATTAAAATAAATAGAGCAACTAACAGACAAATTATTAAAACTAAACAGATTATATAACAGAAAAGGAAAAAATGCAGTCGTGCTGATATTCAAATTTTTTTATAAAAACGCTCGTGTTGAAGCAGAAACAAAAAATAAATAGAAGTGAGAAAATGCAGAAGAAGAAGAATGAGGAGATAGAAGAATTTTATGGGCGGACGCCCAAATTTTTTTTGAATTTCTCCTGCAGTCGCACCGAACCTGAGGTGCTCGCGCTGATTAACAGGCTCTCGCACTAATTCAGAAACAGTCGTGAACCTGCAAAAAAAAACTCACAAAAAAACCTAAAAAAAAATCGTTAAATTCAGGACGTGGGTCCCATCGGGCATGCCAGAATGAAGAGGGGAAAAAGACCTGTGAGGTGGATTAGTTAATAAGCATGCAAGTCAAACATATAATCATATGAAATTAAAGACATAACTCCAAAACACATGAAAACAAGAATAAGATGCATATACCTCACAAAACCTTATACCTCTCCCTCAGATTGAGCTTGATGAAGTGAAGGCGCCCCTTGGTGATGTTCCACTTGATGCGCTCCTCTTGCTTGCTTGATGTGGATGGCTCTCCAATGTTGTGCACAAATGGAATGGATTTGGAAGATGATCAAGTGTGGATGAGATATGATTTGAACATGATAAGGTTGCCAAGATGATTTCCTGGGCTCAAAAGGAAAACATAAGATTACTAAACTTGGAGATGAAGAATGGAGGGATGGAGTCCTCAATTTATAGGAAAAGGGGAGGAAGAATGGATGGCTAGGATGGATTCAAGATGAAGGGCTAGGATTGCTTGTGAGCTCACACAAGGCCCAAGAGAGGGTGTGGAGACCAAGAGATATGC
Source organism: Cryptomeria japonica (assembly GCF_030272615.1). Classification (NCBI taxonomy): domain Eukaryota; kingdom Viridiplantae; phylum Streptophyta; class Pinopsida; order Cupressales; family Cupressaceae; genus Cryptomeria; species Cryptomeria japonica. The sequence goes on from NC_081412.1 coordinate 276,485,986, forward strand.
CTTAAAGACATTTCTTATCTTCACACTCCCCAAGGTACATTGGGAAGACTTCCCAAGGTACCTTGAGAAGAGCAAAGTGCATTGGGAAGACTTCCCAATGTGCCTCGAGAGGAGCAAGGGATGTGACATTTCTTGAAGAATGGGGAGGAGGAATTTAAAATTCTCCAAAAAGGGATAATCATGGGGATTGGAGGAATACGAAGGAATTTAAAATTCCTTGGGAGAGGAGATGTCTAGAGAATTGTGAGATTTTGAAGATCTCACATTCACCTAGGAAAAGAGAATTAAAAGCTAGTGGTTGGATGGAAGGGACAAGGAGTTGACTTCGTGGCTAATCATGATGATTAGCCATTAGCAACTCATTATGAGGGTGATTAGAGGAAATGTTAGGTGGGATTAGGATTTGTAGGAGGATTTGACTAGGAGAGAGAATGAGTGGAGGGAATTAAAAATTAGAAGAATAAGGTTAAGTGAGCTTAGGGAGTTTGTAGAAGACTTTATTAGGTTAATGATGAATTAAGAAGATGGTTTGTAGGAATCATGTGGGTTAACTAATTAATTGAAATTAATTAGCCAAGAGGAAGATTTGTGAGGATTTAATCTTTTAGAAGAATAAAGAAAGGGATTGATTTATTAAATAAATCAATCACATACTATACTGACAATATCAATTATATTTAATTAATATTGAGGAGAATTTGAATTAACATAATTAATTAATTAATTATGTGAGGAATTAAAAATAATTATTTTTAAGTGTCTACAATTCAATATTGTTTAAATGATGTAGAAAAAGATTTATGTAATTTTTTATGGACTGTTAATGGATACAATGAATGTGTTTCTACTATCATTAGCCTCTTCAACTGTTACTGTGTTGTTGTCAATGAGATTTGATACCTTGTACTCAAGACCTATGCAATTTTGGATGTAGTGACCTTTTAAATCAGTGATAGTTACAAAATTATTGATAATTACATGCTTCAAAAGTGATTTGTTGGGATATAGTACATGAATGAGAGGGAGTGTAAATAAATTAGCACTTAGAAATATTTGAAGCACATTGTCTATATATTCTTGAATATTATCAAACATCTATTATCCTTTGGTTTAAATGAAAAAAAAAATGTAGTATCAACTTGATTCACATTTTTCTTGATATCATTTCCCTTCAAAAATGTATTGGAGCTTTGTAACATAGAAGTGTAGGAAGATTGAGATCACTAAGAACCATATTTCAGTATTTTATGCTAAAAAATTTAACTGAAATATTCTTGAAATGGGTACACATGTCTTTAAGAGATGTGAAGCTAATTAAGTTTACATTATTATTTAGCAAAAGAAATAATGTTTCAAGAAATAGGATATTGTAGTGTCATAAATTGTGTATCTTAACAATTTCACACTAGGTTTGGATCCACTTTTGTGGATGTGCCTAATTTATGTTCGATTTTGCTTAGTTTTGGGACCATTTTCATAAACTTGGTGGATTTCCTAGGGAAGAAGGACATAGAAAAGTGAGGGTAGAGAGATAAGAGGAGAGAGTTCACAAAGGGAGAGGGGACAGAGGGATGGGTGAGATAACTAAAGGGGGAGAGAGAGGTGAGAGACCTAGATGGAGAGAGAGAGGAGTTAGATAGATAGATAGAGGGGGATAGATAGATGTGGGTAATGAGACATGGATGGAGAGGTAGAGAGCTGGAGAGGGAGGGAGAGGTGACGACCTAGAAAATGGAGAGAGAGAATAAGAGAGAATGGGGGTCCATAGATATCGGGGTGAGGAGTGTGGGGGAGATAGAGAGGGAGAGAAAAAAAAAGGGAGAGAGATACCTTGAGAGGGGAGAAAGAGTTGAGAGAGATAAGAGAGAGGGATATGGAGAGATAGAGGTGTTTGGACTCATTAAATTTGAGTCAAGTTTAGAGGCCCATTTCAAAATTTTGCTCTGCATTTCCAAATGATAATAAAATGAGTCAGTTTGAATGGCCTGGTTAGAGAGAGGGTAAAATGGAGCCAGTTGATTTTCAAGGGGTAAGGCTTTGGAAAGTTGTTGTACGCCTTTCATTTGACCTATGCAGTGTGTTACAACTTTCAGTTTTCAGTTTGGATCAGTTTATCAGGTACCCATTTCAAGAGGTGAGCTGAAAGTGCAAGTTAGGTGCAAATATAGATTTTACCAAGTAGCCTACTTTGAGTGCTTATATCTTTTGCCCTATTGATCGTCATGTTGAAATTAAAAATGGACTAAATTATATGCATAAAATTGTGCCTCCGTGCAAAATTTCAAGTCTTTATGAATCCATTTGCTCAGTTTTCAAAGCTCAATCTGTTTGCAGTTTGTGTTGTTTGACAAGTCCCTGTTTCGACAGCTAGTCGACGCCCTTTTTTGCATAAGTGTAAAAGTTGCCCTGGTGAATGTCATGCCAGAATGTTTATTCTGGGATATTGTTGGTATAAATGAAGCTATGTTTTCAGTTTCAAGCTCCTGCCAATCCGTTTGATCAGTTTTCAAAAGGTTTTCTTGAGCCATTTGTTTCAGTGATCTGTACTTTCATTGCCATATCAGTTAAAGTGGCTATTTTCATGAGCGCACCATTTGCACCTAGTCAGCCTTTTGGTCAAACTGAGAATTCTAAGTTTTGATATGTACTTCAAGGTACCTATGCCTCAGATTTAAGGGCCTATGAAGATCGTTTGATATTTTTAAGAAAGACATCATGAGTTGCCTGCGCATTGACTTCATCAGGTCTGCAGTGTCGACAAAGCCAGTTGGTCATTTTTGACCATTAATATCTCTTCACTCAAGATTCATTTGGAGAAATTGTTTGGTAGATTTCACGCTTGTATATCAGAGTACATGCTTGTCAGTTAGCAAGGTCCAAAAAGGTGTTTTGACTAGTTTGAAAATTACGTCTTCGCGATTAAGTGCGAAAATGTGGCGCAAGTGCCTGAAAGTTGCAAAAATCAGTTTAATGATCCGAAAATGGTGCCGATTGATTCCAGAGGTATGTTTGAGGTCCGTGAGGCATTTCAAAGGTCAGTTGCATGAAAACGAATTTTTTTTAGCCGGACCCACTTTGGGGCCCGACTTGGATAAATGCCCGTGCATTAATTTTATGGTGAAATGGTCTTAATTCAGAGTAATGCATATCAATACTAGCTCAAATGTATACTGGAAAATTGGTTTATTATGAGATTATTTGGTTTCATTATGTGGGCATATAACTGTGAGGTTTTTTTTCATGGTTTTCCTTTGGTTGGCAAATAAAAATTTCAGAATTTCAATTGCAAGGTGTAGTTGCAATTTGCCATAATCAACATTTGTCCCTGTGTGGTAAATGAAATGGAGTGGAAGCTGAACATGAAGAGAAGGCCATTTTATCTTCCAAGCAATGCAATTTCCAGATGCAAACCAGTCAATATTTCCACGTGTGCCTACTGAAAATGTTTAAAAACTTTCATGTGAATGCAATCTGAAAACTCACGACCCTGCCAATGCATTTCCCTGCGCATAGTGTATGGAGCATTTGAAGTTATAAACTCCAAGCAAATTCTTTGGCAGGTGTGTAACCAAGTTCCACAACAAGACATCACTTCCTCCTGCGTGGCATGGTGAAGGTCTGAATGTTAAAACTTTCTTAGCAAATGTCATTGTTTGGAAGGCAGCGGAGAAGTTTAAAAATCAAGTGTAGATTGAAGCATTAAACTTTAGCAAATAAAGTATAATGCCAAATTTCCCATCTCTCTGCTAGTGGTGGCACTTTAACAACAGTCAAGCATTCCCCTCACGTGCCCTCCTCTTTGCGTGGGTATTGGAGCAACAAATATAAACTTTCAAGCAATTGCAATTAGTAGGTTTAATGCAAATTCTTCCCTCTGCGTGGTCTCTCCTTGCTGTGTGTGGTATGGCATTTGGAGTAGCCACAGGAAAACTTGAGACCAAATGCAATTGGCTGGTTTAGAACCAGTATTATCCTCCTGCTGTGAGAATGGAGTGGCAACGTAGAAGTTTAGAGGAGAGGCAAATGAAAGAACCATGTAATTTCTGAACCAAATGCATTGATAGGCATGAAACCAGTTTAATTCCTCCTTCTTGTGTGGTTTTTCAAAGGAGGGGCTTTTAGTTTTCAAGTAAATGCAATTACCAGGCATTGCCAAAGACTCCCATGTGGCGTGGTTAAAAGGGACAATAGAAAATCTTCAAGCAAATGTAATTTGGAGACAAAGGTGCCATTAAAACCTTCAAAAAAATGCACAGTTCCAAGCATAAGACATTATCCCACATTGGCCGTGGAGGGGAAATTTTTTTTGTTTAAATGTAAAGCTTCACACATCTATAATGTCAAAGCCTCAAGAGGCTTTTGACATAAGGTGCCGGTTGGGCACCCAAGTGGACCCCACGTGCACGGGCGCGCTTCTTGAGGCAACCAAGGAGGCTGATTGGCGATCAGGTGGACCCCACGCAGGCATGGATCTCGAGGCGAGTTTTGCAAAGAAAGGGTGACTTAATCGGTGAGCAGGTTGCAGAAGATCTAACTGTGCGTGCGATTTCGCGAAGGGAAGATGTGTGAGAGTTAAGCTTCGCAAAATGGCGAAAGATTAATGAGTGAGCAAGTTTGGAGAAGATCAACGACGCACGCGATTTTGTGAGATGAAGGTGCACACTGGATAAGCATCGTGAAATGGTAAAGATCGCACATCTTGGAGATGATCCAATGGTTGTCGCTATTTCATGAGATGAAGATGCACACCCATAAGCCATTGCGAAATGGCGAAAGATGACATGGCGTACAGGTGGTAGGTCCAACTCGCGGGTCCCGCTGAGGTGGCGTACAAGCAAGCAGTCCAGTGGCGGTGATGAGGCAGACAAGTGGCAAAAGGTGAGGTGTCATCCCAGGTGGCGCCCAGTAGACCCCGTCAGCGAATCACAGGATGACATGTGGTAGGGCATCAGGCCAAAAATCAGGGAAAAAATCAAAGTTAAATATATACTTTCAACTATATGGGAAATTCAAAAATTTAAATGATAGAGGTGCATTCCAATTTTAATTCGCCTGAGAGGGTTATTTTTGCCCGAAATGGCAAGTATTATATACCGTTGGAAAGCCCTCAAAATGAGGAATGTACTTATTAAGTTTGTTTCAACAGATCTTAGATATTTTGAGAGCCATTTCCACAGGAAGAAAAGGAGATATTCTTACAGTTATGAAAAAGGGACACTTGACATGTTCTGATGGATTCTGATCTTTTTCCCTCTCCTTCTTATTCCCAATTCTTCTCAATTGTATGGGTTTCAGTTTTTTGAGAGATTTTCTCCAAGGGAGAAATCCCAATTTGCAGGTTCCAAATTTGCAATGAATTTTCTAGTTCAATAATGTTTTTAGAGTTTTAGTTTTGTATGTGGGTATTTTGCATAAGATTGTAATTGGTTTAGTTGTAGGTCATACATGTGCAAGGCAGGTGTAAAGTGCCATACAATTATCTTCAGGCATTTATTGTCAGTCTCAATATAACTCAATTTTCAAGCAATTTTGAGTTTATCCTCTCCAAGGGGGAGTGAAATTCCCATTCTTAGGAATCTTTTACAGAAAGGATTTAAATTCTTGGAGCAGAAATTGTGGAACTAAATCATTGTTTGGATATGTATGGTTCTATGAATGAAATATAGAATGTATTAATGTCAGGCATTAATGCAGGGATATTTTGGTAAGCCATATTTGCAATTAGGTTCTCTTATAATGTTATGTATTTGACTCCATGCCCAGGTTAAGGCATTGGTCCATTACAACTAGAGGTCATTTGCATCATTTTAAAAATCAAATCAGAATTTAATGTCTTTTCTTTCTATTTTGTGGTAATGTCCCACCTATCTCAAGCTCCAATGTAGTTAAGAGTCAATGTGAATGTAGCTAGTTTGTAGTACTTTCCTTATTGTTGAGCTATGTTTGAGATTTCTGCTTTAATGGTGATGTTGTGTGTGACTTTAGACTGTATTTGAAGTGCATCATAGGTAAACCCGCCTAGGCCTTACAGAGCCTGAAGAGAAGAAGGATTAAATATCCTTGTTAAGTTGGTCCAGTTAGTCCTTTGAAATCATAGTTGAGGTTGGCTACTTTTCAAAATTTGGTTGTAGATTATACTGGTTGTTGATTTTGTTGTTCAGCATAAAAAAGAGCCAACAAGAGGGAAGTATCAATATGATAAATACCCTCAACCCCATGCACCCCAAACCATGTACCATCAATCATGTACCCTAAACCCTAAACCCTAATGCCTATATCTTACACCTTATTACCTAAACTTTATACAATGGATGGATATGTGATGAACTAGATAGGGTAAGACAAGATAAGAGGAGAGAGAAGAACATAGAGAAATAGAGGTCTAAGGAGGGAGGGAGGGAGGGAGAGGTAGACAAGGAGTGATTGAGAGACGTAGAAAGGGGAGAGGTAGAGAGGTGGGGGAGAAATAGAAGAAAATTAGAGAGATAAGTTCACAAAGATAGAAAGAGGGGTAAGGAGGTAGGGAGAGAGGTAGAGAAAGAAATAGAGAGGGGAGTGATATAGAGGTGAGAGATGTAGAGCTTGGGGAGAGAGGGGTGAGAGACATATGGAGGAGGTGGAGGTACAAGAGATGGAGGGGGAGAGAGGTGGGTAATGAGATAGGGAGGAAGAGGTAGAGAGGTAAAGAGGGAGGGAGGGAGAGACCTAGAGATGGGGATAGATAGAGAGGGTGAGAAGGAGAGACAGTGATTGAGAGAATGGAGAGACAGGAGAGGGAAACAATAAGTGAGGGAGATATAAGAAGAGAGAGGGAGGGAGGCAATGATAAAGATGGGGGTAAGGAGGGAAGGTAAAGTAGATTTATGGAGATCTAGAGTGGGAGATACCTGGAGAGGGAAGAGAGGGGTGAGAGAGAAGAGATGGAGAGAGAAAGGAAAGTATTAGTAGAGAGGGAAGGAGGAAGAGAGGGAGTGAAAGGAAAAACCTCAACTATCCATCATAAGTCATTAACCATAAACCTTAATCAAAGTGAGTGTGTGTGTGTGTGTGTGTGTGTGTGTGCGTGTGTGTGTGTGTGTGTGAGAGAGAGAGAGAGAGAGAGAGAGAGAGAGAGAGAGAGAGAGAGAGAGAGAGAGAGAGAGAGAGAGAGAGAGAGAGAGAGAGAGTTAATCCAATGTAGACAATTTGGTGCTACTCTTTTAAATTTATACATTTTCATTTGATGCTCACTAAACTTTTTTAAATTGACCAAACTTGAGGCTTGGTCATTCTGAGCCATTTAGTGAGTGTTGAATTTGGAGAGCACCGAAAGCTTTGTTGGGGACCAAAAAGTAAAGTGGCATCTTTTTGGTCCCCCATCTTGGTGCACTTATCGTGGTGTTTTCTCTTACCTCCTTGTATATAATAATCTTGGTATCTCATGGAACGTCTTTCATTCAAGATTTATAGTGTCACTCATACTTTATTAATTATTAATTATTTATCTATCATTTATGATTGGTAGTGCAACCATGATCTTGTATAATGTAGGTCCCTTTTGGCTATTTCTTTTTCTCTTTCCATACCTCTATGTACATGGGCTCATTATCCTTACCTCTATGGTCGTAAAATAGTTCATATTCCTTTCTTATCTAAGATAACAATGAGGGATAGTCATTGATCTCATGTTCACCTCATTCTCCACAAATGCCATAATATACACTCTTTAGCCTTTTAGGCGGCTCTACAATGTCATAGTTCATTTCCCCCCTTCCAATACTAGACATTTATTCCACAAGTGACCTTTATAATAATTACATTCTATTTTCTTTTGACAAAGAGGTGTAGTCTCCTTACTATTTTCTCTTTTTGCTAAGATATATTATTCAATATTCAAGTATTCTAATCCCAATTCCTACTTCTTTAGTTCTTCACTCTCATTTTTCTCATTTTCCATTCCCTAAAAATACACCTCAATTTTAGACACTAATTTAACCACCTCTATGTACATGTATACCATCCGGAGATGTTCTAATTCAAGGTAACAATATTGTGATAAATCATTAAATTGTTTGTTTTTAAGTAAGTGGTTCCTCTAATTCTATGAATACTTTTAATATTTAATCAAATTCTCTTATTCTTTCTCCTTTACTCTATATCAATATAGTCACATCAAACTTACAAAATATAAAACATTAAATTATCAAATCATTTAAGTAAAACTATATACTAATGTCAAAGGATACTTGATTTAATGACATGGTGCATGTTTTAGACACCTACACGATGTTGAATCCAAATCTTCTACAATACAAAAAAAATACTATATACCATAACTAAAAAAAATAAACACCTCATAAAATAATTTATTTTCTTTTAACCATAAGAATAATATTCTGAACACCTATTTACCTTAAAACCATTTCATTATCCTTATTAGATTAACCATGACTTATGCATTAGTTTTACTTTAAGTAATTCATTTCCATTTGAAACTCATGTAATGCATTTTACATGATGCATATAAATAGTTAATGAGACAAGATTAAAAAAAAAACATTAAAAAAATCATTAATGCATGTCGCCCTCGATATTTTATTTGGTTACGTGAACAGCACGGTGATATTATAAATGTAATGATAAGATGTCTTTGTCATTGATTATTACAGTCGCAGCTAATAATTGACATACATTTTCTTCTCTTCACTGCTAATAATTGATTTTGAAGTTATTACTGTAGACCAGTCTTCCTTCTATTGCCAACCAAGTTTCAAGCTCTCTGTGTTTTTTTTCTTTTGGTTTGTTGGGTGGATTGGGATCATTGTTTAACGTCGTTTTATTATAATCTTCTTGTTCTTAACTGATTGTAAACAAGTCTAAAATCTCTTCAAAATCTGTATTTAAGAGCTTCTTGATTTCACTGCATATATCGTTTTTCTATCAATGTTTGAGATCGTACTTTATAATCATCATCAGAATAAAATCTGATCCTGATGATGATTATAAAAAAAAATTGATGTATTTTAAAGAAGCTTCAATGTTTGACATAAGACTCTTTTTACTTATTTCTTGTTTCTATTTATTAAATAAATTGAAATCACTCTTTTACGATCATTTTACCATTATTTTATTATAATCTTATTGTTTTCAAAACCCTCCAAAACTTATTTTATCTATAAAACAAAAAAAAATCTGTATCTACATAAGCAGTGATTAAACATTTCAATAGTGGAACAGGGGGTAGAAATTGATGAATTTATTTATAAAATCAATTCCAGATTCTAGTGTTGGCTTTTGAGCAATATGTTTCCATCATTGCCTTGTAAAAGACAAACATATGTTTTTTTCCCTCTAAATCAAACGCAATTATGTTTGGTATGATTATGACTCATGAAAGGTTTTATTAAATCATTTATGAGATGATTAAGTCTTTTAATTTATTAATAATAATATTAAGTTATTTTATATATTATTGTTCAAATTTATAGATTCTAGGTTGAATTAAGTATGGAAATTTTGATTAGATTCTATTAAGATAATGATATGTAAAGTTTAAAAAGTATATATCTTTTAATATTGTAAGTGAAATTTGTATATTTATACTATTTTTTATTTAAATTATAATATCTATTTTGAAGAAGTGTTTTGATATATATAACTTGACAAAAAGTAGAATTTTATATAAAGTTGGGTTCATTTTTCTAGTATTTTTCCATTTTATACATACATATTCTTATGCACTTAGTCTCCATCTTATCCTTGCACATACATATTCCACTACATTCACCTTATCTACAAATTTATTCATATAATATTGTGTGATGAACTTTAACTAAATATTTTGATAATAGATTTGCATATTTAAACACAATAAATATTCACACATAAGTTGGAAGTGAATATTTCATTAAAAATAACATAATACTTCAAATTATAAATTACAACATTAGCATAAACATAATTCTCAGATGAAATTATCTCAAGAAACCCAAAGTGATTTTATTGTTTGGTCTCCAAATTCAAGCATTTTTGTCCTCAAATCCAATAGATGAATAAAAGTGCTATGACAATCTGGGGTTTGCTTGATAAAGTAGAAAAACATCCAAAAAAGATGAAGTTGTCTAAAATATATAGATTGAAGCCTTAGCTTGGGGACAATATGTTAGGGTTTCAAGCAGATCCGAAGCAAATATGAACTAACAATTATATGCAGATTTAAATACAAAAGATAAAGAAATAAAACAGGACACAAATAACACAGAGATTTAACGTGGTTCACCTAGAATGGGTTACGTCCACCATACAAGTCGTCCAATCTTTCTTATTATCCAACAAAAAAAGTACATCAACCTTACAATGCCTTAAGCATCCCAGCCGCTTATAACATGTGTTTTTAGGGCAAAAACAAAGTCGGCCTTTTTAGGGTTTTATTACAATGTCGGTTTCCATAAAATAAAATACCCAAAAAAAAAATTTCTCGAGGGCTCCCGCCCCCAAACCCCCACTTTTCTCGGGGGCTTCCGCCCCTGAACCCCTGCCCGGGGCCCGGCCTGGCCCTGGACCTCGGTGAGGATACGCGCTGAGTGTATAGTACTTTGCTGATCAATCACCATATTTCAACAATCTCCCAATTGGAGACTGATACTACACGACACCACTATACATGCAGCATCCACTGGATAAAACACTAGGACTCGACTGGTATAAATTCCACAATTATCAATCAAGAAGACCAACAGAAACTGATGAAGAAATCAGCTTCTCCTGTGGAACTGCCTTCGTGAACATATTGGTAAGATTCTCACTTGTGTGAATCTTCTCAAGCCGTAACTGACCCTCCTCCAAAACAGTCTGGATGAAGTGGTACCTGAGCTGAATGTGCTTTGTCCTTGAATGAAAAGCAGAGTTCTTCGCAAGATGAATGGCACTCTGGTTATTAGTATACAATGGGCTATCCTCTTGTGTCTAACCCAATTCCTCCAGAAAACATTGCAACCAAATCATCTCCTTGCTGGCTTCTGTAGTAGCAACATACTCAACTTCAGTAGTTGAAAGTGCAACAACCTTTTGCAGCCTAGAAATCCAACTGACTGCAGTTCCCCCTATAGTAAAAACATACCCTGTAGTACTCCTCCGTGAATCAATATCACTTGCCAGATCAGAGTCAACAAATCCACTCAGAGCAGCATTAGATCCTTTGAAACATAATGCCTTCCTAGTAGTTCCTTTCAAATACCGAAGAATCCATTTCACAGCATTCCAATGTTCCATACCCGGATTACTCATAAACCTGCTCACAACTCCCACTGCATGTGCAATATCTGGCCTTGTGCATACCATTGCATACATCAAACTGCCAACAGCTGATGAATACGGGATGTTAGACATTTTATTAACCTCTTCCTGTGCCTTTGGGCACATCTCCTTAGTCAATTTGAAATGACTAGCCAAAGGTGTACTAACTGCTTTTGCATCCTGCATGTTAAATCTTTTCAACACCTTCTTTATATACTCACTTTGGGACAAATTCAAGGTTCTATTTTTCCTGTCCCGTGTAATCCTCATACCGAGAATTTTCTTAGCTACACCCAAATCCTTCATAGCAAATGACCTGGCTAATTTCTGTTTAAGATCATTTATATGTTGCATGTTAGACCCAACAACAAGCATGTCATCAACATAAAGCAACAGGATAATATAACTGCCATTATCAAATCTCTTAAAATATACACAATGAATAGAATGACATCTATGATAACCGTGATCAGCCATGAAACTATCAAATTTTAAATACCATTGTTGGGGTGCTTGCTTTAGGCCATACAGACTTTTCTTCAACCTGCACACCAAGTTCTCCTTACCTTTGACCTCATATCCCTGTGGTTGTAACATGTAAATTTCCTCCTCCAAATCTCCATGGAGAAAAGATGTTTTGACATCTAATTGTTCAAGATGTAAATCATCTGCAGCCACAAGACTAAGTACAGTTCTAATTGAAGTCATTTTTACAACTGGAGAAAATATTTCATCATAATCTATACCCTTTTTCTGTGCAAAACCTTTTACTACAAGTCTGACCTTATATCTTTTATGACCTCCTTCCTCCTCCTTTAGCCGATAAACCCATTTGTTAGGCAAGACTCTTTTTTCTACACTAAGTCCCAAGTCTTATTTTCATCAAGGAGTCCATCTCCTCTTTCATGCCTAGCTCCCACTATTGTTTAGCATCTACCTACATTGCTTCTTCATATTCTTCTAGTTCACCAGAATCCGTTAATAAAATAGAATAAAAAAGAAGGAGAAAATCTTTCAGGGGGTCTACTTGTCCTCGTAGAATGTCTAACACTTACAAGGGTTTGTGGGACAATATGTTGTTGTTGAGCATCAGGTACCTGTGGCATTTCATTTTCAGAAATCTCATCCAACACCACATATTCTTGTTTGTCCTATTCATGCTTCTTTTCCTGCATCTGTTCTTTATACATGACCTTCTCATTGAATATAACATCTCTACTTCTAATTATTTTCTTATTTTCAAAATCCCATAACCGATAGCCATATTCATCTATCCCATATCCAATGAAGGTACATTTCTGAGATTTAGCATCAAGCTTGGTTATGTTTTCTTTATCAACATGGACAAAAGCTTCACAACCAAAAGTTTTTAGAAAAGAATAATTTACCTTTTTACCAGTCCATGCCTCCTCTGGAATACCACCATCCAAAGGGGTTGAAGGTCCTCTATTTATCAAATAGACAACAGTATGTACAACATCTGCCCAAAAATGTAAGGGCAATCCAACATGCAATCTCATGCTCCTCGCACGTTCCATGATAGTCCTATTCATTCTCTCTGACACACCATTTTCCTATGGAGTTCCTGGAACTGTCTTCTGCTTTTGAATCCCTTTTAAGGAGCAATAATCTTCAAATTCTTTGCTGCAATACTCACCTCCATTATCCAATCTGAGACACTTCAACTTTTTTCCTGTCTCATTCTCAACCAAAGCTTTCCATTTCTTAAAAGTTTCAAAAACATCTGATTTTTGTTTTAGGAAATATACCCATGTTTTTTTGGTTGAGTCATCAATAAAAATAACATAATAACAAGAGCCACCAAGAGATGATACTTGAGCCGGTCCCCATACGTCTGAATGTACAAGCTCTAACTTCTCACTCTTCTTCTCTTTCCCAACCTTGAGAAATCTGACTCTTTTCTGTTTACCATAAACACAGTTTTCACAGAACTCTAAATCAATCTTCTTTAGTCCTGGCAATAGATTTTTGGAGTGAAGGATTTTCATCCCTTTCTCACTCATGTGCCCAAGCCTATGGTGTCACATTATCGAATCTATTCTTGCAACATCTATTGTTGTTGTCCCTGCAGTAACTTTGTCTGTAGCAGCTAAGGTAGAGTAAGTGTTACCAGTACACACATATAATGTGCCTACCTTCGCACCTTTAGCTACTACTAATGATCCTTTACTGACCTTCCAGATACTGTTTGAGAAGGTAACTATGCAACCTTCACTACCTAGTTGCCCTGCAGAAATTAAATTTCTTCTTAAGTTAGGAACATGTCTTACCTCCTGCAGAAACCAGTCATTTCCATTCTGCAACTTGATCTTTATCTTTCCTTTTCCAACAATTTGACAGGGCTCATCATCACCCAAATATACCTGTCCAAAATCACCTTGAACATAATTTAGAAAATATTTTCTATGGGGTGTAGCATGAAATGAAGCCCCAAAATCTATTACCTAGGAATCATTAACATTATCCAAACATAATATTAAAGCATCTTGTAAATTATTACTTGCAATATTAGCTTCCTTATTGTCATTTTCATTTTTGTCTCCTTCTTTATTTTTCCGAGACCAACAGTCTCTCTTTAGATGACCAGGCTTTCCGCAGTACTAGCAATCTTTCTTTCCTCTAGATTGAGAGCGTCCTTTCTTTGACTTCCCTCGTGAATTCTCATTCCCAGGGCCTTTTCCTCTTTCTTTTGATCTTCCTCTGTTCTCCACATTCAAAACACTACCCGATGATGTTGGAGTCTCACCTGTGCTTTTTCTTCGCATTTCCTCGCTTAGGATAACATCAACAATATCATCAAATACCAAAGTATTTTTACCAGAGATAGAGTTACTTACAACCAAAACCAAGCTATTCTAGCTTTCTGGCAAAGAACATAAAATCAAGAGAGCCCTAACCTCTTCTGCAAAAGTAATTTTTACCGAAGATAATTGACTGGTAATTGTATTAAATTCATTTGAGTGCTCCGCTACAAATCCTCCCTCACTCATTTTCAAATTAAATAGACGCTTCATAAGAAATACCTTATTCGAAGCCGAGGGTTTCTCATACAACTTAGCCAATGCCGCCATCAAATCTATAGTCATTTTTGCTTCTATTATATTGAATGCTACAGACGGTGCAAGGCACAATCGAATGGATCCCAGTGCCTTTCTATCTAAAATGTCCCACTCTTCATCTGACATTGTGGTCGCTTTCTTTGCCTTTCCTTCCAATGGCCGCCACAAATCCTTTTGATATAGGTAATCCTCCATCTACATTTTCCATAACTGATAATCTGGCCGTTAAACTTTTCGACCTTGAATTTGGAATCCTCCATTGCTCCCACTCAAATCTGAAAGTCCCACCAATTTACAGAAAACCTCGCTTTGATACCAATTGTTAGGGTTTCAAGCAGATCCGAAGCAAATATGAACTAACAATTATATGCAGATTTAAATACAAAAGATAAAGAAATAAAACAGAACACATATAACACAAAGATTTAACGTGGTTCACCCAGAATGGGTTACGTCCACCATACACAGCCGTCCAATCTTTCTTATTATCCAACAAAAAAAGTACATCAGCCTTACAATGCCTTAAGCATCCCAGCCGCTTATAACATGTGTTTTTAGGGCAAAAACAAAGTCGGCCTTTTTAGGGTTTTATTACAATGTTGGTTTTCATAAAAAAAAATACCCAAATTTTTTTTTCTTGCGAGCTCCCACCCCTGAACCCCTGCTTTTCTCGGGGGCTACTACCCCTGAACCCCGGCCCGACCTCGGACCTCGACGAGGATACGTGTTGAGTGTATAGTAATTTGCTGATCAGTCACCACATTTCAACAATCTCCCACTCGGAGACTGATCAGGCTCTACACCGAACACAATAATCTCACACCCAAGTCAATTTCAAGTGGTTTTAGAAGGAGAGCAAGGGTCATTTGAAAGTGTATATAGGTCACCCATGACTACTAGCAACATCTTCACATGATTGTGTACATTAAATCATCCCCTTTATATCAATAACCATTTACATTTATACACAAACTACTATGATGACACATTCATTCCCTTGTGATGCTTGTTATCAATATTG
Organism: Cryptomeria japonica; assembly: GCF_030272615.1. Lineage (NCBI taxonomy): Eukaryota > Viridiplantae > Streptophyta > Pinopsida > Cupressales > Cupressaceae > Cryptomeria > Cryptomeria japonica. The sequence continues at coordinate 276,501,361 of NC_081412.1, forward strand.
TATTTTGATTATGTATCATGGGATCTACATATGTCATCCTTGTGCACGTTGCTTTGAGTGGTTATCGATATTTTGACTTCACCATTTTTATCATTAGTTTTTTTGTGACTATTGTTTACACAGTGAGTGGCAAGTTTTCCATATAAGACGTATTTTGTGCATTGTATAACATGTGTTTAGACCACTTGCATGTTTAGAGATGGTGTTACCCTCAATGTTGGTTGTGGTTATATTGCTTGCATTGACATGTGTGCATGACAACTTGTGCAAAGTTCCTTGTGGGGACTTGATGTATTTCATTACATGTTGTATACTTGAGATGCATGCTTTTTATACCTTTTGTGATGGGATTATAAATGTGATTTTTTAATGATATTAGTATATTGTATTTTCATTGATTATCACAATTTCATTTAATTATATGATGTTGTATCTCCCTAGGTGAATTTACATTGCTTCAACTATTATATATGTTAAATATTTAAAATGTGAATTGAGTGAGCATCTAAAGTTGGAATCAATCAACACTGAGAGAGGGGGGGGGGGGGGGGGGGGGTGAATTAGTGTTGTGCAAACTATAACTTTCTTCAACTGATTATGTAACCATCAGATATTGATGAATAAAAGTAAAGTGTAGAAACAAAAAGAAAACAAGCATAAAACCATAACATGGGAATTTTTATGTGGAAACTCAGAAAGGGAAAAACCACGGTGGGATTGGAACCCACACGATTATAATATTGTGATCAAGAGTAAAATAATATTACAAGAAGGGAATCCACATGCATTCAGGTACACTGCCTAGAGCTCATTGCTCAATTACAAAAGAGAGGGATACAACCCTTGAGGAAGTCTCACTGCCTTACAAGTGATTACAAATGGTAACAAAAATAAAAGTAGTTCTGGTTAAGCACAAACAATCTTCTTCCATTGTTTTGTCTTCCTACTTTGTTTTGTTGCTCTGTCATATACTATATCACTAAATCAAGATAGCGCACATGAAATTGCACACCAATCAATCATATAGTTTTCGCACATGCACATACCATATTCCAAAAATGATCAGATGAATTGGTCTTATATACCTGCATCACCAAAATAAATCAATTCCCTTGTCGGCTTTCAAAAACCACATAACACACAACATGAAATGTGTAACCAAAAGTCATCTTAATTCGATTATAAATCCATATGCGGACCTAATCAAATTGATAACAAGCTTCACACATGTCAGCTTAATCACCTCAAACTCAAAACCAATCATTGAAATCAACCCAAAGATTCCACACCACACGTTACACCAAAATAGACATGTTCTTCCTGAATTACTGGATACCGAACCTTCTATCTTGCACGAGAATCAATACTAGAGGCTAGAATCGTGAATTAAGCTGCCTCAAACATCTAATCAACAAATCCTTTCACCGCAACCAAAATTACTCAACAAAAAATGAAGATCTGCACAATGTATCCATATTCTGTATTTCACCTTCCAGACTTAAGCATAAATGAATATCAGGCTTCTCAAACTTCCGGTAGATCAATTCTACATATACCGGATATGATATCTAATCTGAGTTGCCATCAATGACAACCTCATAATAATCTCCAAGCATAAATATTCACTGGTACAATGTCTCTTACCAACATCTAAAATATTATTTCTCCACTTGAACATGAATGTGTAGGTTATTTTTGTAATGGTGGTAATATCAAAGATGTGACTTTGGGCCAATGTGTTTAGTAACCACTATTGCATTTGGTTTGAGTGTGAGATGAGTCTTGTTTTCTCTTATGATATTATATTTGACTCAATAGTGATTTTGGATCTTATATATTGTAAAAGGCTCATAAACATGTGGTTTTAATTATGTTTCTTTATTATCCATTTGCATGTAATTTTATTTTTAAGATATTAAATAATTGCATCTTAATGACATCTAATGCATTAGGAATTGAGAAATCGAAAAAAGAAAAGAAAAGGAAAAGGGCAAAGTTAAATGTATTAGAAAGTGTTTAAATTATCACAATAAGTGTCATTTTGGTGGAAAGACATTTCATTGTTGAGGAAGTTAATAAAATATTTAAATTGCCTAGAAATAAATTTATTACTTCATTTTCACTTGAAAAGAAAGCAAAATAACTCGAGCCTTTTATGTTCTGAAAAATATTTTTTGTAAAAAGAAAATAAAGAATAAAGTGAAATAAGAAAATTAGAAAAAATAAATAGAAAAGAAAAGTCATAAAGGGAAAAAACTTGGCTTTATTTATAAGGTGGGTGAAATTTCTTAAGGATTGCATTTCTTAGTGTTAGGATTGGATTTGCAAAGAAATATGGAAGGTGGGTTTTACATTTGAATTGTCTTCTTAAATTTGAAGAAAATTATTAGTTTTGTGACCTTCAAAGGTAATTTCCTTCTTTTTAAGCTCTACTAAAACATGTTTGCCTCACTCACCTTTATGTTGGCTTCTATTATAAAATGAATTCCATGAATTTTCATTAGATTAAATTATTGTTTGAAATTTTTAAAATATCTATTTTTAAGCCATGCTTATGTCTACATACATACATACATACATACATACACACATGCACACACACACATACGTACACACATACATACACACACATACATATATATACATATATACACACACATACATACATACATACATACATACATACTGTACATATACATAGACATACATACATACATACATATACACACACACACATATATATCTGTGTGTGTGTGTATATGTATATATGTATATATATGTATATATACATATATATACACACACACATATCTATATACATATATGTATGTATGTATATATATACATATACATATATACACATATACATACATATATATATATATAGATATATATATATACATATATATATGTATATGTATATATATATATATGTATATATATACATATATATATATACATATATGTATATATATGCATTCATATATGGGCGTGTGCACAAAGATGGTGGTCAGAAAAGTAGACACCACCCAAAAAAAACTTGGAAAAACAAGCAGTGCATACGCGGTTTTAAAATTTGAAATTCTCACGTACGCGCTTAGGTTTGTTCTTCCCGAGCCTAGAAAAGGTAGCGTGTATGCGCTGCTTTTAAGAAAATGAGCGCGTACGCGCTACGCCTAGGAAAATGAGCGCGTATGCGCTACGCCTAGGAAAATGAGCGCATACGCACTACTCATAGGAAAATGAGAGCGTACACACTAATAATCCAAATAAAACCGCGTACGCAGTGCCTGGTAAAAAAGTTTTTAAAAAAAAACTGGGTCTCATTTACCCATGAATCGCGTTTTTAACTTTGTTTTTTCCCCATTTCCTCTCCTAAACCGTGAACGGGGTGCTAGATTTGTCCTCCAGGCTATGGATCAAGGTTAGTTTTTGTTTATTTTTGTCTTTCTTTTCGGTTTATGCAATTTGTTTTACATTTTGAATTTAATTTCATTAATTTTGATTAGGTTTTATTCATTTTTTGTTTCAAAAACTAGATTCTTCTAATCTAGAACAAGAACAACCAAATGCACCTCCTGAAAACTCACAAGAAAAACCAAATGCACCTCCTGAAAACACACAAGAACAACCCCCAATTCCTCCTTTTGACTGCACAGCCGAAACACATGAAGAATTAATTAATCAGTTAGGACAAAATACGTCTAAAATCAATAGATTGATTGTAAAATTGAAAACTTCTGAACTTGACCATCATCAATCCCTTGCCACTAGCCTAGAAACATTAGCTAGTGGTGCCATAGTTGTTTCCATAGAAATTACCAAATGGAGAAGCTTTAGGGATAGGTGTCGTCAATTCTATGCCAATGGGCTATCATACGATGGAGTAAAAAACAAAAATATTCCTAAACAATAAATATGTGCCCTTTTTGTTGATCCCAAAATTGGTCAGTCATTACCTCTTAATGCAAAGAGGTTTCCCATACATTGGTGTACCAATGCGCAGATGAAGAATCTTTTTTGGCAGAGGTGGTGGATGGTCTTTGATGATCCACCTTGTAATAATTATGAGGTGCCATTATATTTTTTGAGAAAAATATATTGTGAGTTTGTGCTCAATGTGCGGCCAAACTATTTTGACATGAGAGAGTTTCATGGTAGAGGTGGTGGCTGTGCCCAAGATAGACCTGGAGCCCATAGGCGATTAGCCGCGAAGAGTCGTCACCCCTAGCACCCAAACCCAAGGTACATCAGGCTATCCCATTAGAGCTGAAAGAGTCGATGGAGCTACAAACTCTTCAAGTAGCCACAACATTGACTGGTATCATCATCCAACATGGGACGTCATTAGCACACCCTATTGTATTGGATGATGAGCCGTTAGAGGGCGACAAAGAGCCCATCGAGCATATGTGTGTCAGTTGCTTGGGGATATGCTTGGGGATAGAGGATGCAACCAGTGCAGATGGATACTCATATCATCTGTGCACGATTTGTGGTTGTAGATGTCAGGCTCACATGGTTGAGGATGTCGCGCTGACAGATGAGTTGATGGACATGGTGTTTGCCCATGAGCCACAAACACAGGTGTGTTGATTTGAATTCATAACATTTTATTTATCAGTCACTTTAAATTTGTAATTACATAAATGAATTTTCATTTATACATCGATTTAAATTGAGACAAATAATATGCATTTCAGGATGCAGCAACGGTATCCCATACACCTCCCCCAATTATTATAGCTGCAACTTTGATGCCTGAGGTATAAATTTTGTAACATGTTAAAATAGAATAGTACACTTTGAATTCAAAAAAATACAAGATATACTAACTATCTTTAATGCTTGGTCCAATTTCTGCTTTGTAGGTGTTGACAGAGGACGAAATGTCCCAGATTGATGACATCATGCTCTCAGGGATTGATTTTGGCCTACAAGGCTATACGGTATCATATTTTGTACAACTCTTTTTATGTATTGTTTTGATGGAATATGCAAGTCATTTCATTTTAGATTTTTAAAATTATGTTTAATTTATTATCTATACTAATATCTCATGTTAATTTTGTGTTTTTAGGGTACCCCCTCCGCGTCTAGGGCTTGTCCTAAGAAAAAGAATTCCTTGAAGACGCCAAAACATGTGAAGAAGGTAATTGAACACATTTTTAGTTGTACAATTGTTTGAAAATGTTGAAATAAAGTATTAGTTGGGGTTTGTAGATTGATTAGTGTTTTTTGTCTATTTTACATGTATAGCGACCATTGATCTTTGTGGATATGTTGAATGCACCTAATTCACCCGCGGATCAAGAGAGGGCAGAGGTATGTATCTCTACTTTATTTTCTTGATTTCATGATTATATGCACGCGTACATGTGAACTTGTGATATATTATTATCTTATATTTTTTTCATATAGGAAATATCCATACCGATTTCGTCAATGGCGAACCCTCCTCCTTGCACTAGAGAAGCATCTCAGGATCCGGTACACTTTTGTTTGATATGTAAAATTAATTGTTTTTAACCTTCAATACTTATCATTATATTAATTGTATTTAATCTTTGTACATTTTTTGTATAGGTAATGGCGACAGTTTCTACATCGATGGTGAGCCATCCTCAGTCCATTGGAGAAGCATCTCAGGCACAGGTACGTTATTGTTCTCTCTATTATAGATTTTAAGTGTTTTTGATATATTTATGTTATTACATTGTATTAATTGTACATTTAATCTACAATAGACTCCTTCGCAGTACGACCATAACGTGGATCCATTTAAGTATGTCTTCAAGAAAACTCCTAAGAGTGACAAGGAGAGGAGAGTGAAGACATTAGCTCCTGGATCGGCCAATGAGGTAATCTACATTCCAATTGCAAAGGAATTAAAGTTAAATTCATAGTTATGTTGTTAATTATGAACTATTTTCTACAAAAGAATTCTAACTTGGGTTTTGAATTGTGGTTTTGCAGCCATCTATAGAGCCGTGTACTGCGCCGAAGAGGCTTGATTTTGATGAGCCACCACAAGTTTAGGATCATATAGTGTTAATTTTGGTCATAGAATGACCAATACATGTAGATATATTCTACATTTTTAACGTATATCGATTTGGATATGGCATATGCCACATTTTTGTAATACTTGTATTGACTTGGCAGACATGCCTTTTTTTATATATATAAATTTCGATATTTGATCCAATAAATGTGTAATGAGTTCATTATTTTGTATTCATTTTATTTTGTGGTTGTCCTTTTATAAATTTAAATGAATATTTTCATATATAATCAACAATATGAATATAAACAACAAAAATATATGATATAAAACATTGCAATCGTGGAATATGATTTGATAAAATTTCTAAAATGTTGAATTAACCCTACAAAACTCTTTGTATTCAGTTCATTATTGTGTATTCACTGTATTTGATGGCTGCCCTTTTATAAATTTAAATGAATATTTGCATATGTAATTAACAATTTGAATATAAATAACAAAAATTGACAATATGAATATAAACAACAATGTGTTTGGTGCGAGAGCACCCTCACGCTCGCAATGGTCAAATTTTGTTCGTCATGTGCACAAACCGACGTCATGAGTGCATTCGGGTGGGAAGGTTTACACTAGGCATGCCCCTATCATGCATCCCAAAGCACCAGAACGTCGAGAGTCATACCCTATCGGTACGATCTCTCAAGTGCCCTCAGTCCAAAAAATTGTCAAAATTTGACGGACTGTTTCTTCCAATCTAGGACACATACGGTCGATCTGTTTGATCCTATGGGGTCACGTGAGGCTCCTCTACAATGGCTTATCTTAGTTTTTGAGACTTAGAGCCATTTTCAATTAGTAGTATTTTTTTGCCTGCTCCAAAAACCGTTAGTTGCTTGCAAGGAAAAGTTGCAAGATTGGCTAGAATTGATTCAGTTCATTGTATACACAAATCGACATCGTGAGCACGTCCGAGTGGGCAGGTTTATACTAGGCATGCCCCTATCATGCATCCCAAAGTACCAGAACGTCGAGAGTCACACCCTACCTGTGCGATCTCTCAAGTGCCCTGAGTCCAAAAAATTGTCAAAATTTGACGGACTGTTTCTTCCAATCCAGGACACATACGGTCAATCTGTTTGATCCCGTGGGGTCACGTGAGGCTCCTCTACAATGGCCTATCTCGGCTTTTGATGAATCGGAGCCATTTTCAATTAGGAGCATTTTTTTGCCTGCTCCAAAAACCATCAGTTGCTTGCAAGGAAAAGTTGCAAGATTGGCTAGAATTGATTTGGTTCATCGTATGCACAAAGCGACATCGCGAGTGCATCCGGATTGGCAGGTATACGCTAGGCATGTCTCTGTCATGCATCCCAAAGCACCAGAATGTTGAGAGTCATACCCTATCGGTGTGATCTCTCAAGTGCCCTGAGTCCAAAAAATTGTCAAAAATTTGACGAACTGTTTCTTCCAATCTAGGACCTAAATAGAATCATATTACATTTATATGTAAAGAAAAGTTCAAAAATAAATAAATAACCATAAATATGCATCTTATCACTATTTTTTGGAATCAAACTATTAAACAATCAGAATTCAATCATTTGAAACCATGCAAAAACAAAAAACTAATAAAAACAACAATTCAATCATTTGAAATCATGGAAAAACAAAAAATTCACTTAATTTTATGTATACAACAGTGATAGAAGTGTAGACACAGTTCTAGTGGGGCCTTCAACAACCTCAAAAACTTCTTTTGAGGCCGTTGAGGCTCTTGGGCAACTAAAACTACGTCTATAAACCACGTGCACACTGTTAGACCATAAAATAT